>NC_141612.1:25882180-26210930 GCF_047967505.1 Dipteris shenzhenensis
ATTCTTAAGAATATGTGGAAAGACCTTGCATTTGGCCCACTTTTGGCGAAAAAATTTCATTCTAAAGAATAGGTGGAGTGAAATTGTGTTTGATAAATACAAATCAATGCTCAAGTTTAGACATAAATAAAGGTATCCTTTTGAAGATATTGGAACACATGAGAGAAATAATATTGAAGATACATGAAGTTTTAGACATACTATTAAAGACAAATGAACATATAATGGATGAAATCCTATTGATGATACATGAATTTTCAATAGAACTATTATTCAAAAGATTTGATGGATTGAATGTAGCTTTACTACATTATCCCTTTTACAAGGGTGTTTGAGTTTGAGGCTTGAAACATAAGAATGAATTTGTGTTGAAGCCTAGTGGTTTGTTAAGGATATGTGAAACTTAAAGTAAAAGTACTTACAATGGAAGGGATTATATCAAGATCCTATTAAGGACATGTGAACATATAGTAGAATAATTCTACATAAAATTAGTGGATCAAACTTAATAGCTCAAAAGCAAAAAAGGATGATGGGGCAACCTAGGGGCTACTCTACGGCACTATGGCAGCAATCTTTGTAGTTACTATCAAAGGTAGTGTAACTTTTTTGTCAAGGAAAGAGACGCGAACCACTCCACATGACCTAGATCTGTATGACCTAGGTTGCACCGACTTGTTTCTTTCATGGATAAAAAGTGACCCTTAGGTGATGCTATAGCACTCCCTTTTTTGGTCCATTATTATAGCACAATTGGGGCCTTTTGACCTAATACTAGCTACCCATCAAATATTTGTTGTAGATGTTAGGGGTAATTACCAAACTACTAGTGGTAGTTTTATCACCACCATTAGTAATTTTATTTTAGTGTTCCTTAATGGTAGTTCTCCTACTACTACATACAATATTACCAATAGTAGTCCTAATCCCAATGATAGTACACATAATATTATTACGACCGTCCAACTTTAATCATCATTATATCTATAAATACATATATATAGTTCTATCTATATCTATACCTATTTATTCCTCATCCAATACGTTTGCATTTATTTTTGGTGCTTTGCTTACTTTGAAACTAAAGATAATGTGATTTCATTATTGTTAGCATTCTTGTCAAACATGAGGAGCTGGAATGCATAAGAGTTGGGAGGCACATTATAATTTCTGTGCAGATTTGAGCCATTGAATAGCCTATTGATTCTAATTGTTTTCTTCATTATTAAATCCATATCACCATATCAATTCATATTTTTTTTGTTCTAGTAATGTCCTATCGCAGCATAGTCTAGGGTTGATCAAACAAGATAAATGGGTGCTCACATTTAATATATTTTTGAGAGTCAAAAGATAGTGGCTGTAGACTACAAAATCATCACTTTGAATAAATTTGGCAAGATTCTTCTGATAGAAGGAATAATTTCTATTGCACTAACGATGAAAGAAAATTATCAAAAGGCTAATACAAGGCTCAAAATCACACTGGTGCTACTAGGCTTAATAGTTGTAGGCTAGTAGTAGTACTAGTGTATTTACTAAGTAGTGTGCATGCCTCTCCTCATTAAAATTCATAGTCTTCAAAAATATATAATACATACGTCAAAATATTCTAATTATTTTTATCATCATTATGTTGAAACTGACTTAAATTCATAGTCTTCAAAAAGGTATAATACATAAGTCAAAATATTCCAATTAGTTTTATTGTCCTCATGTTGAAACTGACTTTCTCTTCCTTCGTCTCCTATGAGCTTCAAACCTTTAATCCATTAATCTCTCAAATAGTAAGAATGGTCTTGTATTAAGAGGCGATGATATCTAAAGTGATCTACAAATACTATCCCTAGCTTTCTTTTTTGCTTCTTTTAATCACATACTTCTTATGCTAATGAGTTGAATTTTTGTACAGGATATGGCATGGCTAGAAGTTGTATTGAAAAAAATGGTGAAGATGAGGAAAGCCAAGAGAGAAAAGAAGAGTTGTTAAATGCTTACAACTCGGCGGAAGATTTGAAACAGGTTGTGAGGAGAGTTTGTGAGGAGATTTGTGATGCCAGCCCTAGTTACGCATGGCCTCCAGGTTTAAAGTCTGCTTGTTTTCATGAAGCCAATGCCATAGTAGGCACTTTCGAGGACATATTCTCTCTCTAATGACTTAATAGTCAATCATCCAAGACAGATGATAACCACTTGAGCCTCAAGATCCTTGCAAATACTTGAAAGGATAGATGGAGGTGTGTCATGCCCTTCAACAAAGGGATCCACCCTAATGCAGTGGATGTTTGAAGAAGAACCTATCCTACAACACTTAAAAGATGATGATGATAGGTCCTTTTATGATTTTAAGGAGCCATAATCCATCGGATTGGAGTCAACCACGAGGCCATGAGACATTTTTGGATTAGCTTCATTTCTATCCATAGAGGTGAATATGTCCATTGTGACACTACTCTGAGGTAACCCAACCCTTTGGAGAGACATTTGTGATTGGATGAATGGGCAAATAATGACACTCCAATACTCTAATCCTGAGATGTTGAATCTCCCAATCAAGCACAAGATCTTCTGAGAGTGCCAATCAACAAACTAGGTCAATACTTTGAGAGTGATGACATGAACGCAATGCTACCCATATCCTTCCATGATCAGAATATGGCAATCTTAGATGGAGGAGCAGGTGCATATCCTTCCATGATCAGAAAGCTACGGCAATCTTAGAAGGAGGAGCAGGTGTTAGCACCATTACAAAACAATGTTGGGAAAAGTAGGGAAGTTCTGACCAGGAGAGGACTTCCTTGGTAGTTAAATTAGCTAATGGAGGCACTTCTCATCCCATAGGAGTACTCAAAGATAGTAAAATCAAAACCTTTAGTCTCACATATCAAGTGTGCCTTGTTGTAATGGATTTCCAAAACAACCCTGGGTATGAGGCTATACTAGGGAGACCTTTCTTGCATATGGTATCATTAATCCATGATTGGCACTCCAAAAACATTATCTAAGGAAAGGTCATCAAGTCATGAGGGTTATCTCCAAACATATAAGGCTCACACTATGTTTAGAAATCTATTTGCAGTTGAATTGGATACCACCAATAGGTCTATGCCGATAAAGATGGTTAAAAAATATGAGGACAATTAGAAGACTCTTGATGAACTTTGGTGTGCTCCTATACCTGAGTTAGAAGACTCACTAAAGTGGATGCGTACACTGGCCACAATAGATATTTTGAGTATGAAGGAAACTCAATTTATCCACCTTGACAATGATAAACCTACTACCATTACACCTTTTTACACCATAAGAGCGGTACTACCTAATCAAGTTGAACTTGAAATTGATAATTTTATTGATCCTAACAAGATAGATATGACTTTATCTCAACTTTTGGTAGATTTAACATCAGCAGGTGCAATGTGTCGAATATAGGCCGTGGCGGATTGGCAAACAAGCAATAACCTCATCTCCTAGGAAACATCAAAATATCTGAGTCAGGTACGCCTTTGAGTATGTGATTTTGAAATTCAATCCATAGAGGGTAACTCTACTAATGTTATTGGTTCTTTAGCATTGAATGTTTCCTTGGATAGTTATGTTGTGCCTTGGAAGTTTTTTGTAACTCCTGTACCTTAACGGAAGCCATCATTCTTGGTAGCTGGATGCAAGACACTTACAAAGGGTTATTCGATGATGAGTCAAACCAAAAAGATGTGCTAAGAACTACCAACCAGCCCAACATTCAAGCATCAACATCCACTTCCACTTCTGAACCTCGGCAAGCACCTCACTAACAAAGAAAATGAAGAAGAAGAGCAACCAAGCAAGTGTGGGTCTGAAAGGATCTACTCGAGCCCAAGGGTACTTTGAAGGTGAATCATATATTTGGGTTCTATCAAAACCTCGACATCAAACATCATACAAACAACAAACCCCAATATTGAAGAACAAAACAATGCCATCTAGTAAGGAAGGTACAATACCATTATATTTTCCACAAGATTACTAGAGGCTCAGTGATATTACCTTGGAAACACTTATATTTGGATACCCAAGGTACTAGATGTAACAAGAGTACCTCCATCATCTTCCAACAGCAACAACAATGTGCTCTATAAAGAGAAAAAGAAGGAATGGAGGCTCAAGCCTCTAAAATCTTCATTATCAACAAATGAGAAGAAACCAACAAATTAAAACCTATCAATTATGAAAAATCAAGCCAAAGATTGGAGAGAAAATCCACAAGAACTTACCTTGAGAAAGGTGGAACCACAAGAACTTGCTTGCAAGGTAAAAGTGCCAATACAAGAGGATCACACACAAAGATCACTCTCTCCTCCTATCGGGTAGTTACACAAGAACCTCTCTAAAAAATAGACACAGTAACACAAGAACCTACTTGATCACTAATCTATCAAAAAGCCATTGAATTCACTGCATCATCTTCAAGGCAAATGGCAGTTACACAAGAACCTATCTTCAAAAAAGAGACATTAACACAAGAGCTTGCCATGACAATAAGGGAATCTACTTTGGGAGATACACAAGAAACATCCTTAGTACAAAATTTGGCATCAAGCTTCATGACAACTACATGTATCACACCAACCATGCCAAACACAATGGAAGTCACACAAGAACCTTCCAATGAGAATGATGAACTATTTTCACTGGCAACTTTCTTAGAAGCAACTTGGGCTCAACCAAAAAAGAAGATCTCTAAGACATTGCAATCCTACTCCTAGTTGATACATAGAATCACTTTATTATGGTGAGTATCATAAAAGTGGTACATGTGGGAGATCATAATGTCCAATGGTGAGACTCCAACAATAAGTACACGTTGGTAGTACATCCAAAATAATCTACTCCTAAAAATGGAGTAGCTCCACAAGAACCTACTACAATGAAAGATATCAAAGGACTTCAAGCAATGTTACTGGGCAATGCAAAGATAATTTCCCGCCGATAAGATCTTGATCAATGTCTCAGTGACACTTCTTCCCAGTGATTATCAAAAAAATATGAGTTCCAAAATAGTGATACAATTCATATTCCTCATGGTGATCTACAAGGTGATGTCATTCCTAGGTCTAGGTCACAATTGGTCAATGCATCACACATTGTCATACTAATGCACTCATAGGTACTAAGGTCATTTAGGTAAATAGGAACTCAGTTCCAAGTTCTAGGTCTAGGTGTGTCCATAAAGAGCAATAAAGTTATAACATGTCAGAGTCCTACCTCTCTGCCTACTTCAAGGCAAATCCTAGGTGAAAATAGGACTAGGTGTAAATAGGTAGTCAATCCTCTTTAGGTCCCAACACAGTACAATCACCACACCATCTCTTGCATAAGCACCCACTGGGACCCATGGCTTAACCAAGTGATGTTAAAGCTGACAAGAAAGTGGGATCATGCTAAGCCTAGTGTACATAAGATCGATGTAAGGACTACGGAGGCTCAAAGCATATAATGAAAAACATGAGGAGAGAGAAACCAAATGGGAAACACTCAATCTATTTCAATCTATATGATCAACAATACATGATAGGCCTCTTATATAGAGAGTGCCCTTTGAATAGTCAACACATGTGTGATCCTCTCATCCACATCTCTCCTTGTGATATCCTCAATCCACATCTCCACATCTCCACATCATGTAGTCCACATCTTAGGGTGGCTACTTTAATTCTTTCCTATACCATACCTTAGCCCTTTAATCTATGTGCTCATGGCACCATATCTCAACACCTCCCCTTGGTGCCATAATCCTTTGGCTACTGCAAGGTGGTCCGATGTGAGTTACATTCCATCACCTCCCCTTAGTGCATGCATTGCTACTTAAGGTGGTCAAGTGTGGTTTCTACATGTCCATACCTCCCTTGGGTGCTTTCATAGCTACTCTCAGGTGGTCAGGTTTGATTACAAACATATGGGCAAGGTTGGCAACGGTTTTCATTTCTCAATACATGTTGTTCTTGTCATTCTGCTCATGGCTTGATGACGATGCGTTTTCTTCTTTGCTTAGTGTAGCTTCATGCATGATGCTTTGTTCTTCCATGTGCCTTGATGCTTTATGTGTGGATGCCATGCTTTGTGCTATGGTCATCTCATGCACTTGTGCTTCTGGCATGCTTTTTGCGTTCATGCGTTGCTTTAGCATTTGTTGCAAAGGTCTTATCAATTGATTTCTTTCAATATTGACAGTGTCTAATTGCTAACAATGATTTTGATCTGACAAGCGCGTGGAGCTTGAAAAGACGATCACTTTTCATTTTTGGAGCATGTGCAAATTCCTCCTAGATTGGAAGTTACAGCTTGTCGAAGTTTTTGTGAAGAAGAGGGGGCCTTGATGATGTGGCATAGGGGGCATTCACATGCTGCAATTCCAAACTGTGCTTATGACGGGACTGTGTGCTTAGGTGGCACTAAGTTGACTGAACCCTTGACCTAACCTTATCTCCCACGTGTTCTGTCAAGGGACTGCCACATGGCCTAAGGTTCAACCTTAGAAGGAAAAAGAAAGCTTTGAAGAAAAATTGAATGGCTATGGCGTCTCTGCACGATGGCGTCTGAGGATGATACTGAGCCTGCTTCTCTCACAAAAACCTCCTCTCCATTGATCCTTCGTCTCTGTCAAAGTTGCTGTTGTTGTGGCTGTTCATCACTCGTGGTATGTGATCGACTGCTCATAGTGGAGTCCATCGCGATTACCTGTGGGTGGAGTCATGGTGGTCAATCGTGATAGCAGCTACTATGCAGGACTTAGCAAAGAAAGGTTGATAGCCAACAAAGGCTCTTGTGCAGGCTGCAGCCTCTCGTATGAAGGCGTTGGTGCTTGCTATGAGGGAGGCCGGTCGTTGTACCTGCGGGTCCTTGAAGCGGACTAATATGGAAGCATTGGAGATCTAACTAGCCGATGATGGTGGTCGTGTTGGAAGGCGTCATTGGCTGGCTATGGTAGAAGCTCATTGGAGAGCAGTTCATTGGGGTGTTCTAGGAAAGGCCCAACAACTACCGCACATGCTTTGGTCTTTTGTAGGTGTCACTGCTCCTTCTGCCCTCCAATCCACAGCGTCAGGAAGTCGAAGGACTTGGCCAAATTATTAGCTTGCTTCTTCACGTTCATAGTTTCAAGTGTTGCCTTGCAGCTTCAGACTTAAGACCCAAGTGGAGAGCCATTGCTGTGGGTTGTTCTATTGCGATTCTTGAGCCCAAAATGATTCTTCTCTGATGATGGGGAGCTCCGTCAATGAAACTTTCATGCAAGACCCTTGAAAAGAATTCATGGGCTTCCTAGCTCGGGAAACCAGCTTGCTGCACTCAAACTTGTCATCCTTCACGTGTATTATTGTAGCACCCATCGATTCACTTTCTTCCTCCTCATCCTCGACAATGGAGCTTTTATCACTACTCTTGCTTGTTGCAGTTTCCCAGACTTTGGCATGAGTGTCTTGTGTGAGCCAGCAATGGTGCAAGGCTGCCAATGATCAAAGACTCTAGGAGGGTATCTGCACTCGGAATTGGCCTTCAGCTACTTCACACCTTCAACAGCTCAAATCTCTCGGGGTGGCTTTCTCTCTATGCCTACGTTCGCTCTTATTGCACCCTTATTCTCCATAGAGAGCCATGGAACTTGGAGCTGCATTGAGCTTTGTTTGGACTATTTTTGCCGGTTCTCATCACCCTTCTTCTACATCTTCTAAGCCCCTCCCTGCACCATTGCCTATTATGTAGAGGTCGTAGCCGATTGATGGAGTCATGGCATAGTAGACGTTGAAGGTGGAGGCACACGGGATCTCATAAGCTTGTAGAAGCTTTTGTTGAAGCTCTAACTAGACTCTCACACCTCTCATCTCTCAATGTAGAACATAGTGTAAGAATGACAGAAACTAGCAAGCCAACATGAATGAAAATCACTCAAGAACTCTCACAAAGTATTCTCAACTCTATCTAAAGCTAATCTAGACTTAGCCAAACCTGCTCTGATACCATGACAAGAAAGTGGGATCATGCTAAGCCTAGTGTACATAAGATCGATGTAAGGCTTTAATCTATGTGCTCATGGCACCATATCTCAACAAAAGAAACCACAAAATCACATATGCATTAATCCTAGGGTTCCTTGATTAAGAAAATGCTACAATAGTTAAGAAAAGTCTTACACCACTTAGAATCAGCAACCACCAAAATCAAACATGGCCTCATGTATGGCTAACTTAGCAAAGTATTGAATACCTAGAACAACAAGTGGTTCTACATCAATATCTCTAGAAGACACATTTAATTGCAGAGTGAAGATGACGACACCAATATGGGTTCAGATGAGTTTCCTATGACCCTCCAAGATTTTTTTCACATTTGTTCAGTAACACCACCATTAACTATCTAACTCTAAATCATCCTCTTCTCTTTATTTTTCTTTCCTCTTTTTCTTATTACTTCTAGCTTAGAAGCCTTTCCTAGCTCCCAGATTCTACAAACCTCTTCAACCATAGTCCTCTATTTAGGAGTTTGTATGGTGTATTATCAGACTCCTCTTGACGATTTAATCAAATAAAGCTCCAGATGGTGCCACAGCCTTATTGGAATCAAATACCTCCAAGAAAACCCCTCACTAAAAAATAATCCATAAAATGGATTTTAAAGGAACTTCTATGCAAAGAAACAAGACAAAATGTTGTGCATAACTTCAAACATTCAAACATGGCATGTCAAAGATATAGTTTGATGAGAATCCATTAAAAATGCCACTCAAATCAAATATGGGACGTAAGAGGAGAATGCAAATGCACTTTCCTTACTTTACTAACGCTAACACCACTCCACACTTACATTAACTCCTACTAACACCTTCTTCCTACTAACTTACACCTTAGATTTTTCTTTTTGTTTTTCTTCCTTTTAAAGGTCACAAGTACTCAGCCCTACCACTGCAATCACTCATGCCATGCCAATTACCATGGAATCTAATGCTACCAGATACAATATCCCTTTTCCCAGCAACAATTATGCTCCAAAGATGGACATTGAAGACATATGAAGCACTAAAATAGCAAACTTTGACACCAATCATGTAACCCAAGATAGTCATGATGAATGGTTCAAAACATTCCCCTATAACACTAGGGATCATTCATTTATTGGTCATGAGATATCATACACCTGAGTGCCATGTCACAAATCTTGAAGCTCATCCACCAAGAGACAAGATACATGTCCATTTTATTCACCTTAATGCTTGCTTGGAACTATTGGGGCTAGCAATAGATGTCCTTTCTTTATAGTAAGCTATGGAGAAATATTATAGTTTACAACTATCACTAGATATTAACATCCATTGAGCATGCTATGCTAATGGATCTAGCCCGTCCAAACCCTATGGGTTTTGAGCCACAAATGGCTTAATTTCAAGGTAGTCATCGGGATCACCCCAACTAGCAAGGATAACACAAGATCCATTTGGATTACATGTATGGATAATACAAGAGCCATTTGAAGATAGACAAAAGGTTGAGAGAATTAGCATATACCTTGGTGCCATATTGTTACGCAATTGTAATACTGTGACATCGGTGTAACACCCATAAGTACTTGATCGGATAACATACCTAGTAGCGTGTTTTTTTACGAATGTGCATGACACTAGAGCAAAAATGGTATTTAATGCTCGATTGACAATGCAAAGGATATCCGATGGGCACAATACTTTTCCTATGCCTCAACATAGGTGGTATTGACATGTTCTCAAAGAGGTAGACCCATCAAATAAGTACTTGGTTGGATAACACACCTAAGGGCGTGTTTTTTTACGAATGTTCATATCATTAGGGGAAAAACGGTGTATAATGCGTGATCGACCATGCAAAGCATATCCAATGGTCACAATACTTTGCATGCACTCAGCCTAGTTGAAACACACTTGCATGCAAAGTGGAGCCCCCATCTGAGAAGTACGTGTTTGAATAACAGCCCTAGGACCGTGTTTTTTTATGGTTGTGCATGACACTAACACAAAAACGGTGTTTTATGCTTGATCGACAATGCAAAGCATATCTGATGGATACAATACTTTGGACACACTTAAACTAGGTGGAATTGACTTACATGCAAAGTGGCATGCCCATACCATAAGTACTTGATCGGATAGCATACCTAGCAGCATGTTTTAATGCTCAATCAACCATGCAAAGCATATCCGATGGGCACAATACTTTTCCTACACCTCAACCTAGGTGGCATTGACATGTTTTCAAACAAGCACACCCATCTAATAACTACTTGGTCAAATAACAAACCTAAGGGGATGTTTTTTTGCAGATGTGCATATCACTGGGAAAAAACCGGTATATAATGCGTGATCAACATGCAAAGCATATCCAATGGTCACAATACTTTGCATGCACATCAAACTAGTTGAAAGAGACTTGCGTGCAAAGTGGAGCCCCCATCCGATAAGTACTTGCTTGAACAACACACCTAGGACTGTGTTTTTTTATGATTGTGCATTACACTAGAGCAAAAATGGTGTTTTATGCTTGATCAACAATACAAAGCATATCCGATGGGCATAACACTTTGTCCACAGCTCAAACTAGGTGGAATTGACTTACATGCAAAGTGGCATGCCCATCCCATAAGTACTTAATCGAATAACATACCTAGCAACGTGTTTTTTTACGGATGTGCATGACACTAAGGTTAAAATGGTGTTTAATGCTCGATCAACCATGCAAAGCATATCCAATGGGCACAATAATTTTCCTATGCCTTAACCTAGGTGGTATTGACATGTTTTCAAACACGCACACCCATCCGATAAGTACTTGTTCAAATAACACATCTAAGGGCATATTTTTTTGCGGATGTGCATATCAGTACAGGAAAAACGGTGTATAATGCGTGATCGACCATGCAAAGCATATACGATGGTCACAATACTTTGCACACGCCTCAATCTAGTTGAAACAGACTTGCGTACAAATTGGAGCCCCCATCCGATAAGTACTTATTTGAATAACACTTCTAGGACCGTGTTTTTTTGTTGTTGTGCATTACACTAAGGCAAAAACGGTGTTTTATGCTTGATCGACAATGCAAAGCATATCCGATGGGCATAACACTTTGTACACACCTTAAACTAGGTGGAATTGACTTACATGCAAAGTGGCATTCCCATCCCATAAGTACTCGATCGGATTACTTACCTAGCAGCGTGTTTTTTTACGGATGTGCATGACACTAAGGCAAAAATGGTAATTAATGCTCAATCGACTATGCAAAGCATATCCGATGGGCACAATAATTTTCCTATGCCTCAACGTAGGTGGTATTGACATGTTTTCAAAGAGGCACACCCATCCGATAAGTACTTGGTGAGATAACATACCTAAGGGCATGCTTTTTTGCGGATGTGCATATCACTAGAGGAAAAACATTGTATAATGCGTGATCGACCATGCAAAGCATATCCGATGGTCACAATACTTTGCACGCACCTCTTTCTAGTTTAAAAAAACTTGCATGCAAAGTGGAGCCCCCATCCAATAAGTACTTCTTTGAATAACACACCTAGGACCGTGTTTTTTAATGGTTGTGCATTACACTAAGGCAAAAACGATGTTTTATGCTTGACTATAATGCAAAGCATATCCGATGGGCATAACACTTTGCACACACCTTAAACTAGGTGGAATTGACTTATATGCAACTGGTAATTAATGCTCGATCGACCATGCAAAGCATATCCGATGGGCACAATACTTTTCCTATGCCTCAACCTAGGTGGTATTGACATGTTTTCAAAGAGGCACACCCATCCGATAAGTACTTGGTCAGATAACATACCTAAGGGCATGTTTTTTTGTAGATGTGCATATCACTATAGGAAAAACGTTGTATAATGCGTGATCGACCATGCAAAGCATATTTAATGGTCACAATACTTTGCACACACCTCAACCTAGTTGAAACGGACTTACGTGCAAAGTGGAGCCCCCATCCGATAAGTACTTGTTTGAATAACACACCTAGGACGTGTTTTTTATGGTTGTGCATGACACTAAGGCAAAAATGGTGTTTTATGCTTGATCGACAATGCAAAGCATATCCGATGGGCACAATACTTTGCACACATATTCAACTAGGTGGAATTGACTTACATGCAAAGTGGCGTGCCCATCCCATAAGTACTTAATCAAATAACATACCTAGCAGCGTGTTTTTTTGCGGATGTGCATGACACGAGCAAAAATAGTATTTAATGCTCGATCGACCATGAAAAAAATATCCGATGGTCACAATACTTTTCCTACGCCTCAACCTAGGTGGTATTGAAATGTTCTCAAAGAGGCACACCCATCCGATAAGTACTTGGTCAGATAACATAACTAAGGGCGTGTTTTTTTGCGAATGTGCATATCACTACGGGGAAAACGGTGGATAATGCGTGATCGACCATGCAAAGGATATCCGATGGTCACAATACTTTGCACACAGCTCAACCTATTGAAATGGACTTGCGTGCAAAGTGGAGCCCCCATCTGAGATGTACTTGTTTGAATAAGACACCTAGGATCGTGTTTTTTTATGGTTGTGCATGACACTAAGGAAAAAACATTGTTTTATGCTTGATCGACAATGCAAAGCATATCCGATGGGCACAATACTTTGCACACACCTTCAGCTAGGTGGAATTAATGTACATGCAAAGTGGCGCGCCCATCCCATAAGTACTTGCTCAGATAACATACATAACAGCATGTTTTTGCACACTAGAGCAAAAATGGTATTTAATGCTCGATCGACAATGCAAAGGATATCCGATGGGCACAATACTTTTCCTATGCCTCAACCTAGGTGGTATTGATATGTTCTCAAAGAGGCACACCCATTGGATAAGTACTTGGTCAAACAACACACCTAAGGGTGTGCTTTTTTACAGATGTGCATATCACTAGGGAAAAAACAGTGTATAATGCGTGATCGACACACAAAGCATATCCGATGGTGACAATAATTTACACGCACCTCAACCTAGTGGAAATGGACTTGCATGCAAAGTGGAGCCCCCATTTGCGAAGTACTTGGGGAAGTAGCAAGCTAAGGGTTTCCACTTTTTGTTCACTCCCCAATCCTTAGGAGGTGGAAAAACAAGCTTTTTAGCACACAAAAATGCAAATCTCACCTACTTTCCTATGGATCTAGTCTTTGAAGTCTTCTGACACAACATCACACTTGCTATTGTGCACACAATCGTATAGTCTGATAAAAAATTCAATGCACACACAAAAAATTTCTTTGTGTCACACGGCATGGTTCCAGGGTGGTCACACGTTTGTCACGAACAGAGAGTGTCATATTAAATTCTAAATTTCTCACTCATTTTAAATTAAATGTTATTGAAACTTTGTAAGCGGTCTCTTTGCATTATGTAGAGCTTAACTTGATTTATTGGTAATTTTTTGAATGATTTATCTAGAATTATAAATAATTATTTATAATAAATAAAGTCATAAAATACATGCATTTTAGTAGCACACCACATTTTTTTAGTATTTTGAATAAATAGGCAAATCCAATTCAGTGGAAGGTTAGTAGGCACATAAGGGTGTGTGGTTGAATCATCAAATCCCAAATCCAATGGTTAAATTTAGGAAGATTAAAGTTTAATTTTTACTTTTACTCCTTAGAGGATCAACAAAGAATATTAAAAATAAATCTAGTAATTCTCAAACATGACCAAACATTTCAAAAATGTCAATATTTTTAGTCCTCCGCATGATGAATAAGAGGAAAAAATTCTGGTTAAATTTGAGTAAGGGAAATGTACGATATGGCCTCCAAGAGTAAAATCTCCCTTTTGTGGGGGAAAAAGGGCCACCCAAGCCTAATACCAAGACAAGGTAGGCTTGGTATTAGGCTTGGTGAGGTAGGCTAGGAGCATCACCGACCCTAGTGGCAAGCCTTTGGAGTGTGCATGCTCCCCATGTGGAAGGCTGAGTCATCTATTTTTGCCTTGCAACCATGCCACGTTGTTAGACCACGTGGTGCCATGTCATCAAAGAGATGTGACATCACTCCTTGCCATGTCACCTTACATTGCCACACGTGCTGCCACATGTGCCAACTCATCATTCCACATCATGAGCCATGTCATCACACCTTGCCACCTTGGCATACCTCGTCAACCTTGCCACATCACCAATCCCTCCACCTCAATTTGCCATGTCAATCTACCACCTCATGAATGCCAACTCATCATGCCACATCACCTTTCCACGTCATGGAAGAGACTATATTGCCACATCATGACCATGCATGGTGCCACATCAGCCACATGTATACACATCATGATGTGCAAGGCATAGAATACCTCGATCGAGGTATATGACCTGCGTGAGGCATAGAATACCTCGATCGAGGTATATGACCGAGGGGTATGTGCTATGACCGAGGGGTACCTCGATCGAGGTTTATACCTACGTGAGGCATTGAATACCTCAATCGAGGTATATGACCTGGGCATAGCATACCTCGATCAAGGTATTTGTAGGTACAAAACTAGAATAAAATTAAACGATGCAAATATTCGAAATTAACGTTGGATTCCAGCCAATTAGTTTCAATCTTAGCACCTTCTCCACATAATAATGAAGAGCAATCTAAGAGCAATCTAGTGGATGAGTTGAGGCTCTCTATAAGACCACGTTTTTGTTCATTTCACCCATTCTTAGCCATTCTTGCCTCCTCATCACTTTGTCACACCTTCCATCCTACTTTCATTGAGAATGGGTTCTCAAAGCCGTAGAGCTAGTAGACGTGAAAGATGTAGGAACCACCCCCCAAATCTCATTGATGAGGAGTGCAAGCGAAAGGCTCGTGAGCGTAAGAGAGCCTCTAGAGCTAGAGCTCGCACTGCCACCACCAATCCACCTCCACCTCTAACTCTACATCCCACCTCCACCTCCACCTCCACCCCCACCCCCACCCCCACCTCCATTGTCCCCCCATCCTCATCCGCTCCCCTACCTCTAGCCTCCGCCCTTCCCCTAGCCACCTACATTTTGGCCTCCACCTCTACCTCTTCCCCCTCCACCCTCCCCCCTTCCCCTCCCGCTCCCCCTCCCCCCGTTCCCCTTGGTGCCTCCCTTCCCCTGTCCACCCTACCATCTCCCATTGATCCCCTTGCCCCACCTTGCAGTAGCAGTGTTGCTTCACGATGTGACTTGCAGAAGTCCACTATCTGTCATCGTACGAGCAAGATTATGCAGTCTTTTTTTTGTGACCTCACACCAGCTTCATAGTCTTCTCTTCTCACGTCCCTGATTGATCACCCTGACTTGGTAGAGTGTAGGAGGGTTGCTAGTCTTGGTGCACATAGAGATAGGGTTGTATATAGTGAGGTCCTTAGCAGTGTTCGACATTCCTATGCTTCTATTAAGCATAGGAAATCCAGTGATGCCTTGGCAGCATGTCGTGCTATTGTGGCTGCCATTAGTAGACCTCATATGATAGGCCATGTGCGTACCGCTTCACGTCTTCTTCAAATTGCACTCTGCGCACATTGTGAGCAGGCATGATTAGGAGGCAAAGTCTAGAGGATAGTGATACTGATGCTCTTTGGGCTTCAAGTGGTCGTGCACCTCGTAGCGATCGATTGTTGGATGATTCCACTAGGTCCTTCATACAACAGTTTTGGGAGGAGCATTGCAGAGCATCCCCGGTGTTCAAGAAGGCATTGCGGAAGAGGTGTCATGTGGTGTGTACATTGAGCATGGTGCATGTTTTTTGGAGTGTACCCAGACTGAATTGTACACTCAGTTTGTAGAGGCGCACCCGAAGTTCAGGATTGGGCAGAGGTCATTTGAGCGATGCAAGCCATGGTTTGTGCGATGCTCTCAAGAGCGTGACACATGCTGTTGTCGCTACCATGTGGATTTTGGATTGATGTATGACGTATTCCGTTCCCTTGATGGTCATAGGGGAGTGGTTCCTACTAGCTCTCGTGACTTCATTCATTCCATATTGTGTACACGAGATGGTGATGATTTATTCCACTCCCTTGATTGTGTGGAAGGCAGGTGTACTTTGTGTGGTGACTTTGCTAGAGTGCCACGAGTTGCACTAGATACTTGTGATGTGCAAATGGTCCGTTGGCAGCAGTATGAGTACAGTACCTTGACATTAGATGGTGGTGCATAGTCGAGGAGGTTGCAGCTTGTGGGGAAGGAGACACCACGTGTTGTATTCATTGACAGTTTTCGAGGGAAGCTATACCGCTACATATGCCACTCGCACACTGCAAAATGGGAGGATCATCAGTTCTATGCATGTTTGAGGACATTTTCTACAGGGGTGGTTGTCTCAATGGTGGACTTTGCGGAGAATTACACCTTTGCACCACAGCATGAGATCCAATCGGAGTATTATTTCTCCGAACAGGTGACGTGTGATTGAGTATTGATTTTTTCCCCGCCTCATTATATTGAATTATTTCAATAGTCATATTTTTTTTCAATGCCATATTTTAGGTTGCTATATTTGTGCACATTAGCTATCTTCATGCACAGGCTCATGTGGATGGCATTGATAGCACCATGGACTCACGCGTCATTGTGCGAGAGTATCACTTCTACATTAGTGATGATCGATCGCATGATGCCCATTTTATGCAGCATTGCTTCACTTTGCATGATAGTTTCTTGAGGGATCATGGTGTCACATGGCAGCGGTGCTAGATCTGGTCAGACGGGCTGTGGTGGTCAGTTCAAATCCGCTAGGCAGTTTTATTGGTTCTGCAAATGGCACCGTGAGACAGGCATTCCGATCACATGGAGCTACTTCGAGACAGGGCACGGTAAGGGAGAGCACGATGGTGCAGGTGCTTGTGTGAAGCATGCTTTACGTCGATACCAGTTGCCTCCTCCCTGTAGTGCTCTGTCAAGACCATGCGGGCAAATGGATCAATGGCCTGACGATGACTAAGATACATATCATCCATGCCTAGTCCTCTGTATGTGGCCACATCAATGTCAGCAAAGCATACAGGGCACACTGATTGTGCCACCATGTGGCGGGTCATGCAATGGAGATGTGCGATGTGGCCGCACCCTAGTCCAAACCACCCTACAGTGTCAAACTCCTCATGGAAAAGGACGCAAGTGGCAGTAGGAAGCCTCTGGCTATGATTGTTGCATCTATGGGCATCCTAATCAGCACATCTATAGGAGGAGCGGGGTATAGGGCCACGTTGGGGTCGATCCTATGGCGAGATGGATCATGACTAATATGTCTCAACTACAAAATATAGTGCTCCGCACGATGGTATGCTATGTGTGTCCGAATCCTCTACTCCTCAAATCTGCCTCCAATAGTCGTACACGAGACTCCATATCCTATCCCAATAGATGTGCCTACAATGCAAACATGTCGTGTACATGGTGAGAATTAACCAAAAAACTTCAGTTCAAAACATGCTACAAAAAAATAAACTAAAATAATCAGAATAACTAACCTCGTCGTTAGACTCGACCAACAATGCCTCCAACTCTGCAATCCATGCGTCTCGAGTCTCCAACTCATGCTAAGGCAGTGTAGATGTGGGAGGTGGTGTAGATGTGGGAGGCTCCATCGATGTGGGAGGTGGGGGAGGTGGAATCGAAAGTGATCTCGATAGGGAAGAGACCATGTGATGCAAGGATGATGCCACTGTGAATGAACATCCCCCCTAATCCGTCCTCCAACAGATCGCAATGCCGATGCAGGGATAGTGTGCAACTCTGGTGCCTCGCATTGACGCCGAACACCTGCAGAGTCTGACGCTCCTGATGCCCCATCCTACCATGTCCCTCTCCTGATCCTAGATGGGTACTAAGGTAGTCTACCCGATGACCAAGCACAAACTCAGTGTATAGCTGCATGGCAAATGACCTAGCTATCTGACGGTTGTGAGGCAATCGACCACCATTCACAGTGAGATATCTCGGATAAATGTGTGCTGCTATGATGGGGCGCCTACAACGTAAAATATGCAAGGGCAGCCCCGATATGGTCGCATCGCCTCAGTGTGACCATCCCAAAACATATCCTCTAAGGCCTGTGTGTGAGGTGACTCATGCTCAAACAACTATCGAATGGCTCTCCAATCCAAGCCATGACCAGTGATCTCTGCCTCAGCCTGTGCCTGAAAGCTATCCACAACGTCCTCAACTGTGTCCAATCGACCCAGAGCCTCAATAACTGAATCTAGACTCGCAACCAAGTGAGGGGGTGCCCTAGCGTCCTACAATGCCCTCATCTCAGCTCTTAGAATCTCTATCTGCATACGAATAGTGGTGCCAGAACCTGTGCGCTAGCTAGCGCATGCACAAAAAAAACACATGGAAATTAATATTCTATTTGGGTAATGAAAATAATATTCTATTCAATATGACTTATAATCTATTTACGTAATGAAAACTATTTGTACGTACTCCTTAATGAGGTAGGATGTCGTTGGGATCATCCTATGCACCTACCGGTAGATGGGCCAAATGTGTGGCTCAATATTATGTTTATCAAACTCAATATTGTTAAAAATTCTTAATTTTGATTAAAATTTTTTCAAACTCTAGTTGTTGCATTTTTAAACTTAGATGTCTCAAATATTTTTTCCTTATATGTTTCCCTTTTTTTACTTTTTATCCAATTGATGGAATTAACTGTATGGATCAATTATTGATGGGACTTTTTAATCTAAGCACACGCATACTTTTTGTGTGTGTGGAATCTCTCTCTCTCTCTCTCTCTCTCTCTCTCACACACACACACACACACACATACACACACAACACACACACACACACACACACACACACACACACACATACACATGCACATGCAACACACTCTTGGTAACCCTTGTATTTCTTTGCATTTATCAGTACTTTGAGGACCCTAGTAAGAAGACTCATTATAATCTGTGTTTGTTAACTATACAGATTTTGACAAGACTGTAGGTTTAAGAGATGGTATTGAGGATAATCTCTATATTTTATTCCCCAAGATAATACACATGGTTGGGGCAAGTATTATTATACTTGATTAACTTATTTTCCAAAATAAGGAGAATTGTATTTTTTTAAATGCCTCTCTCGCTCTTTGGAAACTTTTCCACATGTGGTGTAAGGACCACATTGTCCACTTATGGCCCCTACACTAAGGACAGATAGTGGAGAGGTTTGGTTAATAAGACCTTCTTTGAATGCTTTACTGCCTTGGGTTTGCACTAGATATGGAGGCTCAGATAGAAGGATATCTAATACATTACTTTGAACGATACACAAGCAAGGCGCATCTAGTATTTCTCGTACTACACATTAAACAAGAGAGCGGGTTGACACTACAGACTTTTTAAAGCAAGAACTTTGAGAAAATAATTAGGCCTTTTCAATATTATCTATTTCGGTTGGGCAATCCACCTCAACTAGTGGCCATTCCTATAGATCATCACTTGGTTCCCATGCCTAGGGAGAGAGGAGACCTTTGGACAATCATTTACGTATGTGTTTTCCATGTGCTGATGCATTTAGAAGATCCAATTAGCCATACGCTTATGCATCTAACCACTCTAGTGTTGGGGTCTTTGCCATATGGCCAAGCAAAACAATAGATGTTGTACATGGGTAGCACAATGTCTTAGTAGGGTGGTGTTTCATGTGGGCAATCATCCTCGGATGATGCATCATTGGATAGACTTCATTCATCCCATGCTCAATTGAGGCTGGAAAGTAGAAAACGCTTTTCCAATTTCATTTGACCCCCAAGTGAATCGTGTGAACGAAGCCAAGTTACTACGCTTTGGGCCATGCTATACTAAGGATAGAAATAGAAGATACTTTTTCGTCATTATGTGAGCCTCAAGTGAGAGGATGTAGGTGGGTGCTAGGTGGGAAGGAACGAGTTACTTTGCTAAAGACATGAAAGAAAAAATCATTTTGCTAATATAAGGGAGAAACTCACATACCACATGACATTGAATATTGCTTGCTCTTTTATCCCAAGGATGATGAGGACATGATTAGCTATGTTGGGATACATTTTTAGGATAATGCCCATGTGGTGTGGTGTTTTAGGGATAATGCCCATGTGTTTTATACAGCCTACTTACTCTACCTAAATTATGAAACAAGTCTTAACCAACTATATAATCTATAATATTCCACATAAAGATTGATAAATGCACACCGCTACCTTAAACTCTTATTTTCTTTTTTTTTTAAAGATGACTTTGAAGACTAAAATTTAAACGTCTTTTTTTAAAAATAAAAATAGCACCAAGTAACTCTAGAGGCAGGGGGAGCCAAAGAGGCCGTGGTGGATGGCAGAGAGGCCAAAATGCAAACAGCAATGTTGAATGCTACTACTGTGGTAAAATGGGTCATATGGCCAAAGACTGCTACAAAAAGCAGAATGACATTATGAATGGAAAATTGCAGCAAGGCAATTATGCATCTTCTAGTAGATAGGGTGATGACAGAAATGAGCACCTGTTTATGGTGTAGCACATGACCAATTCTGCGACAAGTGCAGAAGAAAGAAATGATGTGTGGTATGGACTCAGGTGCGTCAAACCACATGACAGGTCATGCAGAATGGATGCAAGATGCAGGGAAAATGAAAAAACCAGGATTTGTGGAGACTGGGGATGATACTGCACATCCTATTGTGCAGATTGGTAGAATTCCTTTGTCTATGCAGGATGGGAAAAAGAAATACCTATCTGATGTATTTCATGTCCCGAATATCACCAAGAATCTAGTTTATGTTGGTCAAATGGTTGAACAGCGCTTGCAGGTCAGATTTAATCCTCATGGATGCTTTGTTGAGGATATGAAAAATAACAGTCGCTTGATAGCAAAAGGAAAGAAGAAGGGAGGATGTTTACATTGGATGCTAACATGCCTGAATTGAGTGCAGCAATGTTTGCACATGGGACCGGTGTTGTTGCAGATATTGATATCTGGCATAAACGCATTGGTCATGTTAATGTACAACGACTTAAATCAATGCAAGCCCAAAATATTGTTGCAGGATTGCCAAAATTCAAGGTTACAAAAATGCATAAGGTGTGTGAAGCCTGTCAATTTGGAAAATAGGAAAGGAAACCATTTCCTCGGCATGTTCAAGAGAGTAAGAAGCCATTGGAACTAATCCACTCTGATGTGTGGACTACTAAAGCTGCATCTATTGGAGGCTGTCATTATTTTGTCACTTTTATTGATGACTACAGCAGAAAAGTTTGGGTGCATTTTATGAAAAAGAAAAGTGAAGTGTTTGGAAATTTCAAAGCTTTTAAAGCTATGGTTGAAAAAGAAATAGGACTGCAAAATAAAATGCCTAAGGTCAGATGGAGGGGGAGAGTACCTCTCAAATGAGTTTGCAAGGTTCCTACAGGAGCATGGCATAAAGCAGCAATATTCATGCAGTCATACCCCATAGCAAAATGGACTTGCAGAAAGGAAAAAAGGCATATTGGAGAGGTATCTCAGGCCATGCTAAATGAAAAAGACCTACCAGATTATTATTGGGCTGAAGCAATTGCTATAGCAGTTTACATAATGAACAGGACTCCCACTGCAGCAATACATGGCATGACGCCAGAGGAGATGTATACTGGTAGGAAACCAGATATTTCTCATTTGAAAATTTTTGGTTGCATTGCCTATGTCCATGTGCCAGATGAGTTGAGGTCCAAGTTGGATCCAAAAGCTGAGAAGTGCATCTTTATTAGTTATTCTTTGCAGCAAAAAGGGTATAGATGCTATAACCCTTCTACTCGTAAGTTTACAATGAGCAAAGATGTTGTCTTTGATGAGATGAGCAGCTGGTATAAACCAATAAATGTGATGATCGATGTAGATGCACAAAATGGTAATGCTGCACAGAATTCACAGCAGCAATCACAAAATATCAGTGGACCTGCAGTGTCCTCTAGCAGTGGTTCACATACTTCACCATGGACAGGCAGATTGAGATCAGGAGAACCTCCTCAAAGCAATGTAGATAGTGGTACGCAGGTATCACATAAAGGAAAAGAGAAGGTAGATCAGCCCATGTTTGATGTGAATGCAGGTCACTCTTATGTGGATGGTGAATCCAGTGGCTCAGAACAGAGCATTGATGATGAGTTGGGTATTCCTTCTGTTGTTACACCTGGAGTAAGGAAGGCCAGGGATGTTTTGAGAGCGCCTGGAAGTGAGCCTATTTTGCACAGCTCTACCAGAGCTAGATATCCTGTGGATAGGCTGAAATATGATGGATTTGTAGCTATTCACTATGCCTATATGGTCAAAGTGATACAGGAACTAGAACCCACTTCCTTTGAGCAAGCCATGGATGAAGAAATGGATGCCTTGGAAGCAAATGGTACATGGGAATCGGTGCCTTTACCTAAAGACAAGAATGCAATTGGCTGTAAGTGGGTTTATAAGGTAAAGCACAATGCAGTGGTTCTATGAACAGATACAAGGCAAGATTAGTTGTCAAGGGGTATGCACAGACATATGGCATTGATTATGAAGAAACATTCAGTCCGATTGCAAGGATGGCAACCGTAAGAGCAATCATTGCTATGGCTGCATCAAAGGGATGGTCTTTACATCAGATGGATGTAAAGAATGCCTTCTTGCATGGTGATTTGCAAGAAGAGGTCTTTATGGAGCAGCCACCAGGTTATGTTCATGCTATTCATCCTGAGTTTGTTTGCAGGTTGAAGAAAGCATTGTATGGCTTGAAGCAAGCACCTAGAGCATGGTCTGACAAGATAGGACAGTATCTTGTCACTATTGGCTTTCAGATTTCCAAGGCAGATTTCTCACTTTATGTGAGAAAAACAGAGAAAGGTATTATGCTGCTTGTAATTTATGTTGATGATTTGATCATCACAAGTGATAGTGATGAAGATATCCTTCATGTGAAAATGCTATTGAAGCACAAGTTTGAGATGAAGGATTTGGGAGAGCTGCGTTATTTCTTGGGCATTGAGGTGATTAGATCACCAAGTGGGATACAGCTCTTGCAGAGGCAGTATGGATTGGACATGCTGTCCAAATATGGGATGACAAGCTGTAAGCCTATTTCAGTTTCTTTGGAGCAGAATGTGAAGCTGAGCACAGATGCAGGTGAGCTTCTGGAAGACCCTACTATGTACAGACGCATAGTAGGAAGTTTGATTTATATGACTATTACCAGGCCAAATTTGAGCTATGCTGTTGGATTGGTAAGTCAGTTTATGCAGGCTCAAAGGAAATCGCATTTGGACACGGCTAGACGCATACTCAGGTATGTGAAGTCCACATTGCAGTATGGACTATTTTATGAGGTTGGGATTCAGACACAGTTGCATGGATACATTGATGCTGATTGGGCTGGTAGTATTTTGGATAGACGATCTACCAGTGGGTATATGTTCTCTTTTGGGAGTGCTACAGTCACTTGGAGCAGCAAGAAACAGCCTACAGTTGCCTTGTTGAGCACAGAGGCTGAGTACAGGGGTGCAGCAATGGCTGCATGTGAGGTAGCTTGGTTGCATAAGCTACTATATGATATGCATCAGTCTACAGATGGGCCAGTTGTCATTTATTGTGACAACATGAGCAGTATACACTTGGCAAATAACCCAGTCTATTATGCTAGAACAAAGCACATTGAGGTGCATTATCACTATGTGAAGGAGAAGGTTCTACTAGGTCTTATTGATCTAGTTTATGTCAGCACAGAGGATCAAGTAGTTGACATATTCATGAAGGCATTGGGCGTAGAGAAGCTGCGTAAGTTCAAAGACCTGCTTGGTGTGCATGAATTGAGCTCGAGGGGGAGTGTTGAGATATCGAGCTCCACTCATGATATGCCAGGGTGACTGTTGTGCGTTTATGTCACCGACTTGTTAGCTACAGATGCGGTTGGTACACCACCCACGAATAATAGCTGGATGACAGCTATCCTTTTCTAGTCTAGTTCGTGGCTCACTTAGTATGCCACCTTTATTAGCTGAGTTTGGTTTGAGACCCACATATAGGGTTCTTCTATTTCTTTGTACTAGAGTTATTTTGGCTTTCACAACTAAGAAGAGGAAAACTGTTTTCAACCTCCACCTTTGTGTGTATTCCCCCATTGTGTATGTGAGAAAGCCGCAAGTGAGACTCCTTCCCTCTCTCCCACTATCTTCACACCATGGTTGGAGTTAGGGTTAGGTATGCCACATCAGCATGCACAGTCAATAGTGCCTTCTAAGCACATAGGCCCTGCCAGGCATAGTTTGGAGTGCAACATATGAACAACCTCTACCACATCATCAAAGGCCCTCTTCTTCACAAAAACTTTGACAAGCCGTAACTCCCAATCCAAGAGGAATTTGCACGCGTTCTGAAAAGCAATTGCCTTTTTGAGCTCTACAGTCCTATCAGATCAGAATCATTGTTAGCAATTAGACACTGCCATTGAAGCAAAAACACTCATGGTAAGACCTTTGCAACAAATGTAAAAGCGATGCATGAATGCAATAAGCATGCTAAAAGCATAAGTGCATGAGATGACCATAGCACAGAGCATGGCATCCACACATAAAGCATCAAGGCACATGGAAGAACAAAGCATCGTCATCAAGCCATAAGCCAAAAGGTTGTTGAGACTTCACGCTCAACATCATGTGATCATGTGTGCATAGCACCATCACGTGATCATATGTGCATAGCACTAACCTTATAGAGTGCTATAAAGGAAAGGGTTAGATCCCCTAACCCTAACCCTAAAAGGGTTTGTATATATTCTATTTTTTCAACTAATTCTAGTGTACAGTTAGTCATTTGTGGTGTGCTCTCTAGCTGTGCCCTCTCTCCTCATCTCCACTCTTCTCCTCTCCCCTCTTCATATTTTGTCATGGTATCAGAGCTTCATTGTCTTCCGCTGAGACATTGAGTTTCTTGAGAGTGTGAGAGAGATTGTGAGATTGAGAGTTCTCTTGAGTGATTGTGAGATTTTTTCCCTTCACTTCCATTGAGAGAGATTTTTCGTCGAGAGAGAGTCAAGCCCTTGCTCCGTCAAGGCACAAGACCTTGTTCCGTCAAGGCAACAAGCCCTCTTTCATGAGGCATATTCATCTCTCAGCTAGCTCTCATCGTAGAGCTCCTTCTCCTCTCCGATTTGGTTCAAGAAGCTCATCATTCCAAGCTGTGGAGACTCAGATATGGTTATTTTCATGAGAGGTTCATTCATGAGTTTAGAGCTCGAGATTTCTTGTAAGGTTCTATGTCAAGGAGGAGGTTCTCTCTACTCTCGAGCTACTTCACTAGCAGTGAGCTCCAAAGCACAAGAGGAGACCCAGTAGTTCACAAACTGCTGGTAGAGACTGTTTCCAGCGGCAAAACGGGTGCGGCCTAGGAGGAGAACGGGCTTGAAGGCTTTGTGGCGAAGGATTTTGGGCTCAACGAGTTCGATGGGGCAACCATTGATCTTGATGAGGCCACGGCCACGCTTAGCTCCTTAGCACAAGCTCCTTCAACGGCCGCCTTCCCTATCGAGAAGTCTCACGCGAGATTATTTGCTGCAATTAGCAAGATCAGGGAGAGAGCAATTCGGGGAGGAATAGGAGGAGTGGAAGAAGCATAGTTTAAGAGACTTAGCAGAACCACAGATCGAGATTAAGCACGGCCTATCTTTAAACACGTAGTAGCAGAAGCAGCACCGCTTTTTGTTGTTAGGTGCGCTGAGTCGCTGAAACTACAACACTGGAGAATCGACTTCGGGCCTTCTTCATATACGATCGTTCTCGTTGCAGATCGCCTTTGGAACGTCCTAGGCATGGTGGCACAAGCTTCTGTGTCTTCCTCGCTCAACCCCGATGCTCCGCTTTTCATTCCCTCGTCTCTGCAGGTGATGACGGCGATAATGCCCGAGTGGGACATGGAGGACTTTTCTCCTGAATGGTGGCATCTGGTCCAAACATCACCGGAGTTTTGTGAGCTTTGGATGCATCTAGCCTCCTTACCTCGACGGTCCTCCACCGCGACTCCAAAGCCACAGCCGGCTGGTTTCCTGGCTATAGTCTAACACCAGCAACTCTAGCGTCTTCAACAAAGCAGCGCACTCAACGCGGCTCCTCTGCTGCTCCAGTGCGCCAGCAACCTTCTCCAAACGTGCTCCCGGCTCTTGCTCACAGGCTACAGCCTCCGACGCGCATCGGACTCCCTCTGCACGACATCGACGGAAATCCGCAGGCGAACGGAATCCCGAAGATTTCGTCAGAATCTTCAAAAGATTCCAACTGCCCATGAAGCAACACGTGCCAGATAGGGTTGGTTAGCAACCCTAGGTTTGGTTACCCACCAGTGGTCAGTCACTTGACACATGGCAGATTTGACATCACCAGGGTTAGGTTCATTCAACCCCTAGTTAGGTGGTTTGATCACAATTGTGCCACGTGGCAACGTCATCTTATCAGCCACATCATTTGACACGTCATCAGTGACACATCATCAGCCACGTCATTTGACACGTCATCAGTGCCACATCATCAGTGCCACATCATCAGTGCCACGTCACCTGTGCCATGTCATCATCCACGTCACTTGTGCCATGTCATCAGGGACACGTCATCAGTGCCACGTTAGCATTGCCATGTCACCTTGCTGACATCATATGTGCCACCTTAGCAGTCCAGTCAGCACTGACCCCTGCAGGCACAGTCCCTTGCCAGGCACACTGTGCACACACTACATGTGCACACTCCTGCCACCTCAGCACAGAGCTTCACTGGCACACCTCTTTCTAAGCACAGTGCCACATCATCACTGCATGTGACTCACAATGACACATCATCATTGAGCACCATTTGCACTCCTTTTGCCCCTCCACCTAGATCAAGTCGTATCTCTTGATCTAGGAAGAATTTGAGGGTGCTCCAAAAAGGAAAGTCGCTTGATTTTTCGTGCTCTACGCACTCGTTACATCACATGCACATTTCGGTGCAAGATACACTCACATTTGAGCCTCGCCGACAAAACCACTTCCTTCACGCACATTTGCCTCTACATCGACGCATCTGACCCAGCACTTAAAAAGAACAAAAGAAAAGGAATTATTTGCTGCTCTTTGATCGATCAACGGTTGGTTTAGATCTAGATCAGAGTAGACTAGATCGCCATAGAGGGGATGCTTTGAATTCCCCAAGTTGCCAATCTAAGCCATGCCCGAAATTCCCGGCTAGTACCTACTCGGAGTCAGTCCATACGCTCACATCCGATTTCACATCATTACATTACCTGAAACCTTACGTTCATCAGTTCAGTGAGCAGACTTCAGAGTTCAGAGGCATTGCAGATTGGTTCAGTGGGCAGATAGCACTTGATTACACACACACATGCCACCATTGTAAAGCCTATTTGGCTATCTCACGGCATCATGCACATCATTTTTCAGCCTTGTAAAGCCTCTTGGCTATTCCCGGCATCATTGCCACAAGCCTTGTAACACAGATCAGATCTTATATACTGTAGTTCTATCTTCACCGACGGTACAGAGATTTCACTTGGCATCTTCAGTGTATTTGCAGTTGATTGATACAGAGTTTTTCAGGACACTTTTGAGTACATTGTTTGCACCATGTCGACTAGCAACCTCAATCTGGAGGCATCTGCTAAGTTAGACAACTCCAATTACGGTACATGGAAATACCGAATGGAGACCATTCTTGTGCTTCAGGACAAATGGGAGTATGTTGATGGATCTATACCTAGACCATTGGCCGATCCAACCACCAGTAGCTCTACTCCATCTATTATCACAGCACCAGCAACGGGATCTACATCGTGATCTACATCTACACAAACAGTTTCCGCACCAGTAGCAGATCCTGCCATTGCCCGAGCTCAAGCAGAATGGGATAAGAAAGACAAGTATGCCTATCACCTGATCAAGCAAAATGTGCAAGATGTCATGCTAGGACAGCTCAACACAGTCAAGACATCAAAAGAAGCATGGGATATGTTCGCAGCTCTCTACGAGTCCAAGAACACATCTAGGATTCTCACCCTGAGAAACCAGATCAACCAGAGTTTCCGCAACAGCAGTGAAACTGGTCATGCTTATGTACTCCGCATCAAAGACTACAACAATCAACTTGCAGCAGCAAGAGAGACTATGAATCCTGCAGAAATGGTTCAAGTAATCCTGAATGGACTAGGAGAAGGATATGAGAATCTAGTCCAAAGTATTGCCATCCAACGGCAAATTCCAACACTGGAAGAACTTCAGTCAGTTCTACTTGGTGAAGAACTCAGGACTCAGGCCATTCAAGCACGTAAAGTTCATTCTAATGATCAGGCACTCACAGCTTCAGACAGAAGTAGAAACAAAGGCAGAAACAGAGGTAGATCATATCAGAAAAGTGGTCATCATCAACAAAGTCAAAATCAGCATCAGCATCAGCATCATCCTCAGCAACATCAGAATCAGCAAAGAGGAAATCATTCCAACCGAGGAAGATTTCAAGGACGAGGGAATGCATCCACCAATGTGTCAAACATTCAATGCAACTACTGTCACAAGTTTGGACACTATGAAAGAGATTGCCGCAAGAAGCAGTACGACCAAGGCGGTCAATCCAGCAGTAATCGAGGGAATTCCCAAGGAAAAGGAAATCATCGTGGTGGACATTCTAGTCACAGTCATTTTGCAAATGAACATGGAAATATGTTTCTTGCAAGTGAGGAATTGCATCAGACTGATACAATGCACCCAGACAAAATGCACCCAGACACTGATTTCAATCCCAAAGAGGATTTTAGCTATCAAGTCGACCAAGTGGAACAGGATCCTTGGTACATCGACAGCGGTGCATCATCTCATATGACAAATCACCAGGAATGGTTCACAGAAATGAAGCCATTAGAAGGTCAAAAGAATGTCATCTACACAGCAGACAATACACCGAATCCGGTTCAAGGGACAGGGGTTATCCCTATGAACAATTTCACTGGTACAAAAGGATTAGTCAAAGATGTGCTCTATGTTCCGAAGCTCAGCAAGAACCTTTTGTCAGTAGGTCAAATGACGGAACACAACTACAAAGTCATCTTCGACGGTGATGAATGCACTATCAGAGACAAATCCAAAAGAGGTCAGCTAGTAGCAAAAGGTGTCAAGGAAGGACGCTTATACAGGATGCTAGCTACAGTACTAGATAAGCATGCCATGTCAGCTCAAATGCAACAGATGCCACTATCTGCAAAATGGCACAAGAGATATGGTCATGTCAACTTCAAGTACTTGTTAGATCTCAGGAATCAAAATATGGCAATTGGGATTCCGAAGCTACAGTTTCTTGGAAAGGTTTGTGAAGCATGCTGCTTCGGCAAACAAAAGCGAACCAACTTTGTCAGAAGTACCTCTCGTGCACGAGGTATTCTTGATTTGATTCATACAGATGTATGGGGTTATGCCCAGACTCGCAGCATCAATGGTTCACTTCCTTCATCGACGACTAAAGCAGATATTGTTGGGTCTACTTTCTGAAAGAGAAATCTGAAGTGTTTTCCAAATTTCAAGAATTCAAAGCCATGGTAGAAAACCAGACGGGCAGAAAGATCAAGGTCATGAGATCAGACAGAGGAGGTGAATACATGTCTTCAGCATTCATGAACTTTTGCAAAAATCACGGCATTCGAAGACAATTCACATGTGCAGATACTCCTCAGCAAAATGCAAGAGCTGAAAGGAAGAATGGGATTTTAGCAGACAGTGCTAGAGCAATGCTTACTGAAAAGCATCTTCCGAATCAGTATTGGGCAGAAGCAATAGCTACAGCTAACTACTTGCTTAATCGGCTTCCTACTGAACCGATACAAGGTATGACTCCTTATGAAGCATTCACTGGACACAAGCCACGCATTGGGCATCTCCGCATATTTGGTTGCATAGCATATGCTCACATACATGATGATCATCGCAGGAAATTGGATGCGAAGTCACGCAAATGCATCATGGTTGGCTACAGTGAAGAAAGCAAAGCATACAAATTGTATGATCCCATCAACCGCAAAGTCATTATCTCCAGAGATGTAATCTTCGATGAGGAATCAGAATGGAAAACCTCACCTACACAGGAGATAGAAGCATCGACTTCACAGTCATCCATAGAACAGGTTGATGAAGAAGAGCAAGAATTGCCAGCAACACCCCAAGCAGCGCCACAGCAGCTCAGACGGTCTACTCGGGAAAGCAGACCACCAGCCAGATTGACATATGCTCAGAAAGGCAAAGCAATTCAGGTGGAAACCACCAACTATGCTCTTATGACTACCATCATGGCTACAGAAGAGCCAGTGTACTTCGAGAAGACGCAGTAGACAAGCCAGAATGGCAAACTGCTATGAATGAAGAAATGGATGCTTTGTATAAAAATAACACTTGGGAATTATGCGACCTTCCACCAGGAAAGAAGGCCATAGCCAACAAATGGGTATACAAAGTGAAGTACAATCCAAATGGCAGTATTCAGAGATACAAAGCCAGATTAGTTGCAAAAGGATTTGCACAACAATATGGCCAAGATTATGATGAGACTTATGCTCCAGTAGCAAAGATGGATTCCATACGGTTCTTGATATCATTAGCGACACTCAGCAAATGGAATGTGTATTAGCTCGATGTCAAGAATGCATTTTGTTAGAATCCAAGAGCATGTGCCTAGCGTGCCCCCCGCCAAGACCGCTAGCACCTCATGGAAGTGCACAACCTTCATGGCCACTACGGAGGCTCTGGCATGTGTGTATGGCAGGTCCCCACCCCTGCCATAAGGCACCCTTGCCTAGCCAGCCCTCCAACCTCCACAAAAGGCAAGCTTGGGGGAATTGAAGATAGGAGGGGCAACTTGGACTATTTATGTCCCTTCATCTTCCACACACCTTTGTATGTGGGATAATTCAACCCTTTCTCCTTCTTCTTATCCCCTTTGTCCATGAGAGATTTGCACCTCCAACACCCCCCTCCAATCGATCATGGAGAGAGGTGGCCGGGGATCAGACCCGGGCTCTGATACCATGTTAGAATCCAAGAGCATGTGCCTAGTGTGCCCCCCGCCAAGACCGCTAGCACCTCATGGAAGTGCACAACCTTCATGGCCACTACGGAGGCTCTGGCATGTGTGTATGGCAGGTCCCCACCCCTGCCATAAGGCACCCTTGCCTAGCCAGCCCTCCAACCTCCACAAAAGGCAAGCTTGGGGGAATTGAAGATAGGAGGGGCAACTTGGACTATTTATGTCCCTTCATCTTCCACACACCTTTGTATGTGGGATAATTCAACCCTTTCTCCTTCTTCTTATCCCCTTTGTCCATGAGAGATTTGCACCTCCAACACATTTCTCAATGGTTATCTAGACGAGGAAGTCTACATGCAACAACCAGCCGGTTATGTTGAACCAGGAAAGGAGAACAAGGTTTGCCATCTCAAGAAAAGTCTCTATGGCTTAAAGCAAGCACCCAGAAGTTGGTACAGCAGAATTGATAAGTATTTTGCTGATCTGGGATACATGAAGTCCAATGCAGATCATACTCTCTATTACAAAGTTCAAGGGGAAGATATTACTATTGCACTTTTGTACGTAGATGATCTGATTGTGACAGGAAGCAAGGATAGCTTCATCAGAAAACTAAAACAAGACTTATCTGCAGAGTTCGACATGAAAGATCTTGGACTTATGCACTATTGTCTTGGAATTGAGTTTTGCAGAGATTCAAATAGCACATTCATGAGTCAGCTCAAGTATGTTGACAGTCTCCTGAAGAAGTTTCATATGGCAGATTGCAAGATTGCAGCCACTCCCATGGAACAGAGTTTGAAACTTACTAAAGATTCAGAAAAGCCTACAGTCAATGACAGATACTACAGGCAACTCATTGGATCTCTTATATATCTGACAATCACACGGCCAGATATTTGTTATGCAGTAAGCTCACTAGCACAGTTTATGGCAAATCCAAAACAGTATCACTGGAATGCATCCAAAAGAGTCTTGAGATACATCAGAGGTACAAGACAATTTGGGATAGAATACAGAGGAAGTCATCCACGGTTGCATGGATACTGTGATAGTGACTATGCTGGAGATAATGAGACCAGGAGATCGACACAGGGATATGCATTTTTCCTTGGTCAAGGTGCTATATCATGGTTGTCAAACAAACAGCCAACTGTTTCTTTGTCTTCGACTGAAGCAGAATATAGAGCACTCACTACAGGTGCATGTGAGGCTATATGGCTCAGAAGACTATTGTCAGAAACAGATTACTTTGATGAGTCAAATCCAACAACAATATACTGTGACAATAAATCGGCTCAAGCATTGGCGAAAAATCCAGTATATCACTCCAGAACAAAGCACATTGATGTCAGAGAGCACTTCATCAGAGAAAGAGTGTTACTTGGTGACATCACACTGCAGCATTGTGATAGCAAAGAAAATGTTGCAGACATCTTTACCAAACCACTCGGTAAAGAGCTATTCGAGAAACACCGACTAGCTCTTGGTTTGATGCAGAGGAAGGACATTCCCATTAAAGGGGTGTGATGGAATGTAATGCTCAGTCCTTCTTCGATTTCCCAGAATCATCATCTTGAGGGAAGGCCTACTTCATGATGTTGATCTTGAGGGAAGGTGTTGAGAGTTCACGCTCAACATCATGTGATCATGTGTGCATAGCACCATCAGGTGATCATATGTGCATAGCACTAACCTTATAGAGTGCTATAAAGGAAAGGGTTAGATCCCCTAACCCTAACCCTAAAAGGGTTTGTATATATTCTATTTTTTCAACTAATTCTAGTGTACAGTTAGTCATTTGTGGTGTGCTCTCTAGCTGTGCCCTCTCTCCTCATCTCCACTCTTCTCCTCTCCCCTCTTCATATTTTGTCAAAGGTGACATCAATGGAATGTATTGAGAAACAAAAACATTGCCAACCTTGCCTATATATAGTAAATTAGACCTGACCAGTAGCCATGTAGGCACCCAAGGGAGAATTTGATCTTGTAAGTCACATCTGATTACCTTGCAGTAGCCAAAGGATCATGGCACCAAGGGGAGCTGTTGAGAGCTGTGATGCCATGAGCACATGTAGAGCAAAGGTATGAGTAAAGGGCAAGCTGCCACATGGCATGGAGGAGATATCCCACATGTGAGCAAGCATATGGATGTAAGTACCCTCACCTATAAAAGGGAGGTTCATTTGAAGTAATATCAATCAAGCACTTTGCACTATCTCAAGATTCTCTTTATGAGTCCAAGCTAATCTATCTTGGAACCTAATTGACTTGAGGTACATGTCATGAGCACTCTCTTCATCATGTCTCCACATAGGTTCCATCCACCTTAGAGCGCTCCATGGATCCTGAGGCATGCATGTTTTAACACTAGGAACAACATCTTGGTGGGGTGCGGTGGCAGCGCCCCAATAATCTTTTTACAAAATGGGATTTATTTCATTGCAATTTCTCTACAATTTACATGCAAATTTTATCATTTCCCTTTGCTCAAGGTCCCAATTTTCAGGTGCTAGATTATACTTATATCCCTGCTTTTTCCTTATTTTTGTGTTCCCAAAGCTATCCCTCCGAATGGGGGGATAGAGCTAGGGCACCAACCTGGGGGGATAGAACTAAGGCACCGACCCGGGGGGATAGAGCTAAGGCACTGACCCGATGGGATAAAGCTAAGGCAGGATAGAGCTAAAGCATTGATCTGTCAAGCTAAGGCAACAAATGGTAGGATAGAGCTAAAGAACTAATTGGTTCGATAGAGGTAAAGCACCCACCAGTGCCGGCGAAATAGATTTAAAGCACCAATCCAGTGGGGATAGAGTTAACACACCCACCCGATGGAATAGCACTAAAGCATTGACCCGGAGGGATAGAGCCAAAGCAATGACTAGTGGGATAGAGCTAAAGCAATGACCGGTGGATAGAGCTAAAGCAATGACCGAAGGGATAGAGCTAAAGCACCAAACCGATGCGATAGAGCTAAAGCATTGACCTGATGGGATAGCAAGTCTGTGGGATGATCAATATGGCTCCAGGTCGGTGGGATAGACGGATGGCACCGGTCGGAGGGATACGGCTATAGCATCAGGTCAACCCTCCTATTAGACCATAACTTTGGTAGGTGGGTTAAATAGCTAACACATGTCACTCGATGGGATAGGTACTAAGGCGACGGGTCAAATATCGAGCTATGGCGACAGGTCGTGGGACAGAAACTCACAGTTTTGTTGACTATTTTGTCATTACTTTGAAGTTTCTATTCAAGTTTTTTTTGTGATAGGGGGATGCTAAACTACCTAGTCTACCTACTCTGCCAAAAACAAGAAAAAAAAACAATATTTGAATGCAAAATGAGATATTTCTTGAAGAGGTGACCGTCAACACTCAAAACCCTCCTTAGCAATCTTCCAAACTATCTTCCTACCAACTCAAAACACTAAAAATAAATAAAAAGCAAGCTTCAAATGATCCAAAATGCTTTCCAGAAAGAAAACGACAACTTCTTCATTTCTCTTCAGAAATTCACACTTCTTCACTCATTCCTCTCCTACACCTCCAATATCAATGTTCCTAGTTAAGCTTGAAGCAATGAGAAATGGGTAGATGACAAGGGAAAGAAAGTGCAATGAGAAATCATACCTTGAACTCCCTGGCAGTGGTGCCAAAGATGTATGTTCTCAATGGTGACTCACGTGTCATGGGGATCTTGACGGAATGCCAATGGAGCCTCCACTCCAAGCTACTCCTTGTGAAACCAATGCAAAGCATGAGTTGTCTAGAAGTGTCACTCAAGATGCTCTCAAATTGTTGCAATGTGTTTCCATGAGAGAAAGAGAGAAAGGGGAGATAGGAGAAGAAAGGGAGAAGGAGAGGAGAAGAGGAGAATGAATGGGGATAGAGTGGCAAACACAAAGGCACTACAAAGGAAACAAAAGAACACCCAAAAACACTCTTGGAAGAGAAGAGGGAGCCTGTATTCCAAACTTGTGCATCCAACAATGAAGACCAATGCAAAGTCAAGCACTTGGCCTTTTATACATGTCACCTTTAGAAGGGATGGCCAATCCTATTCCCTTTATACCACCTTGGGCCTATTTGGCTCCAAGGCACAATCCTAGCTTTGCAGTCTTGCCATTACACTGCCACCAACTAATGTACTTAACATTTGTCCATTTAGATTGTCCAAAATAGTGAAAAATGGTGCTCTTTAGTGTGAAAAGTTAAAAAAAAGATAATTTAAGCTTCAACTCAGCATGCAAATGGAATATAATGCTTATATGGACTTGCCACAAAATCGATACCATGAAGGAGTTGATCTTACTCACTTGCTGCCCAATTCAAGGGGCATTTACCCATTCCATACATCCAAATTAGTAAAAATAAGGCTTCATTAGTATTAAACCACCAAAACTTAGTCCCACCCATGGTCAAGAGGTGCCAAAAGCCCCACTATGTTCTTTTTAAATCCACCAATCTAATGGAAAAGGTAATCTCATGATACTAGAAAGAGAAAATGTACTCTTGAGTCCTCACTTGAATTGGACTAGAACTAAAGTGATGGATTTATTTTTTTTATAACAATGAAACAATGGTAGAAGACTAGCCTTGACTTGACATCTTCCTCTCTTCCACACAAAAGGAAAGTCCCCAATTCATCCCATCCACTACCCTACTCTCTCCAAGCAGCCCATTGCCCCCCCCCCCCCCCCCAAATCCCATCTTGAAGGTTTGCAAGAGCAGATTCATCTTGGGAGTGCTCAGGTAGCACTCCATGTAGAACTTACATGTGGAGCATACTCACCCTAGCTATACTAGATCCATTAAGATGACCCACTCCTTCAAAGATTTGAATCATGGAAAGAAAGGCACATTCTCTACTAAACATTTATCATGCAAAAAATTAGGCGTAGTTTCGAAGCTAGTGATGAAATAAGAGAAGGTTATAAATGAAGAGCAATTCAAACCAGGTGATCCACTTGATGGAAAAAATGAAAATCTTATATTGGGTAAGGGTCCTACTATCAAAATTCATACGAGTTTCCTCAATGAAATGATAAATGGTTAAACTCAAATGTAGTAGTCATATGCATTCATAGGCCACGTCCACCTATGACTTATCTCGGGGATCAAGAAGGGTCTTAATGTGGTTTCGGGGGGGTCACTCATCATTTGTAACCCTATCATGTGAGTTCAATAGAAGGTTATATTTAATTCCTAAATTTAACAAAAATTAATTTACATAAGGGAGTATTTAGAGTAAAATTGTGAAAAATTTATAGATTTGTATAGAAAAAGGGTATATTTTATTAATAAATTTTTTACAGATAAGGGATTTTACAAATAGGCCTTGAACACACGTGATATAGAGGGCTTATACATAGTGAAACACCCCGTCCCCCCCCCCCTGAGAATGTGGTTAACATTTGGCTCATGAGAAATGGCTTCATTTCTTTCCACTTTTAAAAGTCATAAATGGCCAAGACTACAGCCACAAATGGAATTAGGATGTCAATAACCAACTTTTTCCAGTCATGCTGTGCACAAGATACCGACTTGAAACCAAATATGCTCCCTCCCACCAAAGCTCTTATCTGGGTTGAATTCTCTAATCTCCCACTGATATTATTTTCTCAGCTCAATATTCAAGCGACATCCTTTGAGCTCAATTATGACAATTCCTTGGAAATGAGCGAGGAATATTCATTTGCCCCAAAGGAAGTCCTTAGACTTACGTGATGATGGATTTGTTTGTACTTTTCTCACAAAAGAGCTGCCACATGTAAAATTTGGAAACAATAACCAATGTTGTTTGCCTTTTTTGTCAGTGAATCCTATATAGCCACAGGCTTTGGAATGTGGAAAGACATGTGGGATGGATGGGAGCAATTAAGAATTTTCATTGTATGGAAGGGTTTTTCCAGGAAGACTACTTCTAAGGATTGCATTGTGTTTTTTGGTGATTTGGAAGAATAGAACTTTCTAGGGTGAGGATTTAAACATGCTGCCAAACTCAACAGACAAAGGAATATGCCTCTAGGAAGATCTTTGGAATAGGGGGGGGAAATGTTGGCTCATAAAACAAGAGTTAATTTAGAAATAGAAGGTTTACAGTGTAGATCCTTTGCTTATTAAATCTCAAATGCAAATGCGGAACAAGGAATCCTTGAGCTAGATGGGTGGTAAACAAAAATAGATGCCTTGTAGTACCTCCATTGGGAGGGTCAAAGACACCTTTTTCTAGTCTCCATTTTTTCAACCACATGGGCATTAGTGAAGTTTTGAATAAAAAGTGGTTGAGAAGCAATGGAATGGTCACCTAGAGGGGAAATTTTGAAAAGATCTAGAATAAAAGTTTACCTTAAAATAATTCTATTTATAATGGTTGATTATCCGTAAAGCACTCTAGAGAGGGTGTAGATATGCTACCATTAGTAAAGGATCCCGATAACTATGGCAACATTGCCACCCATAAGTCCCTAAAAGACACTACTCATCTATTTCTGAATATACTCTACATCATGATTTGGTCAAACTTTTGTTAGATTAGTGGATGTTTCCCCCTTGCCTACAACATGGTTATACTAGAGGGTAGACCCTTGAAATGGAGGGGGATTGGAGTGGTCTCAATACAAAGAAATGCTACGATATTTGATAATTTTGTTCTTGATGTTATACCACTAATGCTGAGCTGGTGGATGACCACAGGAATGCTAGAACATAGTTAAATATTTTGATGAGTGAGATCAACCAAATTGTAAAGAAACTCAAGCTTACATAGCTTGGGCATGTGCCCATCTTCTTGTTACAAAATATGTTTGGAAGCTATTTGCAAATATCCATCAGACTTTTAGAGATAGTAGAGACACTTGGATTTCCCTAAGCAAGATTAAAAGTTTCTTATTCATGTGGAGTTTTCAATAAATACTAGTTGGGCTACACGCCCATGTGCTTTTCTTCTTCTGAGTTTATGTTTAGTTTTGGTGGTTTATCCTATCCTTACACTGAGAAAATGTATAAGGTTTTGTCTTGGGTCCCTTCTTTTGTGGATCAGTTATCCATCTAGAAATATGGGCCCAAGTGCCATTGTAGAGACATGTTTGTGCATAGCTTATAAATAAAAATACCTTCTTTCTCAAAAAAAGAAAGTCTCTCTTAGTATAGAAAGTGTGAGAAAAGACCATTAATTATGGTTCGATTATAGGGAAAAGCATTATCCAATGCTTTTTCTCTACCTAATTATAGTTGATCCCATCAAGTATCAGGGATTTCTCACACTCATTGCTTGATTGCAGGGAGATTATCCATTTTGTATTCCCAAATCAGTGGCTCCCTTGGTATAGAAATTGTGAAAAAAGCCATTTATGGTTCGAGGGTGGATTCCAACTCTTATGTGGCCTTAACATAAGCTTAATCCCATTAAGTGAAAGGGTTCTTGATAGTCATTGCTTGACTTAACACAATATTAATCCCACAAGTGAAAGGATTTTGAATCAGTCATTGCTTGGCTTGATGCATTTCCCCCACCAAAGTTCGCCAAAACCAATTCACTATATTATGCAATTCCCCAAGTTAAGCAATTTCACAAAAGGTATGAACATTGCCTCCAAATTGCATATTAGAATGGTTGGAGCATACATTTCAAGAGGCCAAGGACTGCATTGCTAGAGTATTGATGGCAAAAATATGCACAAATACAAAACCCACATGGAAGCTAGGATCTGCAAGGGATTTAAATTGGTTATTTAAATCAATTTGTATTTATTTTTTTTAGATACACACATTTAAAATTTTCTCTCTTTCCTTGGTTATTGGTTGATAGGACCATGCCTATCATAACATGGTATCTCTTATAATCTTGTGCTAATACTACTTGTATACAGTATACAATGTGATGAATTAAGCACCAAGCCATATATTATTGGACAAGATCATTGTCTATAAAAGTAGGAATTTTTGAAAGATTCAAACTATTAAATGGATTTAAATGGATATAAAGTATATTTTCTAACTAGCCAATGTCTTATAAAAGTCCCTGCATGAAAGCATTTGGTTTATGGAAAACAGTCCCCCTAAAGAGTAGAAAAATTTGATGTCAATATTGACATTTATATAGATGTCAATACTATTGCTAATTTTCAACACATCTACCTACAATCATTTTGAAGCCTATTAGATTTCCAAAAAGAGAGTGAGTAAATCACCCTTTTTCTTGTAGTGATTAACCAAGCAATAGACATAAGTATCCCCACTATAATTGTAGCTCACAAAAACGGTCTGCTATAGGATGGCTTCGGTTTAGATATTGAGGTACCTAGACATCCACCTCTCCCATTTGCCTTAAATTGCCATGGGTCAACTCCAACCTCATCTCATTGAATCTAGATTGAGGCAAGGCATGAGATTGAAACCAAACAAAATTATCTAGGTTTTAGACTACAAGATTTGATGGGGATACTATTGCATGTTTACTCATGAGTGCCCAACGTGAGCTTAGTCATTGACTATCATAACTAGTGATGCATTACACATGAGGTCACAAGATTATGATTTAAAATCATGAAGTATGATATTGCATAGGCCCCTAGGGGTTGGAAGCACATCTTAATAAAAATATTTATAGAGAAAAACTCACACTTTTTTGGCTCAAAATCTCAAGCATACCTTCCAAAAAAAAGATGGGACTTCACTACTACCTAGCTACCCCCATTTGTTCAAACTTAACAAAGTAAAACTACAAACAATCATACAAACTTATAAAAGATAGAAAATTTGTTTGATGAAAGAGCACACATGTGCATCATGCCATCAAACTATTTGATCCCTTAAGTCGAACAAAATGGGAAGCACTCCAAAATACTCTTGCTCTATCTACCACCTCTTGGCCTCTCAATAATGGAAAAACATGGAAAAATGAGGATGATGTTTTTTTCTTGGTCTTGGCATGTGACATTTATTTGCTTTGAGCTATTATTTCATTAGAATGTAGTAGATATGATATTCCTATAGTGATAGATTCGAACTCTTCCCTTAAGACAATTATATGATCCATAAACTTTTGGTCTCACGTATGTTCATTGGCCAATGTAAAATATCCACATGTACATTTCTCTAAGACTTTATGACTATATATGCTTTCTCGAGTACCTTTATCCATGTGAGAGGCTCCTTTTTTGTAATTTTGTACGTAAACGATAATTGCAAATGTGACTGTAAAAAATTAAGCTTTGGTTTCTTAAGCAGCAATTCTCACTTTGGTAAACGAAAGGGCGGGGGCCGTTGTATGTGACATGGCTTTTAACATCGAGGGGTCCGAGAGAGAGAGAGAGAGAGGTCATCTATTTCCATCTCTTAAGGAGGGATGGGAGAGCAATGTGGCAGCGACCTAGGACTGCCATGTGTTGCACTATCACGTTGCCATGTGGCAACGAGCTGGGAGGCGAGGTCACATTGCCATGTGTCGTGCTGTCATGCCTTCAATCAAGGATTGTGCCGTCATGCCTTCCATCAAGAAGAACACCATCATGCCTTCAATCGATGCTGCTCCATCGCTCCATCACCACCCTCCATCGCTCCAGCTCCACCTCCTACGGCTCGACCTCCTCGGCTCCTGTCGCCACCTCCAGCTCCTAGCTCCTGCGGCTCCTCCAACCTCCACTAGGTCCACCTCCTGTGCCACCTCCACCACCCTCCATCGCTCCACCTCTAGCTCCACTTCCTGCGCCACTTCCAGCTCCATCCAGTGCCACCTCCAGCTCCCAACTCCTGCGGCTCCTCCAGCCTCCACCACCCTCCATCGCTCCACCTCCTATGCCACCTCCAGCTCCATCCGTCGCCACCTCTAGCTCCTAGCTCCTTTGGCTCCTCCAGCCTCCAGCACCCTCCATCGCTCCACCTCCAGCTTCACCCTCCTCGATCCTCGGTTCCTGTTGCCACCTCTAGCTCTAGCCAGCTGTGTTGCCGTCTGCTCCTCCGGCCTCCATCCCTCCACCTCCTCCTCCTGTTGTTTCATTGAGATATGCACAGACAAAGCAGGCATTGAGGTATGAGACTCTACACACAGAGCAGCATAGCAAGATCCGCATAATGATCACTTCAACGTGAGGTATGAGACTCTAAAAGTCCACAATAGAAGAGATCATGCTGCTAGACAATACATGCTGCGCCAATACAAAAGGATTGTAGGAAAGAGATCGTTTTGTTTATGAAGGCTGGTAGTTTAGCATGCAACTGTGTTGTAGTTTGGGCTACGGTAGGTTGGGCGAGAGAGAGAGAGAGAGAGAGAGATGTATAGTTCGCTTACCTTTACTTTTTTTTTGGGTTGTTTTTCTTGCAAGTGCTTCATTTTATTGTTGGACTAGCACTAGCTTCTCTCCACAACTTTTGTTTATCCAGGTAGGTGATGACTTTTTTTTCAATTGACATTGTGTGTGTGTGTGTGTTTGCATGTTAAACATTTTCAAAATCATTGAAACCATTCCGATCTGATAATTCATGAATTCTTTGCTACATTCATTGAAACCATTCTGATCATAATTCATGGATGCTTAGATTCTTGGGAGGGGAAAAGTGAACTAAGAACCATCTTTTTTCAAAAAGGTAATGGAGGCGAGAGAGAGAGAGAGAGAGAGAGAGAGAGAGAGAGAGAGAGAGAGAGAGTATTGATGGATTTATCTATCCATATGTTAAAGCTAAGCTATATTTGCATCGTTTAAGACAAGCTACATTTTTAAAATCATCCAAATCATTATGATCTTATAGTTTCTAGATGATTATATTATTGAGATGGAAGAACTAAAAGATAATGGAGGTGAGAGAGAGAGAGAGAGAGAGGGAGAGAGAGAGAGAGGGAACAGATGCAGCATGGGGCAACTGTTAGGTTGGTAGGATCTGGGGAAGAGATGCCCTATAGGTCGGGGCAAGGAGCTGAGAAAACTTGGGCTAGTGGCATAATTCCACATGGCCATGCGAGCCAAAAAAGGGGTAGCAAAAAGGCTACCTATTGGTGTGCTAGATAGACCAACAAGGTTAGCCAAGTAGGCCTACTAGGTCGGCCAGTAGGGCTTCGGCCAACCAACCCAATGGGTCAGCCAACAAGAGGGAGCATCCCGCCCTATAAAGAGGGAGCCCCTTGGGCTCAATACTCATTTAGATTGGGGCTTAGACCCTAGCCCATAGCAACAGGAGAAGCACTAAGGAATCCAAAGTAGATTGGGGCTTAGACCTCCCAGCTCGCACCTAAAGGTAACAAATGCCATGGGGTGGGTAGAGGACTCAGCTAATGCATGGCAAGGGGAGGATAGGGGGATTTTATTTTTGAAATAGACGGTAGAGCCATGTGCCTTCCATGTGGATTTTTCCTTTTAACATGTCCTATGATTTCTACTTCCTACCACCATATCCTTGGTCACTCTAAGCAACTTACTGCCTTTGAATCGGAAAATATTTGCACGAGTGCTTGGCAAGAGCTCATTCACAAATATCTCAATCCATCCAACTTGGCAAGGTTGGTAGGATCTGGGGAAGAGATGCCCTATAGGTCGGGGCAAGGAGTTGAGAAAGCTTGGGCTAATGGCACAATTCCACATGGCCATGCGAGCTAAAAAAGGGGTAGCAAAAAGGCTACCTATTGGTGTGCTGGATAGACCAACAAGGTTAGCCAAGTAGGCCTACTAGGTCGGCTAGTAGGGCTTCGGCCAACCAACCCAATGGGTCAGCCAGCAAGAGGGGGCATCCTGCCCTATAAAGAGGGAGCCCCTTGGGCTCAATACTCATTTAGATTGGGGCTTAGACCCTAGCCCATAGTAGTAGGAGAAGCACCAAGGAATCCAAAGTAGATTGGAGCTGATGCTGCCTTCCTCGAAGTCTCTTCAGGAGCACAACAAGTGCAGTAAGGGAGCTAGCTAACAAAGAGCTCACAAGGGTGTCATTTTTGCTATCTTTTAAGGGCAGCAAGGTGGCCGGTACATATCCTAATAAATGAATATACTGGAGTAGCTTTTTGGTAGCAGAGAGAGTGCTCACAAGAGATCACCTCAGGAACATATTGAACTTGCAGGACAGCATGAGTGGGGTCATACTTCAAGCAGTCTGGGTGCTGTAGACATAGCTCTGTAGACATAGCTCAGAGGGTGATTGGATCCGAGGCCAACATTCAGGGCAGTAAGGATCAGGGATCATCAGGAGAAGCTTGGGCCTCACCATTTGTTGCATCTCAGGGTAGTAAGGAGGTCAAGATTAAAGGTCAGACACTGCCTTACCTATGCTTTCTAAAAGGATAGCTTAAAGGTGTGTTTGTAGGGCACAACAACGAGGCCCACCAAAGCTCATAAGGGAGCACACATGCTGAGTTTTTGGAGAGTGCCATAGATGTAGGAGGACAATGCTGTATTGTGTATTCACGAGGCCATCTAGCCAAGCATTTTGCTAGTAGAGGGTGGCACATTGAAGACATCCATTTTGGTATTGTATCTATCTTTGGACGAAAATATAAAGCTTTGTTGGTTCTATTTCTCCCCTGTGCATCTGCTCATTCACTCACTACACATGTATATTAAAAACACAAAGTAAAGAAGTTTTAGATTCCACTTACACAACCTCTTTTGTGTGAATTTCCTAGGCTCTATAAGTCTTTTTGCTGCATATCTTTTTACTAACATGGTATCAGAGCTCTGATGATGGAAGCTCACAAGAAGTGAAGCTTGAAGGCAATGACCTTGCTGAAGGACGACCTTGATTCAAAGCTTGGGGGAATCTACTTTGATGTTTGAAGGATGGTACCCTTTGAAGGGAGGCCGAGGTTCAGACAAGTGTACAACTTTGTACTCTTATCTCATGGCTAATGTGGTGGTCATAGCTGAACTCTTCTTGGTAACATCAGGAGATGTTGAGGAGAGATATGCAGACCCTGGTGTCTTGGTAACGATGTCTCATATTGAGATGTGATCAGATGAGGAGTCAAAAACTTTTGTAAAATTGAAGGAGAGTGATGAGAGCTTGGAGTTATCCAAGTGCTTAGCTAGTATTGCTAACATAGAGGAGGATTCTTCAGCAAGACCTATAGATTTAGAGTCATATGAATACTTTCAGTTAGAAGGCGGCATGACAAGATGCTCAGTGGGAGCTTATGGTCGAAGTAATCTGGATTTATTCCTCAGATTTGATTTCTCAAGTATGTTGTTTAGTTTTAGACCCTACCACAACGATGAGTTGAAACAAACCCTAGTAGCATGGTGTCTTAATAACCTCAAGTGGTTCACCTTTTATGAGGGGAACATCTGGTTGGTGCTTGGGGTGCTCAAGCTTGGAGGTGGGTATGTGTTTGAAGGAGGGGGTGCAATCTAGTGCTACCAAAGATGGACTTGTGTACCAAGGTGGTGTGCTCATGTGAGACCGGACATGGTGGAGCATGAGCCACTAGTTGAATGACCAGGTAGTGACATAGACACCGCATTATTCTAGGTGGCTACGACACAAGAGCTGCTTGAGAATCTTCATCGATGAGTTGGGATCAAGACGAGATGTGTCGGTGAGAGGGTGTCACCTCTCCATCTATAAGCCCCCATATGAGGAGAGCTTGGGGGAGGTGGACTCAAGATTAGGGCTGCCACATAAGCAGCTTATTGGCTCCCATGTGGGTAGCAAACTTAGGGAAAACAAAAAAGAGGAGGCTACCACATGGGGAATATCGTCGCTACCATATGGGCAGCATACAAGCAATCAAGAAAAGTAACATGGGCATGGGTAGCACATAGGCTACCATGTGGACGACACAATTAGAGACTTACCTAGCCATGAGTGGAGGTCTTGGTGGAGAGATTGTGTACGGAGCAGATGTGTGACAACGATGGAATAGTTTGTAGTAGTTTTGGGTAGGATTTGGAGCTTGGAACATGTCGACTAGAACATGGAGGCCTGTGCAAGACTGCATAGACATCTTGGAGTAGTCAGGTTGAGATTGGATGCCTTGGAAGAGCTGGTACACCCTAGGAGTGCATGTATATGGAGGCACCTTCATGGTAGAGGTCTGCAGCAACATGTATGAGGCTAGTACGATAGATCTAGGGCTGGTCTAGATGCAAAACAATAGGCAGAGCAGAGCTCTTGATGGAGAGATTTTATACAGAGCAGACACATGACAAGGTGGAACAATTCAGAATAGTTCTGGGTGATTTGGAGCCTGGAACATGTTGACTGGAGCATGGAGGACTGTGCAAGACTGCATGGACATCCGATAGTAGTCATGCTGAGATTGGATGGCTTGGAAGAGCTGGTATAGCCCAGGAGTGCATGGTTTTATAGGTACCTACAGCAACATGGTGGTATGGTGGATCTAGGGCAAGCTCTAGGGCTGGTATAGATGCGAAAGAGTAGGCAGAAGGTTGGAGCTAATTGGTACCTGGCAAGAGAAGACCATGGGCCATAGATCAAGGCTGCAACAGCCCAGGTAGATGGCAAATAGATGCAGCATGGGGGTAACTATCAGGTCGGTAGGATGTGGGGCAAAAATGCCCTGCAAGAGGTCATTGGTGAATTATAGATAGACGTGCAAGAAAGTAATTGTGGTAAAGTAGAACTTCAAGTCAATTATACTGTATAGATGGTCTTACAGACGAAGAACCAGTACTGCATGGTCATAGGTGAATACATGGTTTATTTTCTATGTCCCTTTGCCATAGGTAGTCTTTCTCTGTATGCATTTGAGGGTTGAATGAGACTACATTATAATATTGTTAATGCCTCGAAGTCTCTTCAGGAGCACAGCAAGTGCAGTAAGGGAGCTGGCTAACAAAGAGCTCACAAGGGTGTCATTTTTGCTATCTTTTAAGGGTAGCAAGGTGGCTGGTACATATCCTAATAAATGAACATACTAGAGCAGCTTTTGGGCAGTAGAGAGAGTGCTCACAAGATATCACCTCAGGAATAGATTGAAGTTGCCTCGGGGGGGTCACTCATCATATGTAACCCTATCACGTGAGTTCAACAGAAGGATTTTTTTTATTTCTCAAATTTACAGAAATAAATATACATAAGGGACTATTTAAAATAGTTTTGGAAAAATTTTACAGATTTATATAGAAAAGGGGTACATTTTATTAATGAAATTTTTTACAGATAAGGGACTTTAAATATAGGCCTTGAACGCACGTGATATAGAGGGTTTATACATAGTGACCCCCCCGAGGAAGTTGCAGGACAGCATCAGTGGGGCCATCCTTCAGGCAGTCTGGGTGCTTCATACATAGTTCAGAGGGTGATTGGACATTCAGGGCAGTAAGGATCAGGGATCATTAGGAGAAGCTTGGGCCTCACCATTTGCTGCACGTCAGGGCAGCAAGGAGGTCAAGATTAAAGGTCAGACACTGCCTTACCTATGCTTTCTAAAAGGATAGCTTAAAGGTGTGTTTGTAGGGCACAACAACGAGGCCCACCAAAGCTCATAAGGGAGCACAGAGGCTAAGTTTTTGGAGAGTGCCATGGATGTAGGAGAACAACACTATTTTGTGTATTCACGAGGCATGTCTAGCCAAGCATTTTGCTGGTAGAGGGTGGCAAATTTAAGACATTCATTTTGGTATTGTATCTATCTTTGGACGAAAATATAAAGCTTTGTTGTTTCTATTTCTCCCCTGTGCATCTGCTCATTCACTCACTACACATGTATATTAAATACACAAAGTAAAGAAGTTTTAGATTCCACTTACATAACCTCTTTTGTATGAATTTCCTAGGCTCTATAAGTCTTTTTGCTGCGTATCTTTTTACTAACATGGTATCAGAGCTCTTATGATGGAAGCTCACAACAAGTGAAGCTTGAAGGCAATGACCTTGCTGAAGGACGACCTTGATTCAAAGCTTGGGGGAATCTACTTTGATGTTTGAAGGATGGTACCCTTTGAAGGGAGGCCGAGGCTCAGACAAGTGTACAACTTTATACTTTTATCTCATGGCTAATGTGGTGGTCATAGCTAAACTCTTCTTGGTGACATCAGGAGATGTTGAGGAGAGATATGTAGACCCTGGTGTCTTGGTAACGATGTCTCATATTAAGATGTGATTAGATGAGGAGTCAAAAACTTTTGTAAAAGTGAAGGAGAGTGATGAGAGCTTGGAGTTATCCAAGTGCTTAGCTAGTATTACTAACATAGAGGAGGATTCTTCGGCAGGACCTATAGATTCAGAGTCATATGAATACTTTCAGTTAGAAGGGGGCATGACAAGATGCTCAGTGGGAGCTCATGGTCGAAGTAATCTGGATTTATTCCTCAGATTTGATTTCTCGAGTATGTTGTTTAGTTGTAGACCCTACCAGAACGACGAGTTGAAACAAACCCTGATAGCATTGTGTCTTAATAACCTCAGGTGGTTCACCTTTTATGAAGGGAACATCTGGTCGATGCTTGGGGTGCTCAAGCTTGGAGGTGGGTATGTGTTTGAAGGAGGGGGTGCAATTTGGTGCTACCAAAGATGGACCTGTGTACCAAGGTGGTGTGCTCGCGCAAGACCAAACATTGTGGAGCAGGAGCCACTAGTTGAATGACCAGGAAGTGACATAGATACCACATTATTCTAGGTGGCTACGACACAGGAGCTACTTGAGAATCTTCATCGATAAGTTGGGATCAAGACTAGATGTGTCAGTGAGAGGGTGTCACCTCTCCATCTGTAAGCCCCCATATGAGGAGAGCTTGGGGGAGGTGGACTCAAGGTTAGGGCTGCCACATGAGCAGCTTATTGGCTCCCATGTGGGTAGCAAACTTAGGGAAAACAAACAAGAGGGGGCTGCCACATGGGCAATATCGTCGCTACCATATGGGCAGCATACAAGCAATCAAGAAAAGTAACATGGGGCTGCCCCATGGGTAGCACATAGCTTGCCATGTGGACAGCACAATTAGAGACTTACCTGGCCATGAGTGGAGGTCCTGGTGGAGAGATTGTGTATGGAGTAGATGTGTGACAACGGTGGAATAGTTTGTAGTAGTTTTGGGCAGGATCTGGAGCTTGGAACATGTCGACTAGAACATGGAGGCTTGTGCAAGACTGCGTAGACATCTTGGAGCAGTCAGGTTGAGATTCGATGCCTTGGAAGAGCTGGTACACCCTAGGAGTGCATGTATATGGAGGCACCTTCATGGTAGAGGTCTGCAGCAACATGTATGAGGCTGGTACGATAGATCTAGGGCTGGTCCAAATGCAAAACAATAGGCAGAGCGGAGCTTCTGATGGAGAGATTTTATACAGAGCAGACACATGACAAGGTGGAACAATTCAGAAAAGTTCTGGGCGATTTGGAGCGGCGATTTGGAGCCTGGAACATGTTGACTGGAGCATGGAGGCCTGTGCAAGACTACGTGGACATCCGATAGCAGTCAGGCTGAGATTGGATAGCTTGGAAGAGCTGGTACAGCCCAGGAGTGCATGGTTTTATAGGTACCTATAGCAACATGTATGAGGCTAGTATGGTGGATCTAGGGCAAGATCTAGGGCTCATATAGATGCGAAACAATAGGCAGAAGGTTGGAGCTAATTGGCGCCTGGTAGGAGAAGACCATGGGCCATAGATCAGGGCTACAACAGGCCCATGCAGATGGCGAATAGATGCAGCATGGGGGTAACTATCAGGTCGATAGGATGTGGGGCAAAAATGCCCTGCAACAGGTCATTGGTGAATTATAGATAGACGTGGAAGAAAGTAATTGTGGTAAAGTAGAACTTCAAGTCAATTATACTGTATAGATGGTCTTACAGACGAAGAACCAGTATTGCATGGTCATAGATGAATACATGGTTTATTTTCTATGTCCCTTTGCCATAGGTAGTCTTTCTCTATAAACATTTGAGGGTTGAATAAGATTGCATTATAATATTGTTAGTGGTGTATAGTTTTACGTTTACAGCTTCTACACCGTGATGTTATATCCTCTCCCTTTAAGGTCACATTGAACGTATGGGCCTTCTAGACCATGGATGTCATAGGTTGTAGGAGTATATTCACTCTAGAGCTAGGACTACATACCAATTTCATATAGACCCCCACGAGTTTATTGATTTTGTATAGACCCAGAAGCTAGGGGTATATATGTTGTGTAGACTACTGGGGAGTATATTCATTTTGTACAGCCTTGGGAGTAAATTCATTTTGTATAGACTCAAAGCCAGTTTTTTTTTTTGTATGGAGTCAAGAGCTAGAAGTATACTCATTTTGTATAGACCTAAGACAGGGAGTATATTCATTCCAAGAGGCTCATTTTTTTTGTATAGATTCATGAGGATATTAGTTTCATATAGATCCATAGTATGTTTTATTTGGTTCAGCAAGTCGGTGATTAGAGTAGCCTGACCAGCTTGGTCGAGACAGATTTGGCCAGGGGGTCAGTCCACCCTAGTTGGTCATTTCTAGGGTCCAAGGGGGCCTATAAAAGGCAGCCTCCTTGGCCTCATTTCTCATTCACTTCAAGGGCTGAACAGTGCAGCCAATAGCAGTGTTTGACAACTGAGGTCAGGCTAGATTAGGAGTAGCAAATCCTCTTAATCCTTGACACCTACAGGATAGCTTCTAGGCCCGGTTCATTTTGGACAGCAGTAGCATTAGGGTCTGCATCAAAGCAGCCCTCTTCTGCTCATCTAGGGTGAGGGTTTATCCCTTCATACAATACTTATTCTTTCAGTTGGATTCAGCCCTATTGGGCATACATTTATGTTGGAAATGGGCAGGTCACATCCCCATTTGTAAACCCCCAACAAATGAGGAGAGCATGGGGGAGGTGGGCCTAGGGCTAGGGATGCCACATGGGCATCTGATTAGATGCCATGTGGGCAACATGCCCAAAGAGAAAAAGAAAGAGAGGGGGTTGTCACATGGGTAGCACCTCACAGCAAGGGGGCTACCACATGGGCAGCACATGGGCTACCATGTGGGCAGCATAAGAAATGAGTACCTGGCACCAAGGTGGACAGCAACAGGTTGTGCAAAGGGACTGAAGAAGACCACAATGATGTCAGCATGGGTACGGCTTGGTACGGATTCTTGGAGCAGACTGTACGGAGGTCCACGTGGCATGACAAAAGAAAATCCAAGGCAAAATGGAGGTGTAGATGTGGTACAGATCTACAGGTGTTTGGGAAAGGCTTAGGGCTTTCCATTGGACCAGGGTTCGGGGCATGAAAAGACCTAGACAAATGGCAAGGAAGATGGAGCAGATAGGTGAGGGCTATGGGTTGGTGGTAGGCCTGCCATAGGCCCTGGGAAAGGGCAGATATGCAAGGCACCCAGGTTGCCATGAGCAGCAATAAAAGGGCTGGCTTTAGGGCCTTAAATAGAGCCCTACTAGATCGGCCAATAGGGGTTGCAGTCAGTAGGGGGCTGCTAAGTGGGCCCCTTCTGGGACTCATAAGGCATCACTTGGAGCAACAATCCAAGTGCAGGAAGCAGAAGCAGTAGTCCTTGGGCTTGTACACAGGAGATGAAGGAGACCTACAAGGACTACAGACTTAGCTCAAGGTGCTGCCCATCTAGGCTGACTACCAGGACAGCAAGGTGGAAGGGATCACCGACAGAGAGTCTACATAAGCTTAGTGGAGCGCACGGTCTCAAGAATCTGGAGGTGATAGTCAGATAATAGTAGAACATTTTGGTAAGGTCAGAGGGCCACGTATTAGTGGGACTCTAAGCCTCATTTCTCATTCACTTCAAGGGCTGAACATTGCAGCCAACAGCAATGTTTGGCAGCTGAGGTCATGCTAGATTAGGAGTAGCAAATCCACTTCATCCTTGGCACCTACAGGACAGCTTCCAGGCCCGGTTCATTTTGGATAGCAGCAGCATTAGGTTCTACATCAAAGCAGCCCTCTTCTACTCATCTAGGGTGAGGGTTTATCCCTTCATACAATACTTATTGTTTCAGTTGTATTGAGCCCTATTGGGCATACATTTATGTTGGAAATGGGCAGGTCACATCCCCATCTGTAAACCCCCAAATGAGGAGAGCATGGGGGAGGTGGACCTAGGGCTAGGGATGCCACATGGGCATCTGATTAGATGCCATGTGGGCAGCATGCCCAAAGAGAAAAAGAAAGAGAGGGGGTTGTCACATGGGCAGCACCTCACAGCAAGCGAGCTACCACATGGGCAGCACATGGGCTACCATGTGGGCAGCATAAGAAATGAGTACCTGGCACCAAGGTGGATAGCAAGAAGCTGTGCAAAGGGACTAAAGAAGACCACAATGATGTCAGCATGGGTACGGCTTGGTACGGATGCTTGGAGCAGACTATACGGAGGTCCACGTGGCATGACAAAAGATGATCCAAGGCCAAATGGAGGTGTAGATGTGGTACAAATCTACAGGTGTTTGGCAAAGGCTTAGGGCTTTCCATTGGACCAGGGTTCCAGGCATGAAAAGACCTAGACAAATGGCAGGGAAGATGGAGCAGATAGGTGAGGGCTATGGGTCGGTGGTAGGCTTGCCATAGGCCCTGGGATAGGGCAGATATGCAGGGCACCCAGGTTGCCAGGAGTAGCAGTAAAAGAGCGGGCTTTAGGACATTAAACAGAGCCCTACTGCATCGGCCAATAGGGGTTGCAGTCAATAGGGGCTGCTGGGTGGGCCCCTTTTGGGGCTCATAAGGCATCACTTGGAGCAACAATCCAAGTGCAGGAAGCAGCAGCAGTAGTCCTTGGGCCTTTACATAGGAGGTGAAGGAGACCTACAAGGACTGCAGACTTAGCTCAAGGTGCTGCCCATCTAGGCTGACTACCTGGACAGCAAGGTGGAAGGGATCACGGACAGAGAGTCTACATAAGCTCAGTGGAGCACATGGTCTCAGGAATCTGGAGGTGATAGTCAGATAATAGTACAACATTTTGGTAACGTTAGAGGGCCACGTATTAGTGGGACTCTGAGCCTCATTTCTCATTCACTTCAAGGGCTGAACATTGCAGCCAACAGCAGTGTCTGGCAGTTGAGGTTAGGCTAGATTAGGAGTAGCAATTCCACTTTGTCCTTGGCACCTACAGGATAGCTTCCACGCCTGGCTCATTTTAGACAGCAGCAGCATTAGGGTCTACATCAAAGCAGCCCTCTTCTACTCATCTAGGGTGAGGGTTTATCCCTTCATAAAATACTTATTCTTTCAATTGTATTCAGCCCTATTCGGCATACATTTATGTATGAAATGGGCAGGTCACATCCCCATCTGTAAACCCCCAAATGAGGAGAGCATGGGGGAGGTGGACCTAGGGCTAGGGATGCCACATGGGCATCTGATTGGATGCCATGTGGGCAGCATGCCCAAAGAGAAAAAGAAAGAGAGGGGGTTGTCACATGGGCAGCACCTCACAGCAAGGGGGCTACCACATGGGCAACACATGGGCTACCATGTGGGCAGCATAAGAAATGAGTACCTGGCACCAAGGTGGATAGCAACAGGCTGTGCAAAGGGACTAAAGAAGACCACAATGATGTCAACATGGGTACGGCTTGGTACAGATGCTTGGAGCAGATTGTACGAAGGTCCACGTGGCATGACAAAAGACGATCCAAGGCAAAATGGATGTGTAGATGTGGTACAGATCTACAGGTGTTTGGCAAAGGCTTAGGGCTTTCCATTAGACTAGGGTTTGAAACATGAAAGGACCTGGACAAATGGCAGGGAAGATGGAGGAGATAGGTGAGGGCTATGGCTTGGTGGTAGGCCTACCATAGGCCTTAGAATAGGGCAGATATGCAGGGCACCCAGGTTGCTAGGAGCAGCAGTAAAAGGGCTGGCTTTAGGGCCTTAAACAGAGCCCTACTCGATTGGCTAGTAGAGGTTGCGGTCAGTAGGGGGGCTGTTGGGTGGGCCCCTTCTAGGGCTCATAAGGCATCACTTGGAGCAACAATCCAAGTGCAGGAAGCAACAGCAGTAGTCCTTGGGCCTGTACATAGGAGGTGAAGGAGACCTACAAGGACTGGAGACTTAGCTCAAGGTGCTGCCCATCTAGGTTGACTACCTAGACAGCAAGGTAGAAGGGATCACGAACAGAGAGTCTACATAAGATCAGTGGAGCACACGGTCTCAGGAATCTGGAGGTGATAGTTAGATAATAGTACAACATTTTGGTAAGGTCAGAGGACCACATATTAGTGGGACTCTGAGCCTCATTTTTCATTCACTTCAAGGGTTGAACAGTGCAGCTAATAGTAGTGTTTGGCAGCTAAGGTCAGGCTAGATTAGGAGTAGCAAATCCACTTCATCCTTGGCACCTACAAGATAGCTTCCAGGCCCGGTTCATTTTGGACAGTAGCAGCATTAGGGTCTGCATCGAAGAAGCCCTCTTCTGCTCATCTAGGGTGAGGGTTTATCCCTTCATACAATACTTATTCTTTCAGTTGTATTTAGCCCTATTGGGCATACATTTATGTTGGAAATGGGTAGGTCACATCCCCATCTGTAAACCCCCAAATGAGGAGAGCATGGGGGAGGTGGACCTAGGGCTAGGGATGCAACAAGGGCATCTGATTGGATGCCATGTGGGCAGCATGCCCAAAGAGAAAAAGAAAGAGAGGGGGTTTTCACATGGGCAACACCTCATAGCAAGGGGGCTACCACATGGGCAACACATGGGCTACCATGTCGGCAGCATAAGAAATGAGTACCTGGCACCAAGGTGGATAGCAACAGGCTATGCAAAGGGACTGAAGAAGACCACAATGATGTCAGAATGGGTACGGCTTGGTACGGATGCTTGCAGCAAACTATACTAAGGTCCACGTGGCATGACAAAAGATGATCCAAGGCAAAATGGAGGTGTAGATGTGGTACAGATCTACAGGTGTTTGACAAAGGCTTAGGGCTTTCTATTAGACTAGGGTTCGGGGCATGAAAAGACCTAGACAAATGGTAGGGGAGATGGAGCAAATAGGTGAGGGCTATGGCTTGGTGGTAGGCCTGCCATAGGCCCTGGAATAGGGTAGATATGCAGGGCACCCAAGTTGCCAGGAGCAGTAGTAAAAGGGCTGGCTTTAGGGCCTTAAACAAAGCCCTACTGGATCGGTCAGTAGGGGTTGTGGTGAGTAGGGGGGCTATTGGGTGGGCCCCTTCTAGGGCTCATAAGGCATCACTTGGAGCAACAATCCAAGTGCAGGAAGCAACAGTAGTAGTCCTTGGGCCTATACACAGGAGGTGAAGGAGACCTACAAGGACTACAGACTTAGCTCAAGGTGCTGCCCATCTAGGCTAACTACCTGGACAGCAAGGTGGAAGGGATCACCGACAGAGAGTCTTTATAAGCTCAGTGGAGCACGTGGTCTTAGGAATCTGGAGGTGATAGTCAGATAATAGTACAACATTTTGGTAAGGTCAGAGGACCACGTAGTAGTGGGACTCTGAGCCTCATTTCTCATTCACTTCAAGGGCTAAACAGTGCAGCCAACAGCAGTGTTTGGCAGCTAAGGTCAAGAGCCTAGGATTAGGAGTACCAAATCCACTTCATCCTTGGCACCTACAGGACAACTTCCAAGCCCGGTTCATTTTGGACAGTAGCAGCATTAGGGTCTGCATCAAAGCAGCCCTCTTCTACTCATCTAGGGTGAGGATTTATCCCTTCATACAATACTTATTCTTTCAGTTGTATTCAGCCCTATTGGGCATACATTTATGTTGGAAATGGGTAGGTCACATCCCCATCTGTAAACCCCCAAATGAGGAGAGCATGGGGGAGGTGGACCTAGAGCTAGGGATGCCACATGGGCATCTCATTGGATGCCATGTGGGCAGCATGCCCAAAGAGGAAAAGACAGAGAGGGGGTTGTCACATGGGCAGCACCTCACCGCAAGGGGGCTACCACATGGGCAGCACATGGGCTACCACATGTGGGCAGCATAAAAAATGAGTACCTGGCACCAAGGTGGATAGCAACAGGCTGTGCAAAGGGACTGAAGAAGACCACAATGATGTCAGCATGGGTACGGCTTGGTACGCATGCTTGGAGCAGACTGTATGGAGGTCCACGTGGCATGACAAAAGACGATCCAAGGCAAAATGGAACCATTCCGATCTGACATTGTGTGTGTGTGTGTGTGTGTGTGTGTTTGCATCTTAAACATTTTCAAAATTATTGAAACCATTCCGATCTGATAATTCATGAATTCTTCGCTACATTCATTGAAACCATCCTGATTGTAATTCGTGGACGCTTAGATTCGTGGGAGGGGAAAAGTGAACTAAGAACCATCTTTTTTCAAAAAGGTAATGGAGGCAAGAGAGAGAGAGAGAGAGAGAGAGAGTATTGATGGATTTATCTGTCCATATGTTAAAGCTAAGCTATATTTGCATCATTTAAGACAAGCTACATTTTAAAAATCATCCAAACCATTATGATCTTATAGTTTCTAGATGATTATATTATTGAGACGGAAGAACTAAAAGATAATGGAGGTGAGAGAGAGAGAGAGAGAGAGGGAACAGATGTAGCATGGGGCAACTGTTAGGTTGGCAGGATTTGGGAAAGAGATGCCCTATAGGTCGGGGCAAGGAACTGAGAAAACTTGGGCTAGTGGCACAATTCCACATGGCCATGCGAGCCAAAAAAGGGGTAGCAAAAAGGCTACCTATTGGTGTGCTGGATAGACCAACAAGGTTAGCCAAGTAGGCCTACTAGGTCGGCCAGTAGGGCTTCAGCCAACCAACCCAATGGGTCAGCCAGCAAGAGGGAGCATCCTGCCCTATAAAGAGGGAGCCCCTTGGGCTCAATACTCATTTAGATTGGGGCTTAGACCCTAGCCCATAGCAGCAGGAGAAGCACTAAGGAATCCAAAGTAGATTGGGGCTTAGACCTCCCAGCTCGCACCTAAAGGTAACAAATGCCATGGGGTGGGTAGAGGACTCGGCTAATGCATGGCAAGGGGAGGATAGGGGGATTTTATTTTTGAAATAGACGGTAGAGCCATGTGCCTTCCATGTGGATTTTTCCTTTTAACATGTCCTATGATTTCTACTTCCTACCACCATATCCTTGGTCACTCTAAGCAACTTACTGCCTTTGAATCAGAAAATATTTGCACGAGTGCTTGGCAAGAGCTCATTCACAAATATCTCAATCCATCCAACTTGATTCCAAATTCTTTGCTGAGAGGAGATGGGCTAGAATCTTTGGGTATCTACCTCCTAAATATGTTGGTATGCTTGCTTTTGATTTGGTAATCCTGCTAGTTGATTTCTGCTCATGTTTGTTCTATGGAATCTGTGTGATCCAATTATACAATTGAGCCAATACATACTTGAAAAGGTTTTTGTATTTTGTTTTGGATGCAGCTCCAGAAATGTCTTCTATTGTTGTTGCAAATCTTGGGGAGTCGGGTTTCCATGGGCGACAAAGCCTTCAGGCAATGAAGCAAGCTACAAGGGTGGAGGGCTTTGCAATTTCTGAAATTGTGTTGTCATCTTTTCGTGAGCCACATAGCCTTCATGTGACAAATCAAGTTTTTGCAAGGGTGGAGACTTCAACCCATGGAGCAAATCAGGGTCCCAAGTTGCCTTCAAAGCGTTTTAAGTCTAGCCGCGAATGTTGCACCTGCTGATATAATGAAACGACTTAGAAGGGGGAGAGCTTCAACCCATGCAACTGAGCATTCAAGTCATTACAATCTTTTAAAGTCCATTCAAGCCATGTGCAAGGATAGTAAGGATGCATGTGCCATGAACACACGATATTTGGCCTCTTTATGGGGAGAAATCCATTCAGATGGTGGTGCAGTAATAGTGCAGGGCATGGGAGAATTCCCTGGAACTCTCATTGCAAGGATTTCTCAAATTGAGAATAGCAGTAAGGACTCTAATCAATGGATGCAGCAGATTTTGGGGAGAGGTGGAAATTGTATGTGAGAATGGGTGTAGACTACAAGTTGATAAGCTGAAAGAACAAGTTCAGCTACTGTCCACTGAGGTGTCAATGTTCAAAGTTGGTCTAAATAGGCTAACTACTTTGATGACTAGGATGAGCTGTAAATTAGAGCAGGTCGCAATCCGTGACAATTAAGAGACTCCTGAGACTTTTATATCACTTTTTGTACTGGAACCCCAAATGCTTCTATGGGATTCCTGTACTTGGGTTGCCCTTATGTTATTTGGCAACACAAGTTTTTTGCAAATGATTATGTTTACTTTCATTTGACGTATATATGGCAATGGAAGCTAATTTAATTCAATATTTCGATTGTCTATTGTTCCTTCCCATTTTAGTTTTATTTAAGATATACTCAAATATTTGTAATTTTTTGCATCATGTATTCGCATAAATGCTGATGCAATGCTTATACTTTTTTATTTGAAAATATTCATTCATATACACATCGTTTCTCGAGATGGTCAACTTTGAGTTTTTAGATATGTTAGCTTTGGTTTTTATGTTTCAAATTATGGTTGCACATATGGTATTGTATTTTGCTCATATGTTCAAAAAATATGAGCATTACTCTTACCAAAGATAGTGACACACTTAAACTTGGTCATGGGACACTATGAGTTCAATGCATAGATGGTCCGCTCTCAATTTTAGATAGATGGGAAAAGGATGGCTTTGCTAATTAACCTTGCTTCTTGCTTTTCTAAATTATTTTCTTCCTTGGGACACATTCGTTGAGATTCATCAATTTTGTCATGGTTAGGGATGATGCATAAGTTATTTGATTAAGCTATTTTTCCCTTTGAGGAATAGATATTTATGTAGTTGGTTGAATGGATACAGAAGATGGCAAGACAAATAGAAGAGAGGGTACATTCAATACGTTCTCATAGGAGAAGATTGTTGGATTCAACACAGGCGGCCCGTCACGCTTATGCTATACAAAGAACAAGGTCTAAAACACAAGGTGCTAGAAGCATGAGGGTGGTTGTGGAATCTATGGGTGTAGAAGTAGGACTTTGCAGTCAACATAATCAGATACATGGATGCAGTAATGTAGCGTGCATTGTGGCTAAAAATACAATGGACCTCAATACTTTAGTAACAGTAGGTAGAGTGCATCAACATGCTTCAGTGATAGGTACACCTACTCAAATGGATTCAACGCGGGTGGCCCGTCGTAGTTATGCTATACAAAGAACAAGGTCGAAAACACAAGGAGTTAGAAGTGTGAGGGTGGCTGTGGAATCTATGGATGTAGAAGACGGCCTTCGCAGACAACAGAATCAAATGCATGGGCACACTAATGTAGCGTGCATTGCTGAAAATACAATGGGGACGTCAATACTTTACCAATTGTAGATAATGAGCATGAACATGCTCCAGTAATAGGTACAACTACTCAAATGGATTCGATGCGGACAGCCGTCGCGTTTATGCTATACAAAGAACAAGGTTGAGAAGACAAGTTACTAGAAGCGTGAGGGTGGTAGTGGAATCTATGGATGTAGAAGTTGGCCTATCCAGACAACAAAATCAAATGCATGGGCATAGTAATGTAGCGTGCATTGCTGAAAATACAATGGACCTCCATACTTCACCAATAGTAGGTAATGAGCATGGACCTACTCCAGTAGTACGTACTACTCAAATGGATGCAACCATGGATGCTACTCATTTAAGAGCCCGAAGGCGTGTTGTTCACAACAAGGCTGTCATTTTGGGTGCAGGGGGGAGCCTCTCTATCTTGCATACTTTTTCGTTAAGGGAAAATGTAGAGCATCCATCTTTGTATCCACTGGTCTTCAATGCTCCTCTTCATGCACTCAGATCCATGGATCATACATGCAATTTTTGCCAGGCTCAACTGTGGAAACAAGAGATGCAAATGCATATGCATTAAATTTGTGGGCAAGCACTGTTGCAAAGTTGGTCGTGTGTCATTGTTGCCGTTAGAAGAACCACCAAAGATTTTGAGAGTTCTACTGCACGGACATGATACTAGAAGCAGACTATTTAAGAAAAACATTAGGGCTTATAATAGTGCCATGGCATTTGTTTCATTGGGAGCCCATGTTGATCAAATGTTCCGTGGGAATGGGGGTATACAAAACTTTCAGGTCCATGGTAGTCTCGGGGGGGTCACTCATCATATGTAACCCTATCACGTGAGTTCCACAGAAGGATATTTTTTATTTCTAAAATTTACAGAAATAAATGTACATAAGGGACTATTTAAAATAGTTTTGGAAAAAATTTACAGATTTGTATAGAAAAAGGGTGCATTTTATTAATGAAAAAATTTACAGATAAGGGATTTTAAATATAGGCCTTGAACGCACGTGATATAGAGGGTTTATACATAGTGACCCCCCTGAGATGGTAGTGTGTATCATCAGGTTGGAAATTTGTTGCCCGATGAGGCTAGGCAAGAGATGCCACATTTTGCATAGTTGTACATGTATGACACTGATCATGAACTAGAACACCGTTTGCATGGGATGCCTGGTTTGGATCCAGGCATTTTGGAGTTGTTGCAGAGGATGATGCACGAGTGCAATCCATATGCCAGTGCATTGATGGCTATTGGGCAAGTGCTAAGAACAAATCCACATACAAACCTGAGGATGGTTATTTATAAGAGCCGCTCCACCTCAAGGCAGTATTTGGCTCCTATGGCTAGCGAGGTTGCTGCAATCATGCGAGGACAAGGGGATGACTTCAATATTGGAAATCGGGACATTCAGATTTTTAGCCGCAATGGGTTTATGCATAAAACATCTAATTTGCACCGATCATACATGCCTCTCATGTATGTTCTTTTGTTCCCTCGGGGGGAAGATGGTTGGCATCCATATATCCCATATAGTGATGTTCCTAATCACACACTATTGCACGAGATACGTGGACAGAGTTGTGTCACTAGAGACAATACTACACATATCATTTGCAAGTGAGATGTGATACAAATGCATGTCTTTTGCATGGGGGTAGATTGCTGCAGCAATACATGGTTGATGCCTACAGTAGCATGGAAGAGTCCAGGTTGGTGTGGATACGAAACAACCAAGCTTCCCTACGCATTGAAGTCTATCAAGGGTTGATGGACATGGTGAATATAGCTGATGGGACACATACTATGCTTGGCAATGCTGCAGGGTGTAGGGTGGTGTTGCCTTCTTCTTTTATGGGAGGGCCTCTGTATATGTGCCAGCTATACCAAGATGCTATGGAAATTGTCAGGAAAAGGGGCAAACCTGATTTATTCATAACATTCACCTATAATCCCAAATGACCTGAAATATCTATAGCATTGTTGCCAGGGCAAACTGCGCAAGACCGTCCAGATTTGATAGCCCGTGTGTTTTTCCAAAAGCATAAGGACATGATGCAGTCAATTACAAAACATAATTTGTTTGGGAAGGTGGCTGGATATATGAGTGTGATAGAGTTTCAAAAGAGAGGTCTGCCACACTCACACATATTGTTGATATTAGAAGGTGGTTTCAAACCCATGGAGATCGGTCACTATGACCGATTAGTGTGTGCAGAGTTGCCAGATAAGGCAATGTTCCCGGAGTTGCATGATATTATTGGGCAATGTAATGTCCATGGTACATGTGGTGCACTAAATCCATCTGCAGCTTGCATGGTTGATGGAAAATGCATTCGTCATTATCCTCATGGATTCTTGCAGACTACTGTTGTTGGCAATGATGGCTATCCAGTTTACATGCATCGTGATGATGGTAGAAAGATTCAATTGAAAGGGGGTGTGATTGATAATCGTTGGATTGTGCCATTTAATCCTTTCCTCTCTGTGAAGTACAAGGCACACATAAATGTTGAAATATGCTCCACAATCACTGCAGTTAAGTATATAAATATGTGTACAAAGGTCATGACAGAGCCATTATCAGGATGTAGGTAAATAATGCAGTAGAGCAAGGGCATTTGCACAACATAGTTGACGGTGGCATTGATGAGATTAGTAGTTACTTAGATGCACGTTACGTGTCAGCATCAGAAGCATGTTGGCGGATTTACGAGTATGCCATGCACGATGAAAAACCCGATGTGCAAAGATTGCAAGTTCATCTTCCGATGCACAATAACATCATCTTTCGAGATGATGATGATTTGCAAAATGTTGTAGGCAGGGAACAAAATCAAAAGACCACCCTCACAGAATGGTTCACTTACAATCAGTTGCAATATGATGCAAACAACTTGCTATATGGTGTCTTGCCAGACAAGTTCGTTTGGAACAAAACCAATAAGCGGTGGACTAGAAGACAAAAGGGGAATACCATCGATCGGATGTATAATATTTCCCCCTCAGTTGGTGAGCTCGACTTCATGCGTATGCTTCTTAATGTGTGCACGGGATGCAAGTCCTTTGATGACCTACGTACTTTTGACAGTCAATTGTACCCTACTTTCAAGGCAGCATGCATAGCACGGGGATTGTTGGAGAGTGATGATGAATGGTTTGTGTGTATGCAAGAGGCTGTGTTTTATCAAAATAGTGCACAACTGAGACACCTACTTGTCACAATATTGGTTTTCTGTGAGCCAACATCTCCTCAACTTTTGTGGGAAAAATTTTCTGTTGAGCTTTTGAATGATTTTTTATATATATTGGAATCAGGTATGGGGAATGTAATTGGTCGTCATGAACTAGCAATAAAGAAGGTTGTATTGCACTTGGAGCACATTCTTCAACAACATGGGCAAAGGTTGGCTGAGTTTGACGGAATGCCTGTTGTAAATAGAACATCTTTGTTAGAAGCTGGAAATGGCTTATTGCAAGAAGAAAGAATGTTTGATTGTGTGAAAGAAGCACAGACTGCCCAGCAAATGGAAATGTCCTTGAATCACTATCAATGTGCTACATTTGATCGGATTTTGGCAAGCGTCTATGGAGATGGTGGTGAGGTCTTTTTTCTCGATGGTATAGGAGGGTCTGGGAAGACCTTTCTCTACAATTTCTTGCTCTCTTGATTGTGTGGGGAGGGGCTCATCGCTTTGGCATGTGCATCTTCCGGGATTGCTACATTGCTACTAGCCAATGGACGCATGGCACACTCACGATTCAAGATACCATTGGAGCTGGATGGTACTAGCAGTTGTAATATTAAGGTTAATAGTCAACTGGCAAATGTTTTGAAGATGGCTAGGCTGATAATATGGGATGAGGCACCCATGACTCACCGGTTTGCTTTCGAGGCACTAGACAGAACATTGCGAGATATCATGTCCAATGAGCAACTTTTTGGTGGGAAGGTGGTATTGTTGGGGGGGGGTTTTAGACAAGTCTTGCCAGTTCTTCCAAAGGCAGGATGAGAGGACATTGTCAATGCTACCTTATGCCACTCAAGGATTTGGGGTCGCACTACAGTATTGAAGTTGACGGAGAATATGTGGGTCCTTCGGAATGGAGATAATTGTGCTGAGCAAGAGTTCATGCAATGGGTTCTGGACATTGGCAATGGGATAAATAGATGTACAAAAGAAGATACTGTTGTGATTCCATCGCATATGCTTTTAGAGACAAAGTCCATGGAAGGCCTCATTGGATGGGTGTATCGAGGGCTTGCAACTGTTTTGGACTATGCACCATACTTTCAAGAGCACGCTATTCTTGCACCTCGAAACATTGAGGTTGATGCAATTAATGCTACGGCATTGAAGGCAATGCCCGGTGAGGAAAGGGAGTACCTAAGTGCAGACTCAGTGGACAACTTAGGGGGAGATTCCTTTTTGTTTACAGTCGAGTATTTGAACAGTCTTAATCTTGGTGGTGGATACCCCCCGCATCGATTGGTTTTGAAAAGGAATGCTCCTATAATTTTTGTTGCGCAATTGGAATCCTCGCCAGGTTTTGTGCAATGGGACACGATTGATATGCAAAGAGTTTCACATGAAAGTATTAGAAGCTGAAATCATTACTGGTACCAATGCTAGTGATAGAACATTTATTCCAAGGATAACATTCATTCCGACCAACCTTAAACTTCCATTCGACGTGAGGAGACGGCAATTTCCTATCCGATTGGCATTTGGCATGACAATCAATAAGTCACAGGACCAAACATTGTCTGTTTTGGGGCTATACTTGGCGACACCGGTATTCAATCATGGCCAACTATATGTGGCATTTTCATGTATCCGAGCATCAAACGCTGTTAAGGTTTTCATTTCGCAGAGTGCGTTTGATGCCAGGGGTGATGAGATGGATAACACTTCTACCACAAATGTTGTGTACAAGGAAGTTTTGCAATTGGCAATAGCAAGAGCTTAGGAGTATGACATTGCTCTTTCAAGCCCTCCTCAGACTTTGTTGGGTGGCAAATCTTCATTTCGGTAATCTTTGTATAGCTTTTTTTAAGTCCTTTCAATATTCCAACTCTCATAGGTCTTCGGGAATGTTGGCTATTTATACAAATATGCAATGAGACATAATATTTCATGATTGTGTCCTTGGTAATGTTTGGATTTCATTTTTCATTTGAGTCATGGGTTTGCAATACACTATAGGATTTTTTCTCTTCAAAGCCTATTGTTTTTTCCAGTATATGTAGATTGACACGTGCATTCTTTTTCGCAATGCGATAGGATGTCTAGGCAGTTCACGTTTGTCACCGAAACAGGAGTGCAGGTGCAAGGTACATAGTTGCTTGACAACCACGTTTTATGTTGACATGTGTAATAGTATAGTCACTCACTTTTAGAAAATTGCAGATCTTGCGGGCTGGGAATCTTTGGAGAGCGCGCAACTGTTGTTGGATTTGCTTGAGCTGAAGAGCTACCTTGGGTAAGAACCGTGTACATTGTTTGTTGCGTTATTTTTGTTAAAACAAAAAGTTTTTTTTGGATTATATGTGAGTGGGAAAATGCTATACGACCTGTGTCCTCGAGGGCTTCTACTTGTTTTTTCCACCCAACCCCGCGGATTCCCGTAAGCTCCCTCCTTTTTTTTTACTTACCATGTGGAGCTCTCTTTCTAGAATCCTCCCCCTTGCTCAATACCTCCCAAGTGGCCAACACTCATGGTGCCATGTGTCCGAGTGGACCTTACCATTAAACCCCCCTTTAGGTTCAACTAATGCACCCTTCCATTAATTGCCTAGGCCTAGGATTTCCCCCTAGACCCTAGCCCTCATTAGCCACACGGGTAAGTATTGTCAAGCCCTCATGGTTTCCCTGTTACACCGATGTCACGGTATTACAGTTGACGTAACATTCCCTTCCCCTTAAGAATTGTTTACGTTCTCGAAAACAAAATTGGGAAACCTCCTCTGGAGATTGCTTACCTTTTCCCATGTTGAACTCTCTTCAGATCTATCTTTCCACTTAATCAGACATTCTTTCCATATAGTATGTCGCGTTCTTTTTTCTTGTGTATCTAAAATCCTTTCTGGTTCATGTGGTAAAGATACGGGTTCAATAAGTTCAACTAGGACTTCATTTCCAATGAGATTATCATCATCTCCTTATTTTCTTTTTAACCTACTAACATGAAAAACTGGATGTACTCTACATCCCTCAGGTAAGGCTAATTTGTAAGCAAGTTCCCCAATCCTCTTAAGTATTGTGAATGGTCACAATACCTAGGAGATAACTTCGGACATTTACCTATTTTTAGAGATTGAAGATTCAGGCACCTTAAGGTATACTTTCTCATTTACTTCAAACTCCAACTTTCTACGGTGGGGGTTTGCATAACTTTGTGCTCTATCTTGAGCTGTTCTTATGCTATCTTTAGCTAACTTAAGCATTTGATTCATATCCTCAAGAAAGTCTTTGGCCGCTTGAACCTTCTCTTTTTGAAGTCCCACCGTCATTGGGGCTCTAGGTTGAAATCCATACATCATCATGAATGGACTAAAACTTGTAGCTGAATGTTTGGCACTGTTATATGCAAATTGTAATATGGGCAAATACTGTTCCCAATTAGTTTGCCGTCTATTTACATATGCTCGAAGCATATCCTCAATGATTTGATTGACCCTTTCAGTTTGACCATCACTCTGTGGATGATCCGTGGTGCTCATATTCAATGAAGTTTCTAATCTCTTAAACATAGCCCTCTAAAAATGGCTGTTAAATTTGCTATCCCGGTCACTAACAATACCGGCTGGTAGACCATACAATCTATAGATATGCTCCACAAATAGCCTAGCTAATTCTGGAGTTTTAACATCTTCATTGACAGGAATAAAATGAGTCATCTTGGTCAACTGATCCACAATTACCCACACAGAGTTGTGCCCCCTCTATGTCCTAGGTAGTCCCACAATGAAATCCATGGAGATGCTTTTCCATTTGCCAGATGGAATCTCCAATGGGTGTACGAGACCTCCTACCTTAAGGCGTTCAGCCTTATTGACTTGGCATTTTTGGCACTTCAATACATAATCTTGGACGTCCTTTCCTATTCCAGGCCAAAAGAATTGTCTTTTTAGAAGTACACATGTCTTCTGAATTCCCGGGTGTCCAGCACTCGAACTATCATGACATTCAAAAAGGATTTGGTGCCTAATGTCATTATCATCCGAGACACATACTCTGCCCTTATAGAGTAGGTAGCCATCTTCAATAGTATATTTTCTCCACTTGAGTCCTTTATCACCAACCTGTGGTGTGTCGCCATTTCCATGCGACTCCTCAGTGAAAGCCTCTCGATTAGTTGGATCCCTGTTATTAATTGCTTTCCATATTTCAGAGAAGTGAGGATCAAATTCACATTTCCCTTTCAAGGACTCTAGGAAATCATTCTGAAATTGAGTAAAACTCAATTCATTAACAATTGGCATTCGGCTAAGAGAGTCTGCTACCACATTAAACTTCCCTTTCCTATATGTCAATTGTATATCAAACTCTTGCATTAATTCAGCCCATCTAGCTTTTCTACCTTTAAGCTCTAGCTGATTACAAATCCATTTAATTTTTTCTTGATCAAAGATGATCTCAAATTTTGCACCATATAAATAGTGCCTCCACTTCTTTAAAGCATAGACTATAGCATATAGTTCTTTTTCATATGCCGAGTAATTCCGTTGGGCACGATCTAGTTTTTTGCTTTCAAGAGCTACTGGTCGACCTTTTTGTATAAGTACTGCCCCAACAGCAAAATCACTAGCATCTGTCTCAACCACGAATGGTTCATTGGGATCCACTACTTTTAAGACAGGAGCTGCCGCTATAGCTATCTTTAATTTTTCAAAACTTCTCTTTTGAGGTTCATCCCATATGAAGGTGCTTCCCTTCCCCTTAAGCTGGTCTGTCATCGGAACAGCAATCTTAGCATAGTCTTGGATGAATCTTCTATAGAATCCTGATAAACCTAAGAATATCTATAATTCTTCTAGATTTGTAGGATATGGCCATTCTAATATGGTCCTTACTTTGTCAGGGTCCATATGAACCCCTTCTTGGGATATTATATGTCCCAAGTATTTCACTTCTTTTGCAAAGAATTCACATTTGGATTCTTTTGCAAAGAGTGAATTATCTCTAAGCAGTTGGAACACTTTTCGTAAATGTTCCAAATGTTTTTTTCTGGTTTTACTATAAATAAGGATATCGTCTAGAAATACTACATCAAATTTTCCTAGATATAGCCTTAAGACACTATTCATAAGTGTCATGAAAGTTGCTAGAGCATTTGTTAATCCAAATGGCATTACTTTAAATTGATAATGCCCATATCTAGTACGAAATGATGTCTTAGGGACATCTTCTTCCCTGATTCGTACTTGATGATATCCTGATCTTAAATCAATTTTAGTAAAGTATTTTGCCCCTTGCAATTGATCAAAGAGCTCATCAATGCGAGGCATAGGATACTTATTTTTTATGGTGATTTTATTTAGTGCTCAGTAATCTATGCATAAATGCATAGTACCATCCTTTTTCTTTACCAGTAAAACTGGTGCAGACCAAGGTGAACTACTTGTTTGGATTTGGCCTTTCTTGAGATATTCTGTTAACTGTCTTTTGACCTCACATTCCTCCATTTGACTAAGCCTATATGGGGGTTTACAAATAGGGGTAGATCCAGGAATTAAATCTATTTTATGATCTACTTCTCTCTCGGGAGGTAAACCATCAGGTAAGTCAAGCGGAAAAACATCTTTAAATTCAAACATTAAATTATTGAAATAAGATTTATACTTTTTAACATTATCAAAAACAACATTACTTCTTTCCAATGCAGAAGACATAAAATCACCAATAAAAGTAAGTTCACAAAGATATACCTCGCATTGTTCTTGGTGTAGTAGTCGTTCCAATTCCATCGAACAAATAAGAGGAGAGTTAGGCACATCATGTTCTCCTTGAATCTGAAAGACTCTACCCTCTTTTTCAAACATAATGGAGTTATTAAGATAACTCCTCTGTAAGCTATGCCCAAGACTATATAGCCATTCTCAACCAAGCAAAACATCTGTTTGGTCGAGATGCATGATTTGAAAATCCAAGGCATCCTGATAGCCTTGAATATCCATCTCTACACCATGTATCATGGTGTCCCAAACTTTTTTATCACTGCCCTTCACCAAAGAGACCACATATTTATGGGCACTGGGACTCTCAAGCAATTTTAATTTCTTAACTAATGAGTAGTTTAAGAAATTGTGTTGCACTATCATCGGCCATCACTCTTACTCTTTGCCCCTTAATTTTTCCATGCATCCTCATTAAATCATAGGACCAAAGGTGGGCTGCCACATTGCCGATGATAGACAGCACATGTGGGTGCTATCCTCATGATAGACCTCTACCTCAGTGTACTTTTCAGTACCATTAAGCGGTAACACTTGCACTACATGCACTTGTTTTTGTGGAGGTCTATTTGGGGCTTTAGCTCCCGCTGGTTTATTTTTAGGACAGTTCCAAGCAGCATGGTCTTTGCCCAGACATTTGAAGCAAAGATTTTCTTGCTTGGCCCTTTCATAATCCTCTTTTTTCAAGAGAGGATAATTTTGTGTTTGAGGTTTCTTAGGTAGTACCTGAGGAACCTCCTTCTTAAAGTGCCCCTTCCTTTTCAAATTGGAAAATTTATGAACTTTGAAACAAAACTTGTTTGCTCCAAAGTTCCAATTCTAAATTTCCCTGTCATATCATCATATATTTGGGCATACTTAATGGCTTCCTCAAAGGTTTTTGGAGAATTTCTTTTCACCTCAACCTTATAAGTGTCTTTAAGACCTCTCACAAAACCCCTTATCTTTTGGAATTCATCAATTCCCTTCAGCTTAAGGACTGCCTCCCTATAATTTGCTATATACTGGACTAGATTATTTTTACCCGTAGTGCAATTGTCCCAAGCCTCCCACGCTCTTTCTAATTCATTTTTCAGTAAAAACTCTTTTAGGAAGGCTTGTTCAAACTCAGTCCAATATCTAGGAATTTTATCACTCTCCCTAAGGCTCATCCACCATTTATAGGCTTTATTTCCAAGGGAAAGACTTGCTTCCATGACTTGATTTTCAGGAGGTGTATTCCTGAGTCGATGAAAGTCTTGCCATTTTTGCAAGAACGTATTAATCGCATCTTTATTACGCTCCTTTTCTTCCCCATTGAAAATTGGCGGTTTTAAGTCCTTAAGGATGTTCAGGTTTCTCTAAGTCGAGAGGTAGACCTCTCAACTTGATTAGAAGTAGTCGGTGATTTTTTATCAATAGATACCGATTGAGAATCAGCTATCTTTGTTATAGCTTCAGCTAGGGTTTTTAATGTTTCACTAATAACCCCTAACTGTGTTTCTATATTTGGTATTTGAGTTTCAAGTTTAGTAAATTCCGTATACGGAATTCCATAATCACCATAATCAATATCCTCCATTTCTACATTATCCTCTTGAGTTTCAGTTTGTACCTCCTCATGTATTTCCTCTCTAACTATTGCTTTTCCCTTTCTAGCCCTTTCCTCGGCCTCCCTAATCATACCATCCCTTTCTAGAGTTGTCATTTTAAAGACGTGTATTTTTGAAAATTATAAAGCAAAACGCTTTATGTCAAAGAGAAAAATGTAGTGCCCACTTCCCTGATATTTGTTCGAGGCATTGGATTTGTCTTTGAAGTCGACGCATCCTCTCACACTTTTAATTCACGATCTCGCTTCCCAATCTCGGTCTTTTACTTCCCTCGATCTCGAACTCTGAAATCCCGCTTTTAGTTTCCTCTTCTTTGAGTTTGGCGAGGCTAAGAAGGTTGGAAGAGTTAGGAGCCTTTAGGAAAGATGAAATGGCTTTTAAAGTCCTGGGTGTTTGAAAAAGAACTTTAGAGAATGAGAGGGCTTAAAAGGCTTAGATGATGTGGCTTTTTTACAAAGTCTTAGAACTTTGAATGATGTGGCAATCCAAGCTTTCTTGTCTGTGCATAGCTCACACGACGAAAGAAACCTGCTCTGTGTACTCTATGAAATGACCGCCGCGACGGCTTTCATAAGCCAAGTCTTGTTTCATCAAAATCCGTGGCTTTCGTCAACCAATGCTTCCGTTGCACATGACTGTCATCTCACTTTGAGGTTCTGAGAGTCTAACTCTTGAGACTCTAAAGTCTTAGTAGGTTGTAATGCAGCAACAAGCAGCCAAGAGGCGCAAGACTGACACAACAACTCAAGTGGTCCCGGAGGGAGATAGCTGCTAGTGATTACAATAGTACTCATTGAAATTGCCGCGCAATTTTCTTCTTATCTGCACACTGCTGCTACGCATAGCCGAGAGCAAATCAAAGGCTTGCCTTATCACGTCGATTCGCGAAATGACTTAAAAGGCTTCAGTTTAGCTTGTCGCGTCGATTCGCGGGCTGCTACAGTAAATAGCCTTAATGAAGCGGTTGCATAGCATACAGCTTTGAAACTCTCAACTCCCAAGTTCCAAAGCTATGTAAACTATGACCTTGCACTCAGTCTAGATAGCGACAAATCACACTTCGTGAAAATTAAAAGTTTTAAATCTCCTCGATCCATTAATCACGACCGGCTCTGATACCAATGATATACGACCTGTGTCCTCGAGGGCTTCTGATTGTTTTTTCCACCCAACTACGGATTCCAGTAAGCTCCCTCTTTTTTTTTTACTTACCATGTGGAGCTCTCTTTCTAGAATCCTCCCCCTTGCTCAATACCTCCCAAGTGGCCAACACTCATGGTGCCATGTGTCCAAGTGGACCTTCCCATTAAACCCCTTTAGCTTCAACTAATGGACCCTTCCATTAATTGCCTAGGCCTAGGATTTCCCCCTAGAACCTAGCCCTCATTAGCCACACGGGTAAGTATTGTCAAGCCCTCATGGTTTCCCCGTTACACCGATGTCACGGTATTACAGTTGACGTAACAGAAAACATGCTATTATTTGTCTTTTAGGACTGTTCCCGATTCAAGGTTTCTAATGAATCTCCACGTCCACAATCCTTTGGATGAACGAGTCCATTTGGGATATTACGATGTCCTGGCTTGCCGGCTTCATAGGGACGATGGACCACAGACCATCACTATTCGTTGGCTGGGATACTATGAATGTGTGCAAACACGAATTTTCTATCGAGGGCCAAATGGGGACTACACATACACCTTTGTGAGTGTTGTTGACAGCCCTTTGCATCTGAGTAAGTACTCCAAAGAATGAGTTGGGTTTTACCAATATACATGTATAAAAGTTTTATTACTCAATCATTATAGTTTCTAAATTATCTTTCTATGTGATGCTGGTCCAGATACGATTGTTGGTACTCCATTGTATATTCATAGGCAGCGGACGTGGTGGACATGGAGTGAATGGCCGTGGCAGGCTTTTCCCTGCAGTACATGGCCGCAGACTTTTCCCTTAGGGATGTTTGTGTGTCTATTGTAGATTTTGTATGTTCAGTTATGACTTTATTTGCGGCTATGTATTTGGATATATCAATCAGTTCTTTGATGTAGCTATTGCATGTTCAGACATGTGACTGCACTTTTGGATGTGATATTTTAAAGTACTCTGTCATAGAGAAATTTTTTTGGACATGACGGATGTGGAGTACCTGGTCGGCGCAGGCTTTTCCCTATAGTACACGGCCGTAGACTTTTTCCTTTAGGGATGTTGGTGTGTCTATTGTAGATTTTGTATATTCAGTTATGACTTTGTTTACGGATGTGTATTAGCAAAGAGTCTCACACGAAAGTGTTAGAAGCTGAAACGATTACTGGTACCAATGTTGGTGATAGAACATTTATTCCAAGGATAACATTCATTCCGACCAACCTTAAACTTCCATTTGGCATGAGGAGATGGCAATTTCCTATCCGATTGGCATTTGGCATGACAATCAATAAGTCACAGGGCCAAACATTGTCTGTTTTGGGACTGTACTTGGCGACAGCAGTATTCAGTCATGGCCAACTATACGTGGCATTTTCACGTATCCGAGCATCAAATGCTGTTAAGGTTTTCATTTCGTAGAGTGCGTCTGATGCCAGGAGCAAGAAGATGGATAACACTTCTACCACAAATGTTGTGTACAAGGAAGTTTTGCAATTGGCAACAGCAAGAGCCTAGGAGTATGACATTGATCTTTCAAGCCCTCCTCAAACTTTCTTGGGTGGCAAATCTTCATTTCGGTAATCTTTGTATAGTTTTTTAAAGTTCTTTCAATATTCCAACTCTCATAGGTCTTCAGGAATGTTGGCTATTTATACAAATATGAAGTGAGACGTAATATTTCATGACTATCCTTGATAATGTTTGGATTTCATTTTTCATTTGAGTCATGGGTTTGCAATACACTACAGGCTATTTTCTCTTTAAAGCCTATTGATTTTCCAAATATATCTAGATTGACACGTGCATTCTTTTTTGCAATGTGATAGGATGTCTAGGCAGTTCACGTTTGTCACCGAAACAGGAGCGCAGGTGCAAGGTACATAGTTACTTGACAACCACATTTTATGTTGACATGTGTAATAGTATAGTCACTCACTTTTAGAAAATTGCAGATCCTGTGGGCTGGGGATCTCTTGAGAGCGCACAACTATTGTTGGATTTGTGAAGATTGTGGGAGAGAGGGAAGAAGTCTCACTTGTGGCTTTCTCACATGCACAATGGGGGAATACACACAAAGGTGGAGGCTAAAAACAGTTTTCCTCTTCTTAGTTGTGAAAGCCAAAAGAACTCTAATACAAAGAAATAGAAGAACCCTATATGTGGGTCTCAAACCAAACTCAACTAACCAAGGTGGCATACTAACTGAGCCACAAACTAGAGTAGATAAGGATAGCTGTCATCCAGCTATTATTCGTGGGCGGTGTACCAACCGCATCTCCAGCTAACAAGTCGGTGACATAAATCCACAACAGTCACCCTGGCATATCGCGAGTGGAGCTCGATATCTCAACACTCCCCCTTGAGCTCAATTCCAAATCCTGCATACCAAAGCAGGTCTCTGAACTTGCGCAGCTTCTCTGCACCCAATGCTTTCGTGAATATGTCAGCTACCTGATCCTCTGTGCTGACATAAACTAGATCAATAAGACCTAGTAAAACCTTCTCCCGCACATAGTGATAATGCACCTCAATGTGCTTTGTTCTGGCATGAAAGACTGGGTTCTTTGCCAAATGTATACTACTCATGTTGTCACAATAAATGACAACCGGTGCATCTGTAGACTGATGCATATGATAGAGTAGCTTATGCAACCAAACTACCTCACATGCAGCCATTGCTGCACCTCTGTACTCATCCTCTGTGCTCGACAAGGCAACTGTAGGCTGTTTCTTGCTGCTCCAAGTGACTGCAGCACTCCCAAAAGAGAACACATATCCACTGGTAGATCGCCTATCAGAAATACTACCAGCCCAATCAGCATCAGTGTATCCATGCAACTGTATCTGAACCCCAGCCTCATAAAATAGTCCATACTGCAATGTGGACTTCACATACCTGAGTATGCGTCTAGCCGCATCCAAATGCGGTTTCCTTGGAGCCTGCATAAACTGACTTACCAACCCAACAGCATAGCTCCAATCTGGCCTGGTAATAGTCATGTAAATCAAACTTCCTACTATGCGTCTGTACATAGTAGGGTCTTCCAGAACCTCACCTGCATCTGCGCTCAGCTTCACATTCTGCTCCAAAGGAACTGAAATAGGCTTACAGCCTGTCATCCCATATTTGGACAGCATGTCCAGTCCATACTGCCTCTGCAAGAGCTGTATCCCACTTGGTGATCTAATCACCTCAATGCCCAAGAAATAACGCAGCTCTCCCAAATCCTTCATCTCAAACTTCTGCCTCAATAGCATTTTCACATGAAGGATATCTTCATCACTATCACCTGTGATGATCAAATCATCAACATAAATGACCAGCAACATAATCCCTTTCTCTGTTTTTCTCACATAGAGTGAGAAATCTGCCTTGGAAATCTGAAAGCCAATAGTGACAAGATACTGTCCTATCTTGTTAGACCATGCTCTAGGTGCTTGCTTCAAGCCATACAAGGCTTTCTTCAACCTACAAACAAACTCAGGATGAGTAGCATGAACATAACCTGCTGGCTGCTCCATAAAGACCTCTTCTTGCAAATCACCATGCAAGAAGGCATTCTTTACATCCATCTGATGTAAAGACCATCCCTTTGATGCAGCCATAGCAATGGTTGCTCTTACGGTTGCCATCCTTGCAACCGGGCTGAAAGTTTCTTCATAATCAATGCCATATGTCTGTGCATACCCCTTAACAACTAATCTTGCCTTGTATCTATTCACAGAACCATCTGCATTGTGCTTGATCTTATAAACCCACTTACAGCCAATTGCATTCTTGTCTTTAGGCAAAGGCACCAATTCCCATGTGGCATTTGCATCCAAGGCATCCATTTCTTCATCCATGGCTTTCTCCCATTTTTCATTTCCCATGGCTTGCTCAAAAGAAGTGGGTTTTGGTTCCTGTATCACTTTGACCATATAGGCATAGTGAATGGCTGTAAATCCATCATATTTCAGCCTATCCATAGGATACCTAACCCTGGTAGACCTGCGCAAAATAGGCTCACTTCCAGGTGCTCTCAAAACATCCCTGGTCTTCCTTACTCCAGGTGTAACAACAGAGGGAATACCCAACTCATCATCAATGCTCTGTTCTAAGCCACTGGATTCACCATCCACACAAGAGTGACCTGCATTCACATCAAACATGGGCTGATCTACCTTCTCTTTTCCTTTTCGTGATACCTGCGTACCACTCTCTGCATTGCTTTGAGGATATTCTCCTGATCTCAATCTGCCTGTCCATGGCAAAGTATGTGAACCACTGCTAGAAAACACTCCAGGTCCACTGATATTTTGTGATTGCTGCTGTGAATTCTGTGCAGCATTACCATTTTGTGCATCTACATCAATCATCACATTTACTAGTTTATACCAGCTGCTCATCTCATCAAAAACATCTCTGCTCACTGTGAACTTTCGAGTAGAAGGGTTATAGCATCTATACCCTTTTTGCTGCAGAGAATAACCAATAAAGACGCACTTCTCAGCTTTTGGATCCAACTTGGACCTCAACTCATCTGGCACATGGACATAGGCAATGCAACCAAAAATTTTCAAATGAGAAATATCTGGTTTCCTACCAGTATACATGTCCTCTGGCGTCATGCCATGTATTGCTGCAGTGGGAGTCCTATTCATTATATACACTGCTGTAGCAACTGCTTCAGCCCAATAATAATCTGGTAGATCTTTTTCATTTAGCATAGCTCGAGATACCTCTCCAATATGCCTGTTTTTCCTTTCTGCAATTCCATTTTGCTGTGGGGTATGACTGCATGAATATTGCTGCTTTATACCATGCTCCTGCAAGAACCTTGCAAACTCATTTGAGAGGTACTCTCCCCCTCCATCTGACCTTAGGCATTTTATTTGCAGGCCTGTTTATTTTTCAACCATAGCTTTGAAAGCTTTGAAGTGCCCAAACACTTCACTTTTCTTTTTCATAAAATACACCCACAGTTTTCTGCTGAAGTCATCAATAAATGTGACAAAATAGTGACAGCCTCCAATAGATGCAGCTTTTGTAGTCCACACATCAGAGTGGATTAATTCCAATGGCTTTTTACTCTCTTGAACATGCCTAGGAAAAGGTTTCCTTGCCTGTTTCCCAAATTGACAAGCTTCACAAACCTTGTGCATTTCTGCAACCTTGAATTTTGGCAATCCTGCAACAATATTTTGGGCTTGCATTGATTTATGTATATTAACATGACCAATGCGTTTGTGCCAGATATCAATATCTACAACTACACCAGTCCCATGTGCAAACATTGCTGCACTCAATTCAGGCATGTCTGCATCCAACGTAAACATCCTGCCCTTCTTCTTTCCTTTTGCTATCAAGCGATCGTTATTTTTCATATCCTCAACAAAGCATCCATGAGGATTAAATCTAACCTGCAAGCCCTGCTCAACCATTTGACCAACAGAAACTAGGTTCTTGGTGATGTTCGAGACATGAAATACATCAGATAAGTATTTCTTTTTCCCATCCTGCATAGACAAAGGAATTTTGCCAATCTGCACAATAGGATGTGCAGTATCATCACCAGTCTCCACAAATCCTGGTTTTTCCATTTTTCTTGCATCCTGCATCCATTCAGCGTGACCTGTCATGTGGTTTGACGCACCCGAGTCAACATACCACACATCATTGCCTTTTTCTGCACTTGTTATAGAATTTGTCATATGCTGCACCATAAACAAATGCTCATTTCTGTCATCACCCTGTCTACTAGAGGATGCGTAATTGCCTTGCTGCAATTTTCCATTCATAATGTCATTTTGCTTTTTATAGCAGTCCTTAGCCATATGACCCATTTTGCCACAATAGTAGCATTCAATATTGCTGTTTGCATTTTGGCCTCTCTGCCATCCACCACGGCCTCTTTGGCTCCCCCTGCCTCTAGAGTTACCACGTCCTCCTGCATAGGACTGGTTTTCTTGCATTTGCTGCATATTTTGATTTCTACCACGGCCTGCAGATTGGCCTCCTCTACCTCTGCCTCTACCTCTGCCAGCATTTGAGTAGAAGACAGTTTCTTTTGAAGTTCCTGCTGAAGAAGATGCACCCCCATTTCTTTGCTCTTCGAAAATTAGAAGAGCAATCAACTCCTCAAAATCAGGAAATTTTTCACGGACGGCAATGGATGTCCGAAACTGTGCATAATCCTTTCCTAGACCATTCAAGGTCAAAGAGACCAAATCGTCATCATCCACTGGCGACCCAATGGAAGCAAGTGCATCTGCAATTTTCTTCACTTTCATGTGGTAGTCATTTATGCTCAAATTTTCTCTCTGCACATTGTGAAACTCCTGTTTGAGTTGCATTTTCCTGGCTTGCGTATTTGTGCTGTACATTTTTGCCAAAGTATCCCATGCCTCCTTTGGCGTATTTGCATCTTGAATATGCACAATCATGGAGTCCGAAATACTAATAGACAGCCAGTACATAACTTTCCTGGCTCTCTCATGCCATCCTTTAAATGCCTGCATTTCCTATTGACTGGGAACATTAGGAAGAAGAGGTTCTTCTTCATTTCCTGTAATGAATTCCCAATAGCCTTTTCCCATCAAGAAATTCGTCATTCTAAACTTCCATGCCTGGAAGTTATTCTTGTCAAGCTTTTCAGTGACAATCTGTGAAAGAGAATCAGATGCCATTACAGAACATTGCAAAATATTCTGTCACTGCAAAGAACACAACTTTTGCCTCACACCGGTAGATCTGCAAAACTGACGAAAGTGGTATTTCACCACACAGTCACTTCCTAGTGACGATTTTGCATCAGCAGGCAACAGGCATGAATCTACAACCCCCAATATCTCTGCACACAGGCATACGATGCAATTTCTGCGGCAATTTTCCACCGACTAGCCGCGCAGTGGTCGCACACAGCAAAAACAGGGCCTTTTTCTGAGTGCCTGCGAAGAACTTCCGCCTTCAAAATGGGCCCCGAAACGGCCTCAATTCAGAAAAATAAAGTCACTAAGGGCTTTGCCCATACCCGCAACATATACTACGCTCTCGCCACACCGCGAAGGGTGTCTCAATCTGAGACAGTGCACTCTTGCACTTCTGGTTGTGCTACCTGCAGAGATTTGCTCCCAAACTCGAAATAGGAAAGCAACACTGGTCCTCTTACCAGGACACCACGAACTTGGCTTGCTTTCTTGAGCTCCTTACCACGAACAAGGCTTTGATACCATGTGAAGATTGTGGGAGAGAGGGAAGGAGTCTCACTTGCGGCTTTGTCACATGCACAATGGGGGAATACACACAAAGGTGGAGGCTGAAAACAGTTTTCCTCTTCTTAGTTGTGAAAGCCAAAAGAACTCTAATACAAAGAAATAGAAGAACCCTATATGTGGGTCTCAAACCAAACTCAACTAACCAAGGTGGCATACTAACTAAGCCACAAACTAGAGTAGATAAGGATAGCTGTCATCCAGCTATTATTCGTCGTGGGCGGTGTACCAACCGCATCTCCAGCTAACAAGTCGGTGACATAAATCCACAACAGTCACCTTGGCATATCGCGAGTGGAGCTCGATATCTCAACAGGATTTGCTTGAGCTAGAGAGCTACCTTGGGTAAGAACCGTGTACATTGTTTGTTGCTTTATTTTTGTTAAAACAAAAAGTTTTTTTTGGATTATATGTGAGTGGGAAAACATGCTATTGTTTGTCTTTTAGGACTGTTCCTGATTCAAGGTTTCTAATGAATCTCCACGTCCACAATCCTTTGGATGGACGAGTCCATTTGGGATATTACGTTGTCTTGGCTTGCCGGCTTCATAGGGATGATGGACCACAGTTCGCTGGCTGGGATACTATGAATGTGTGCGGACACGAATTTTTTATTTATCAAGGGCAAAATGGGAACTACACGTACACCTTTGTGAGCGTTGTTGACAGCCCTTTGCGTCTGAGTAAGTACTCTAAAGAATGAGTTGGGTTTTACCAACATACATGTATAAAAGTTTTATGGCTCAATAATTATAGTTCCTAAATTATCTTTCAATGTGTTGCTGGTCCAGATACGATTTTTGGTACTACGTTGTATGTTTGTAGCTGCGGTAGACGCGGCGGATGTGGTGGACGTGGAGTGAATGGCCATCGCAAGCTTTTCCCTGCAGTACATGGCCGCAGACTTTTCCCTTAGGGATGTTTGTGTGTCTATTGTAGATTTTGCATGTTCAGTTATGACTTTATTTGCAGCTGTATTTTTGGATATATCAATCAGTTCTTTGATGTAGCTATTGCATGTTCAGACATGTGACTGCACTTTTGGATGTGATATTTTGAAGTACTCTATCATAGAGAAATTTTTTTGGACATGGCGGATGTGGAGTACATGGCGGTGCAGGCTTTTCCCTATAGTACATGGCCGCAGACTTTTCCATTTAGGGATGTTTGTGTGTCTATTGTAGATTTTGTACGTTCAGTTATGACTTTATTTGCGGATGTGTATTTAGAAAGAGTTTCACACGAAAGTGTTAGAAGATGAAATCATTACTGGTACCAATGCTGGTGATAGAACATTTATTCGAATTTTCTATCAAGGGCAAAATGGGAACTACACGTACACCTTTGTGAGCGTTGTTGACAGCCCTTTGCGTCTGAGTAAGTACTCTAAAGAATGAGTTGGGTTTTACCAACATACATGTATAAAAGTTTTATGGCTCAATAATTATAGTTCGTAAATTATCTTTCTATGTGATGGTGGTCCAGATATGATTATTAGTACTCCGTTGTATGTTTGTAGCCGCGATGGATGCAGCGGACATGGTGGATGTGGAGTGAATGGCTGTCGCAAGCTTTTCTCTACAATATATGGCTGCAAACTTTCCCCTTTGGGATGTTTGTGTGTCTATTGTAGATTTTGTATGTTCAGTTATGACTTTATTTGCGGCTATGTATTTGGATATATCAATCAATTCTTTGATGTAGCTATTGCATGTTCAAACATGTGACTGCACTTTTGGATGTAATATTTTGAAGTACTCTGTCATAGATAATTTTTTTTGGACGTGGCGGATGTGAAGTACATGGCTGGCACAGGCTTTTCCCTATAGTATATGGCTGCAGACTTTTCCCTTTAGGGATGTTTTTTTGTCTATTGCATTTTGTATGTATTTGGACATATCAATGAGTTCTCTGGCTTCACTTTCGGATGTAATATTTTGAAGTACATAGAGATTTTTTTTTGTTAGAGTATCTTGCTTGCATTTAAATGTTTCTTTTGTTATATTGTTGGTTTAAGACATTTTAGCATCTTGAGACCCGGCGGAGCGGGTCATTAGCCCATCGTAGACAGGTCAGGTTACTTGTGTCTTAAATTGATTTTAAGGACGATGAGACAAGACAGAGAGAGAGAGAGAAGAAAGAGAGAATACTAAAATTGCGTTTAAAAGCTTGTTTGCATTTTAGTACTAGTGTGGGCGGGAAATTGAGAGAGGCAGTCTCAGGGAGAGATTTGAGGTCCCTTCGGCATATAAAAGAATGAGCATCACTACGGAAAGATGTTTCCAGCAGGGTTCACGTATCACACGATGAGTTGTACTTTTGAACTTGAGGGGACGTGTGACGAGGAGAGGATGGTTGACATGAAGGATGATACGATCGCACGTATGGAAGTAAATGTGTGCATTTCTTGGGCCGATAGCCAACAACTGAGAAGGTGCCTCATCTGTATATTGAAAATGTCCGACAAGAAAAGTAGCCACTTTGACAACAACGGTTATTCTCTGTCATTTTAATAGAATAGACACTCTTTTCTGTTCTTGCATCGTTATGCGAAGTTCTTCGCGTTGCAACCATCGCTCTTTTCCCTGACTTGTGCCTCACTCTAGTGTCTAATGCACGTAAATTTCTGTCCTTTTCTCCTTGTATTGCGCCATTTTCTACTCTCGATAGTTTTAGTATGGGACGCCTGATCGAGAACGCTCATGCGGTAGTAGTTGCTGGAATGATGATGGTGATGCCATCTGAAATTAAGAATGAGCTTGGGGGGAGCGCTGCAAGGGCTCGCGACTTTATTGTCGAGGCAAGCGAGCGGTTGCAAAGAGGTGAGAGAATCTGTGCCTTTTTTGGGTATGGAACGAATAAACAGGGTGCGGGATGCGACCCAAGAAAGTGATGAGAAGCTAGTGAGGATGCAGTTAGTGAGGATGCGCGCGAGATGGCCAAGGGAACAAGGAACAGGAAGGAGGAAAGGCTGGTCTGATTGCAATAGGTGGGTGAAAACTGGTATAAAAAGGCTGGCCTTGATGGAGAGGTTGCTATAAGTTGCTTATATAAGGGGGTAAAAGCTGGATAAAAGCTGCTAAAAAAGAGAGGGGGGCAGGTGACAGATTGTGGTTGACGGAATGGGGTCTTGTCACTGAGAGTCAGTCTTACTCACAGATGAAGCGATGGAGCACGAGGGGAGGGGATGATGGAGCTTGCAATCAATCTGATGAGAAGGGTGAAGGAGGCAGCAGGTACTGCAGTGCATGTGGGCAGAAGTAATCGGAAAGCAAACGGATAGAAGATGAATGGAACCGGCCACTAAGGGGACTCCCTGCAGTGGGAGAGGAGTGCACGCAAGCTTTGCTGTCTGCTGCCAGAAAATCAAGCATTTCTTGGGGAGGGGAACCAGGTGTGATAGGAACTTGGAGCTGCCATGGAAACAAGGAGACAGGCAGCAGACACACCATTCTAATGTGGGTGGTGGGAAATGTGAACCTTGATAGGCAACCATAAGCAAAGTGCGCTTCTCACACACTAGGTTCAATTCACGTGCCACTTCAAAGCCTTGGAGGTGACAACAATTGGGCTTAGTGAAATAATAATCCCCAACTTAAAAAAGGGAGAAAATGAATTGGGCTTCTCAAAAGCTACTCAAATCAATCCCCCCTTTGCGTCTACCCCACTCAGTTAGCACTTGGCCCACGACTCCCATGGTGACACTAAACTACTTTTGAGCTTACCACTACGCTTGGGGTTATGGGTAACTTGACTTGCAACAAATGCTCTTTGCACTTAGTTAATGTTTCCATCCTCGTGTAGAATGTTACAAAGGGCTACTAGGTGACTTTTTAAGACAATTGAAAAAATTGAATTATAGAGGAGGTTAACAAGGCAACATTTAAGATGATTACGTGAGGCACCACCAAGGGTGTAAAATACATGTAGAATTAAGACAAAAATAGAATTGTGTGTGTGTAAGAGAGAGAGAGAGAGAGAGAGAGAGACGTCTAGTGACATACATCAATAGAAAAACTCAAAATATCTACTCTAATCTCCCTTCTTCTTGCCTATTGCATTAAGTCCCAATGCAACACATTCTAGTTAATAGAGGAATTTGGGAGATTGCACGAATGGTGGAGTAATAGAACGTTGTGGTTCATCGATCCATGAGAGTTGATGAAAACTACGAAATCAAGAATAAAAGCATGCTTAGAATAAGGGGATCTTACAGTCGAAGAGCACAAAGAGAGGGCAAGGTTGTGTGTGTGCACATGCATGTGCGTGTATGTAGAGAGAGAGAGAGAGAGAGAGAGAGAGAGAGAGAGAGAGAGAGAGAGAGAGAGAGAAGGGGGGTGTGGGAGGTCAATAAGATGCTTTGGCAAAAATGTACCATCTAGCAAGAGTCAATTAAAGGAGCTTGTTGCCCTGCTTTGGTAAGTTCAACTTCTAAATGCAAGTTAGAAATAAGCTTAATCATGTTTGCTATTCTTGTACTTTTTACAAAACCTAGGGTACATTCCTTAAGATCTAAACTTTGATGAGTTTTTTTTCCCTTTAAATGTTGGGTTTTTATAAGTACCTTGTTGGATTCACCCTCAATATTCTAAGTTTTAGCTTTCAAGCACAAAACTTGGTGGTTTATGATATAGATCAAGGTTTGCTTGTAATGTAGAAAACTAAGGAAATCATCCCAAAAGTAACACATTTTAAAAGGAGTAGTCTTATTCAAGATTGGCAATGTATGAAGGTTTTTTATAAGTAACTTGTTGGATTCTCAAGCCCACCACTCAATGTTATGAATTTTAGCTTTCATTAAACACAAAAGGTGATTTATAATATAGATAAAGATTTGCTTGTAATGTAGAAATCTAAGGAAATAATCCCAAAATTAATACATTTGAAAAGGAGTGGTCTTAAGAAAGGTTGGTAATGTATAAAGGAAAAATGATTCCATGAGATGGACATACAATTTATGACTTGTAAGATGGATGCTACCAAAGTTTCTATGATCTATCTTAGTTGGCATGCTTTGAAATCTAAATTACTGAGTCTACTACTAATACATAAATATGATTTCAGCTACACTAGAAATTAGAAGCCATCAAAGTAGTTCTAATGTTTAAATTGTATCGATATGATGTTTTACACACTCGTTACAAGTTAACCCCAAATTAGTACCCTCTACCTCTTAGAAATGGAATTTAATTAATGTACAAGCCTCCTCCTCTTATAAATAGAGGGACCTCTTCATTAGCCACTCTCCTCTTTACCGCTTCCCTTGCCTTTCTCACCCCAGCCTTCCCCTCTCCTGCTTTTATCTAGTAATGAATACATTTTGAGTTCTTCTCAATTGCCAGGGGGACATGTTATTCATGAAGAACGTTAAACTAATAAATCTATAGGAAGAGTTACTATCTATTGGTATAGGAATGTGTTTGTTTTTTATGCCTTCTTACAAACCCAATCGAGAGTTGGTATAGCTTGAATGCTCATGAAAGATTGTGAGAGGTGTGATGAATTTTTTTGGAACAAATGTATAAATATGATGGAGACGGATGGTGGAATCTAGAGTTATACTTTTGTAATTGAAACCTTGTCATGGCTTACATGAATAGGGAATTTCATTCTTAGTAATCCATATTGCATGTCAGCCAATCACCCCTTAATATGCACCTTGACACTCCACAGAGAAGGCATAATCATCGTATAGTGTGAGCTCACTTTGTTTTCAATGTTAGAAAATGCTAATGGGCATTGTTGCTAGCCTTGCCATCATGGAGAGAACCCTCCTACTGAAGTACACATTCATGATTATGGGATTTCCACCCCATAAAGATCATTCCTTGAAAGCCCAAGTTCTCTCCTAGAGTCCAAATATAATGACATAAAATGTATGTTACATGTCTACCCTATTTACTCTAAGGGTGTGACAAAATGATCTGATCACTATTATTTCCCATCATGGTCTCACTATCATTACCCATTGAAACTCAATTGAGCATGACTTATTCCTTTCATGACACTGACATATGTCTCCCTGAGCATAATATGGTGTTCAATCCTTGAGAAAATGACCCTACAAAAGCTCACATACCTTTTGCATGATGAAGTTACTATCCAGCTTTAGAGACTTCCCTGTGGTTCTTTTCAAACATAATGGGGTTAGGTGTAGACTGCATATGGGCCATTGATTACAAATGTATAGAAGGCTTTAGTCACAATGTCAAACTACATGTAAAGTCACTCAAGAGAAATTGGATAGCTTGTTACAAACATGTTTCTCTTGAGAAAGAATTAGAGTCAAGGTGGCTTTAGTTTCATAGATATTTCAAAAATGGAACTTGGATACAAACCAAAGGTTCAGTCTTTGGTAGGCTAAGAACGTGATTCTTCATGTGTGCAACAGGTTCTTGTTGACATGATGGAAAGTAGCTTTGAATACCTCGCAAGGTGCACCCACAATTTGTGCACACATTCTCTTCCACCTTGTGATAATGTGTGTTATGCACCTTTTGCCTTTTGCTTGTTCTCATATCAACTAGAAACCATATGTCTCATCATTTGCCTTCCTTACTGTTCTATGTTGAGGTCCAAGAAATTTTGAATATAGTTAAGATCCTTAGTTTGCCACTAGGATTCTGAATGTACAAGACATAGTTGCATTTAAGATCAAGCGGGTAGTAATGCTACCAAGCTAGATTCCCTTAGCATATGATGGCATCCATGTTTCTTGGTATGGTTGATGTAATGCCCACGAGTGAGGCCTTAGAAACTACATTGTGTCAGTATAGGTACAATGGGTCATGATCATCTAGGTTTGAACAAGCATATGTAGCATTGATTTGAGTTGGTACCTAATGGTGATACTGATGTTAGGTAAAAGGTGCACCAAATCAAAAGAATTGAGTAATGGGTGGGATAGATAGGTAAAATCTGTGAGAGAACCTATTGCTACTTGTCCTCATTTCTCTACCTCTATCGCATTCCCATATCATGAATTGTTGTTTTTATCTTTTAGTCTTGCCTTTTCCAAATATGCGAGGGCTAGGCTTGGTGCTTGGCATGCATGTCAATCCAATTTTGGGGTTGACTTATGCTTAAAGTGAATGAGAGTGTTTCAAAGTTAAAAATCTTACTTAAGGCCATGATGTGTAGTCCACATTTGAGCATACAATGTACGGTGATTGTCCTTGATCTTGGTACTAGAACATAAAGGTCCCAACTTGGTAAAGTAGTGATAGTCACCGTTTGACATATTCACTTTCCAGATAAGTATGTGATTGTCCTTGATCTTGGTACTAGAACAGAAAGGTCCCAACTTGGTAGAGGAGTGATATTTGTTGTGTGACATATGCACTTTCTAGATAAGTATGTGCGATATTCGCCATATTTATGACAGACTAGATGCACCATTGTGGCAGTAGTGGATTCACGATGTTTGAATGATGTACATATTATTATGTTCTCTAAATGACGTATCTATTAATCTCTTCTCTAAACGCATTCTACCCCACCTTCTATCTTCCTATGAGAGCACATACTTCATAAGATACACATCATCAACTTAAAAAAAAATGGGTGGTCCACATGTATAATTTAGATATCCAAGTAAATTTACACTCCATAATAATGCTATAACTTTTTATTACCAATAAATGGTGTATACTTATGTATGCTTGAAGACATAATATTTGAAAGCAAGTTGAAGGCACATGCATTCCTTAGGCTTTGTCGTTAATAACAACTTGGGTGCTTAGATTGAATGCCCTTGAAATAACTTACTGACATGGTCATATGAATGCAACTAGCCACTGTGCATCTACTCTATGCGTCCTTTGCATGGGGAAACAACTCAGTAGGAATTAACCTTGTGATGGAAGTGCTTGGAATTAGTTCAATGGAAATGCGATGGAGCCACCAGTTCATTCAAAAGTTGTAGAGGAAGGTCGAGGCTCATGAGGCCTTTGCTTGCATATTATAGGAGCAAGCATATTGTAGGGCATGTGATCTAAGAAGGAATCGAAGTGGGCCCACCTATGAGGGCCCGTGCACATGAGGACAAAAAAGTGTGATTGGCTGTGTCAATTTTGTTTCACACGATTGGAACTTTGGTGCAAAGTGGCACCTTCCATTTTTTACGTTGGAGATTTGAGCATGGAGTGTTATTTTCCATCACCATCCAATCCCAACTTGCCATTTGTCTGTGACTTCAAGTCCCACATCCCTCCAACACACTAGAGCTGACATTGAGCTACTTTGCTTGAGCCAATGAAAAATGGTCACGCACAAACTTTGCAGCCCTCACATGAGGTATTTACAGGTGGGTCTTCAATGCAAGTGGGTTTTCGACTTCACATCAACTACACATTTCTGGCCTCGTGTCGAGAGACCTTTTTTTTCCCCTCACCATCACCCTAACCGAACCAAACTACCAAGACCAATGGGGGTCTAACATACACCGACACCGCACCCTTGGCTACAGTAAGTAAAATGGCAGACACTCACTCCAATTACATAAATGCTGGTCTAGTCGGTTCAGTCAATCCAGTAGTAGAATGTTAGGCTGGAATTTGGAAATCCTAGGCAGCCAAACCAGTAGTCCACTGCCAGGAAAAATGGAAGTCTCAGCATTTTGCAGCCATGGGGTTGTGAAAGCATTCTGCTAAAGGGGCTGGGTTCTGCCAGTGGGACTCTCCCAGCCCCTTTGGCTAGTGCGGAGGGGTGCTCTTAGGTCAACTTGGAGTTGATAAGTGGTGCTCAAACCCGCAACCCAAAAGATGGAGGTGCGAAATGGAGCTCAGGCTGCGCACACCTTCTCCCTAAATATTAAAGTGTGTGCCCCAAACTGCATCGCGACCACGTGCGCTGAGCTGGCGTGTGCACTAATGGTTATGTAGTATACACTCTCTCAAGGGGGATGTTGATGGCCTTTTGAGTTGTGCTTGCCAATGCGCTTGCTTGACACTGGCAACTTAGCCTTACCCTCTCATCTGAAAGCAACCACCCCTCTCTCACTCTCTAACTCTTTTTCAAATTGAGTGTCAATCGCCATCTTGAAAGCTGTCTCTCTCTTGACATCTGAGCTTACACCGTCTTTCAAGTAGTTTAAGAAGCCCCTCGCTTTGCATCTCTTGCCTTCTGCATTTCTCTGTTTGCCATGGCTACTTTCAAACTCGTCAAAAGCTCTGCCAAGTCTAGACCCATGTGGCTCTACCCTCACATCGTCGGCTTCAACCCTCCCGAGCGCTGGGGACACTCAGCTTGCTTCTTCGATAATTTCCTCTACGTGTTTGGAGTAACATCTCCGTCTCCTTCTGCTTGCGAGATGCTGTTTACTGTTAGTTTCGGTCTCGCTGCCTGGGGTCCCTAGCAGCTTCTCGTCTATGAGTTTTGCAGCAAGTGGGCCTTAAAATTGTGAATTTGACGTCCTATGGTGCACATTAATTAATACCACAGTGGATCTTTGGAAAGCCAGTTCTGCTAAATTTTACGTGATCCATAAATTCCATAGGCATGGTTTTCCATGGTTTTTGTGATTTAAATTTTGACACACACAGAGTAGCTCCTGATGGAGCTATGTCTGTTTCTTGATAGGGATGCTGCGGTGGCCTGCATTTCAGCGATGTTCTTGCTCTGGATCTCAAGAAAATGAGCTGGAGCTCAATCGTTACGACTGGTCAGCAGCCGGGCACTCGCGATAGCCACAGTGCGGTTCTCCTGGGTCACAAGATGATAGTTTTTGGCGGTACCAACGGATCGAAGAAAATCAACGATCTACATATCCTGGACTTGAAGACGAGGGAATGGACGCACCCCAATGTGGAGGGGAAACCACCAGTTCCTCGTGAGAGCCACAGTGCTACTCTTGTAGATGGCAACAAGCTGATCATATTCGGAGGCAGCGGAGAAGGAGAAGGGAATTACCTAAATGATGTGCACATCCTGGACCTGAATTGCTTCACATGGAGCTCTCCCGAAGTGAAGGGAGAGCTTCCAGCTCCTAGAGACAGCCACGCGGCCGTGGCGGTAGGGAACATGCTCATTGTCTATGGTGGAGACTGCGGTGATCACTACTTAGGACCTGAAGTGGATATCCTGGACCTGTCCACATTCACTTGGTCGAGGGTAAGTTCTGAGTTCTGCATGTTGTCTTTTTGGATCGAGCTGGCTTTGCAATTAATGTAGCCGTTTCTTGTGATATATTATGGAAACGTTATGAATCAGTTGAGTGTAATGTGATGCAGCTCGACACAATCGGCTCGTTGTCTCCAGGAGTGCGGGCAGGCCATGCAAGCGTTTCCATTGGGTCTAAGGCAAGTGCGAAAGCGAATTCGTGAAGCGTTCTGCAGTTTGTGAAATACAATGTGGTAGCAAAAGCTTGGTTTTGCGGTCCAAGCGCGCTTTGCGCGAGGAAAACGTTTGCACTTTCATTGGATAAAGCTTTGTGGAATTGAAGAACCGCTTCTGTTGCATGTGATGCAGGTATATGTGATCGGCGGAGTGGGTGATCGCGCCTATTTTAACGATGTTTGGACTCTGGACATGAACCTTCGGGAATGGACGCAGCTAGACGTAGGCGGTGCTCACCCGCAAGGCCGTTTCTCTCACAGCGCCGTTTTGGCCGATGCTAGCATTGTTATCTACGGGGGGTAAGATCAGAAACGAATACATGATTCTTTGAAAAAAAAAAGAGAAACGAATACATGACTGAAAATCCTGAAGATCTCAAGCGTACACGCAAAATTTGACGCCGTAAACCGTCAGCAAAATCCGTGCTGTATACAGTGGAGGTCTGGGGTGTGTAGTGCAGTCGGAATAGCGAAATCACATAAATTCGTAGGTGATCCGTAGTTGCACCCGGCACGTCGTTCGTGTACTCATCAATCTTCACACCAGCGTCTTGTTTCGGTTCTTCAATGTTGACATGACATTGAAACAAATGTGGTGGCTGTAAATCTAAAATCCTTGGCTGTAACGGATGATTGATGACCAGATGCGGTGAGGATGAACACCCCTTGGACGAGATTATAATATTACACCTCGGTTCAGATCATAACGTCGGGCCATCTTCGTCCATGTGCAAACTTTTCGGACATCCCTGTGTGACGGAACACCGACGTCTACCTGGGTGTAGAAGGATTGCTACAGAAATACTCAAAGGGGAGGCCGCGCACACCGTTCATGACGCACCGGAACCTAAAATCGAATTATATGAGCAAGATCGGTCGGCAGCAAACATGTTGGAGGTTTGTAACTTTGTGCTGTCACCTAGTCCATTCATTTGGACAAATCCATTTCGAATGGTAGTTTAGATTTCGATGGAAATAGATCATGAAGATTACGTAGAGAGAAGGGAAAGCTCGCCTACTCCCAGCTATGGTTGTGTTCGAGCTACAGGAGAAGCACATGCGCATGCCACAAATTGATTGACAGCTCATTTTCTCGAACAGAAATGATGTAACGGCTGATAGTTGCATGTCGAAATCTTCACGAGGAGGATGTGGCAGACCATAAATTCAATGTCGTCTGCGTAAAGATTTTAGATCGCTAGATCTATGGGTAGATATGATCACGGCAATGCCTAGCTACAGTCGATGGGGCTGAAGATCGCTCTCTAGGGTCGACGGCGGTAGTCGGTATGATCACGACTGCTGGGACTCCAACGAAAAGATGTTCCGTCTATTATTTGTAACAGTTTCTAGTGGCGAAGCTTCAATGTGATGCTTTCGTGCAACCATGTGCTGCAGAAAATCACGTCTGCCGGTGGGCAATCCTGGAAGGAAGAAATGAGTCACAACCTGAAACGATTTGCGGAAGCTGATCAAGGGGAATCAAAGCCAGCTTCATCGGGAGCTGATCGTGAGTATACCAAAGCTATCCCCAGTACAACGTACAAGCATGAGCTGATGCGCATGCACTGTTGATCAGGGGAGCACATTTCTGACGGAATGTTTTCATTCTTCCTTTGCAGATCACGAGTTGATCAAGCGTAAAAGGAAGGCCATGGAGCTCAGGACGTTCGACAACCTAGAGCCTCATGCCGCATTAGAGCAGGAGGAACACTCGCATTCGCTGTCGCAGCAGTCTTCTCCATCGCAATCGGATCAGGAGCAGAATGCGCATAAGTTTAGAAGCAATTCTGCTCCGCAATTCAATGCATTTCTTCAAACGAACTCCAGCGATGGATCACACCGTTCGAAGTTGCGGAATGCTCCGCCTTACATCCAACATTTTCCAATGCAACTGCAGCCAATATTCAACACCGGGACGTCGACGCACCAGCAGATGCGAGTCGAATTCCAGCAGCAGGCTCCGCAGCAGCAGCAGCACAACCATCCACAGAAAGCCGAGAACTTCATACCGGTGCCCTCAGTAAAATTCAAGGTGCGGCTTCCACAACATGGAGGTGGGCAGCCGGGTCAGGTGCTCTCTCCTCCTGCGCGGGACTCAAGCTCCCATAATCCCGACGTAGCGTCCCAGAATACCCATCTTAGGCGAATTGAAGTTCCGGGATCTGGGGAGAAGCAGCAAAGAGTCGCAGTTGCAGGGATTGTAGCTCTGCCCAATTTGGTAAGCCACGAAATCAGATGGGCAAGCCACGAAATCAGATGATCAAGGCTTGAAATTATCCTTCTCTTGTTTTCGCGGAAGAAACGAGGTCAAGCTTCATGGTTCTTTGCGCGCCTTCAAATTCAGGCATATTTTACAAGTATGTTGAATTGTCATATTTGATCTACTTCCACAGGTAGGATCAGAAGTACGCGGTACCGTGGATGCCGTGTTTGATTCAGGCTACTTGATGACTGCTACTGTCAACGGCCAAATCTTTCGTGGGCTGTTGTTTAACCCGGTGAGCGCAGGGCTTAATCTTCGTTGTAAATCTAAGCAAGTGTTGTAGGCTCTTGTATGCCGTGCAACGGGGGGAGCAGACTAAGTTCATGCAACTTGTAGCTGTCTGGCTTCAATTTCGATGTGATTAACAATCTTCGTATTGTCTTCTCGTGTAGGATTCAGAAGTTAATTTGTTCTAGATTCGAACTGCGATGCGATTATACATTTTCCAATTGTTTCGTTTGGATCGTCAAAAGTTGTAATGTTCGATCAAATTTTACAATCTTCCTATTGTTTGGATTGCCAAAAGTCGTAATGAACAGCTCGGTTTCGTTTACGCAGGGACCAGCGTACAACGCCAGAGATCCTACTGGACTGCAAGGTACCTCGTGCAGTGCAACAGGAAACACTCATCCTGGGATCGTTTTCACAAATCCTCCCAACCACGGCCACTCCGTCCAACACCATCCTGGCTATCTGAACGGCACAATTTTGGGATCACCCATGGTGCCCAGTGTTCATGTTGGTACTGTCATCCAGCCGGGCAACTGGACTCGCTCGGCCACCATCACCACCCCGAGTGCAGAACAAAACAATGCAGAAGGGTCCGGCCTTCATTTGGGTTTGATGCTCAAATCTGCGAGTGGTAATCCAGCTGAATTGTCGAGGCAAGCCACCGGAATGAATAGCCATCCGATGCACGCCACAACGGCACTCCGTGGGCATACAAAGGGGAGCGGACTAGAGGAAGCTCAGACGAGTTCGTCGCACTCGAGAAGTGGAACGATGCCAATGAGCATGGATCAACCGTTGGAAAACGGCGGGCAGCCTCATCCGCAAGCATTATACGCAGCGGCTGGAGGGGGGCAGTGGGTGTGGCATCCGATTCCTGCAACACCAGCGTCCGTGACAGGGATGGTTCCGATGGACGATCATGCTCGGAGGAACAATGTGCATTTTGTGGCTGTTCCACCCTTCCCCGGGTTTGGATTTGCACCTCCGCAACTGCACTTGTCTGGTCCTCCCGAGATGCAGGCAACGATGGTGCGAAGCATTGCAGCAGGAGCAAGTCCAACCAATGGAGGTCCGGTTCATGGAGATTTACAGACAGGGATCACTCTGAGCTTGGCAGGGCCTCATGGCCAAGGAGCTCAGGGGCATCACATGCAAACCTGCCAGAAGAGTTGAAGCACATGGAGCTCCCAGCTACAAAACAATATCCATGCAAATGAAAACACATGGTGTACCTATGACAAAAGGCTCTAAAACACATCAACAAACAGCAACCACGACGAACCAGCACATTATCACAATGGCAGACCGATCTGCTGGGTGCTCTTGTCTGCCAAAAAACCCAATTCACAGCTTTGTCTGGCTTCCTTAGCATCTATCCATAGCTCCTTTGCTGCAAATTCATGGATCACAAATTCAATATCAGACGCTTTCTTGAGCTTCCTTGGCATTCATCCATCCATCCTTCCTCTGTTGCGTACTCATGAAGCAGAACTCATACAAAACTGATCAGACTCCCATATCCCAGCTCTATTTCCACTTACTTCCACTCTCTGCAGCTGTACTCCTTGCACTCTTGAATGCTTGTCCGTCCTGGCAGTCACTTCTCTCTTCCTTCACTTCGAGGATGAAATGATGTACAATGAAAGGAAAACCAGCTCACTTGGGGGGTGAATTTTAAAAATACCACTCCAATTACAGTAAGTAAAATGGCAGACACTCACTCCTTCCCCACACAGGCATGAAGTACGGGTTCTAAGGACCTTGGCCTTTTTGAAACATCTTTACTTCAAACTTCCATAAGAGCCAATTTCGGAAAAGCATGAGAGCAAGAGTATGGTCTAGAATTTACCTGGTGCTCGGGCCTCGTCTTCTAATTGTCTTCTGAATCAACACCACCCCTTTGATAGCTTTATGAGAATACAGTCCCATTTGAGGGTGCTCACATTCGAAAATCCGTGCAAAACTCTACACACAGCCTAGCCATGTCACAAAAAGGGGTCCGTTTGCTATTGACGGCTAAATTTGATTTTCTTTCAATGCTAGGGGTTTCATGACCAATGTCTATGAGAGAGTGTGTGTGAGCAATATATATACATATATATATATATATAGAGAGAGAGAGAGAGAGAGGCCCTTGTAGCTTAAATCTATGCGGGCCACTTGTCTCTCTCTATATCTTTTTCTCTTAAGGAGAGCTTTGGGGAGGAAGATTGGAGAAAGGTGGGCCCTTAGATTTATTTTGATGAATGTGAGGTGTTGGATGGTTGGATTTGACAATGGAGGAATGTGGATCGTTGAATTTGAAGCAAGAAATATGGGCCACAGAATCCATTTGAACCATCACATTGTTTCATTCCTCCCTCTTTTTGAGATTGAAACCTCTGCTAGAGTGATCCGCGTCTAGCTTTCAACGTGCCCCTTCGCTTCCCTTGTAGAGCCAACTTTCCCTTCGCCCTTTTAAAGCTCTCACTGCTCTCATAGCAACCAACGGACCTCTAGAGAAGCTTCGCAGCCTACTCTTGTTCCTTGATCTTCTATCAGCCTGCACACAATATGGGCAACCATTTGAGCTGTATGCTTCTTGTTGTCGATGTTGCTTCCCAAATTAAGGTCTTGCATTCTCACGACGCTCAAATTTTCGAGTTCCAAGAGCTGCTCAAGTTTGCATAACTTATGCTGGAATACCGAAATCAGTTTGTATGTCATTCTAGCGGTTCTCCACAACGGGCAGTGAATTGTTGCTCTTGCTGCGGCTGATGAGCTTGAGAAAGGGGCAACTGTATGTGCTTCACCCATGAGGAAATTCTACCCCTCTGATCGCCAAGGTGAGTGTGAAGTCTTGCAAGTCTGGGCATAGTAAGGCTACGCCCTTGTCGCAGACGTTGGGCACAGGGCTAGTAGAGTACATCAAGATCGCAATGGAAGGCATGCAAAAGTAGCACTAGGAGACGATGACATGACAAGACTCTATGTGTGTGTGAGAGTCAAAGAGTGAGTGAGAGAGAGAGACCTATGTGGCAAAGGTACACGTAAAAGACTAGTATATATATATATATATATATGGAGAGAGAGAGCGCCCCTTATAGCTTAAATCTATGTGGGCCACTAGTGTGTGTATATATATATATATATAGAGAGAGAGAGAGAGAGAGGGAGACCCTTATAGCTTAAATCTATGTGGGCCACTAGTGTGTGTGTATATATATATATATATATATATATATAGAGAGAGAGAGAGAGAGAGAGAGAGAGAGACCCTTATAGCTTAAATCTATGTGGGCCACTTATAAAAATTTCTCTATATTCATAGGGTCAATAAGTTACTAATGGCCTTTGATGAAAGTTAAACTAAAATCTCTCTTAGGGTTAGGGTTTGGGATAACTTTAAGGCTTGTCCCTGTATCCTTTCTCTATGGTGCAATTACATAATCCTCAACCCCCTTCTTAAATTTTATTGGATTAGTAGAGGGTACTTTTTATAAGTTAATTTTGGACCTTTTGGTGCACATGATAGCAACCAAAATGGGAAAAGAAAACTAAAAGTATTAGAGTAGAATGTCATGAGTGAGCATAATGGAAGTCTATAAGTAGTTAGATCCTATTCATTGATGTTCATTTCCTTCTCTCAGGTTATAAACTATCCTTCACCTTTGGGGTGACAAAACCCAAAATATATGTCGGAGGGAAGAGGGAAATATGCATGAAGGAAAGAGATCCTCCTAGATCAAAGACTAGTCCATTATAGAAACTATTGCTATGCGTTGCAAGTGGTTCAGCTTTAGGATGATGTAGATGTAAAGACTAGCTTAGCTATCCCAAATTTTAGGGTTTTTGCATCTTGTAAGTGTATGAGATGTTTTGTTGGTATTTAGAAATATTAAAGTGGTGTTTATTGCCATTTATTTCATTTAATTTGGGTTTTTGGTAAGGTTTGATGTTTCTATGATCATTAACCATTCCTAGTGTTGTATTTGTTGGATTATATCCTAATTGCGTACACTCGTTGCGAGGTGGTCATACCCACTAACCAATTACTTAGTTGGAACTATACTCACAAAGGTCCCAAACCACCTAAATGACCTTTGATGGCCAAACTCACCAACCACTTTACGTGGTTGGAATTACCCTCGTGTGGTTCCCAATCTACTTGAAGGGATTACTTTCAATGTTGCAGTCACAAGTTGGAGCCATGCACATTCTTGCAACTATTCTCATAAGCTAGATCCATGCACTTTCACCTAAAGTACTTTCACTCATGGAAGAGAGTCCATGTGCTTTATTGATGCTTTTGTGCTGATTACATATTTTTTGATTATAGTTTTGCCTATTGTTGTGATGTGGTAATTTTTCAAGATATGTTGGGTGTTCGTATGCTCATGTGTGAAGGGGTCCCGACTTGCCTAAATGAGTTAGTTCTTTTGTTAGTCATTTGATAGATTAGTGTTGCAACTAATGGTTTGGGGATTTGTGGTGTGTATTGAAAGTTTCAACTATCAATTGCTAGTTTGAATGTTACAAGGCATGGACGATGTTGTGCTAGTCATTTTGGTTTTTTGGATCACTACATGTTACTTAGTTTTGTATACTATATCCTAACTAATTTTGTCATTCATTGTTCAAATGTAGTGGTAAGCTATTATTTTCTATCAAAATGGTTAAGTTTAATTGGTCAAGGAGTAAAACCTAGAGAGGGTGAGCATTTGTATCATGAAAAAAGCCTTGCAAGATTTTTCAATTCAATCTAAGAACATACGGTGGCTTGCAATATTTCAGACTCCAAAAGCTTCTGTTTTTCAAGTCCCACTGCAACTGGGGCTCTAGCACAACAAGACAAAGCACCCATAGACACGCACACAGACGCGTTTATTGAACTAAATAAAAAACTTATGGGCGCATCTATTTGCGCGTCTATTTTTACGTCTGGAGACTTGCGTCTACCAGCGCATCTATATAGCAGACACACCCGCTTATAGACGTGCATGTAGACGCTTAAATAGACACGCTTATAAACGCGTTTATAGATGCAAAAATAAACGCTTGTCGAACATACAGACGCGTATATAGATGCGTTTATAGACGCGCTTTATAATATTTTTTTTTAAATTTACAGAATGCTGTGTATGTTGTGTATGCTATATAGTTACAAGAATCCCATATCCACATTGTGTAATTCAATTCTTACAGCCAATCGCATTTTAATTACAATTCCAAATAAAACATTACAACTCCAAAACGCAATAAAATTGAAAGCTCAAAGAGTGCTTGTATGTACATATAGCACGAAGCTAAGCCACGTCATGTGGCTTCAAGTACAAAAAATAAGGAAGCTAAGCCACATCATGTGGCTTCAAGTACAAAAAATAAGAGGAGTGTATATACAAGAGGCACGAAGCCAAGCCAGTGGCTTTAAGTACAAAAAAGAGTAGCTAGCACTACTTCTATGACTAATTCTCGCTACCTTTCATGCTCCCTTCTGTGCCTCCTTCCTCGTCTTCCTCGTCGTCTTGTGCACGGGCCTGTAAACAAGGGACAACATATATCAATGTATGAAAAATCAAATCTTTACTTATACTTTTGGCATTATTTAATTACTTTCAAATACCTCGGGGGCCGCTCCAGTAGTCCGGGTATACTGCTCCTCAGTAATCAACCCGTCATCATAGAAGTGCCTCCATGTATCTCCTTTGTGATGGTGGCAGTGGTAGGCTGTCTCCACAGGAGTAGGGTATCTGTCCACGATCTCAAGTTGCAAGACGACACACTTTGTGGAGGGATTAGTACAAAGAAATAACCTCCTAATAAACTACATAAGCAATATAATTTGAGATCGATACTTATAAATTGGGCCTCCCATGATTCAACATCCCTTGCTCCAAAATGCGCACTTCCATATTCCTCCATCTGAATCCTTTGTGCCTCCACGTGCTGCAGACTGGGGTCCTCGTTGACTTCATTGCTTTCTTCCACTCACGCTTGTGAGCAGTGTGGGGTAGGCCCCTTGGTGGTTGACCTCCCGCAAGCCTAGCAAGCTCCGCTAGTACCTGCCTCTGAAGCGAAGATCTTTTATTGCCAAGTATCGTAACAATCTTCGACTTGACCCATTTATCTGTGAACTGGTGATTGGGGGGGTTAGGATACCTAGAGCGAACAGCAGCGAGGGTCTCATCAGCCAACCTCTTTGGCTGGTCTTTGAAGTGGATAAAGCAATCTCTGTAATTGTTAGTAATTACAGAGTGCATGAAGGCCATGATGTCCTTCCCCCGCGCATCCATCAAGATGCCTCCTGTCTGAGTGATGTCATAGAATAATACCATCACCCGGAGGCACGTCCAAATCATCTGAATCATCATCGTCCCCACCGCCACCCCTCCCAAAGCACTGTGCCATGCACCCCCCACTGCTCTCCCTGCTACTACACCTGCTACCGTGTCGTGTCGAGCTCATACACTGGCCACTCGTAGCTGGAGACTGCATGGGACTATGTTGACCACTCATAGCTGGAGAACTGAGTCTTGACTTGTACGTCGACGACTCTGCGAGACAGAAGGACCTCCTGACGGCATGGGGGAAGGAGCATAAGACGGCATGGCAGAAGGGGCATAAGACGGCATGGGGGAAGGGGCATAAGATGGCTGTGCTGACTCCACTGGAGTGATCTCAGCAGGTGGGGTGGTTTGGAGTCTGTAGTGCCGACTCCTGGGGAGTGTTTAGAGTACTCGTCATATACCGGTATAACTCAGCAGGACTAGGAGCGTGCCCTAAAAGGTTATATAAGTCCTTCCAAATAGAATCCCGGGGATAAGGTGAGCTGGAAGCGCTTCCTAGCCACATGTTGAACTAGAAAAAAGAAAAAAAATCTATTACTGATGAGCTGTGAAGAAAGGGGAAGGGAAGAGAGAATCGGGTTACTATTGGAGCGCGTCTATAGACGCATCTGATTCGTGCGTCTATTTTCACGTATAACAGCACGTCTATAGATGCGGCTGTCTGTGTCTACAAACAGCCTAGATGCGCGTTTAGACGTGCCTGTAGATGCGGTTTTAGACGCGCTCTAAGATGCGCCTTTAGACACGCTTCGACAGACGGACTTTTCTAAAAAGTAGAAAAGGACATTACGTCCGACACACAAACATGACACTAATACCCATATCATGCGTTTTTTGGATAGGAGAAAGTACAAATCCAAAGATAGTTGGATACGAGAAAGTATAAATCCAAAGAGAGCAAACTTCCAAAAAAGATCAACTGCAAAAAGACTTACCTTGAATAGAGGTATGGAAGGTTCTTCTCCTTTTTCAAAGTTGCAGCTTCTCCTCCTTGTTCGCCCTCCTCTCCTTTAAGCTTGGAAGTAAGTGTGGGTGCCTTCCTCTTGAGTGTAAGCTTGGAAGCAAGTGTAGGTGCCCTCCTCTTAAGCGTCAAAACTGTGGATCAACTAATAACGAAACAAGCAAGCCGTGCGAAGTATAAGTAGTGTGAAGAAAAGCAAAGCGAGCGTGCTAAAAGCAGGTTTAAAAGCCGCGTCTATAGGCGTGTCTAATAGTGCATCTATAGGCACCTCTCTATACACAGGCTAGACGTGGTTTTAGATGCGGTTTTAGATGCGCACCACAGAACAAACAGATGCGCTTTTAGACGCGCCATAGAGTTTAAAATTAAATATTTGAAGAAGAGCAAATTTTTTTGGGTTGTTTGTTTGTAGGATGTCTTCATCTTCAACAAGTAGCTCCAGTGAGGATGAATCCCTCTGTATCCACCATTGCGAAATGTGGTTGGAGCAAAAAATCAAATGTATGTGTGATCGATGTCGAGGAAACATGTATCGTGCACACAGGATTACACTTAATCACATCTCAAAGTATGGAGAATGGGATGCGACTGTAAACATGGTAAGTATTAAAGAGTTAAGGTTGATTGAGATACCTATGGGTGTTCATATGTTTGAGTTATGATCCCGTTTTAATTTGATACAGGATGCAGTCCACACCCGCATATGTTGCCCTATGCTCACCATGAGGAGGTGAAGCGTCAGCGATATGAGGTGGGATCTTCAGGAGGGACCGTTACGGATGCATGGAGTGATGGTGATAGTAGCCCTCCGCCATTACCTCATGAAGTCGTGGAGGAGGAGGTGTTTGATGATATGGTGCGGGATTCATATGTCCACCAAGGGAGGGATGAGAGCATGGAGCAAGATGATATTTTTACTGCAGCATCGACTCCACTGTTTGAGGGGTGCACATTCTCTGTTCTACGTGCCTCCCTTGAGTTACTAAACTTGCAAACCATCTATGGATGGAGCAATGCAAGTTTGAATGCATTACTCAAGTAAGCTTTTGCAAACATGGTGAATTATGCTAGTGGGTCAATTACTCGAATGCTTTTCCTCATTTATGGTCTTCACGTGTAGGCTATTGTGTAAAATGCTTCCAAGGGAGAATAAATTACCGACCTCAAGAGATATGGCAAGGCAACATGTGACCTCTCTTGGGAGGATTAGATTACAAGCGCATCCATGCATGTGTCAACGATTGCATTTTGTTTCGTGGACTACATAAGGATGCAAGAGAGTGTCCTACTTTGGGAGAGGCAAGATATAGAGCAGATCTCAAAACTTTGGACGTGCCTCGTAAGGTTCTGCGACATTTTCCCATAATCCCTCCTCGGGGGGGTCACTATGTATAAACCCTCTATACCACGTGCATTCAAGGCATATTTCTAAAATCCCTTATCTATAAATTTTTCATTAATAAAATGTAGCCCTTTTCTATATAAATCTATAAATTTTTTCCAAAACTATTTTAAATAGTCCCTTATGTATATTTATTTCTGTAAATTTTAGAAATAAAAAATATCCTTCTGTTGAACTCACGTGATAGGGTTACATATGATGAGTGACCCCCCCAAGAATCCCTCGCATCCAACATATGTTCAAGTGCAAATCTATTGCAGAGCTCATGTCATGGCATTCCTCCCATCGATCAACCGATGGAAGTGGAGAACTCCCGCGGACTCTCCTGCATGGAAGCATATTGAAGACACATGGCCAAGCTTCAAGGAAGAACCTAGGAGCTTGAGACTTGGATTGGGTATGGACGGTGTGAACCCATTTGGTCTCAAAAGCACCTCTTACAGTGTATGGCCAGTGATATTGGTGAATTATAATCTTCCACCCTCTATGGCTATTAAGAAAGGAAATGCTATGCTGTCCCTTCTAATTCCAGGGAAACATAAAGTCAAAAACCATGATGTTTATTTGGAGCCTTTGATTGACGAGCTAGAGATACTTTGGAGAGGTATCGAGGTGCATGATGTGAGCAGGCCTCCCTTGTCACGAGACTTTAACTGCAAAGCACTCTTGATGTGGACGATGCATGACTTCCTAGGCTATGGCGAGTGTTCAGGTAAGCATTGCACTTCTAATTATGAATAGGCAAAGGATGTGGCACCCTGACCCACCTTCAACTCTTAATTGTGTCTATTGTTCAGGTCTCACTACATTGGGTTACCATGCATGTCCTGTTTGTGGTCCTTCGCTAGATGCCTCACGGGCAGACGCATTGAATAAGGTCATCTATGATCTAATCACCATCGATTTCTCCCACCTGATCATCCTAGATACGTTGCCCCTTGGAATGAAGTCCTCCCACAATCACTCACTGCGGGAGATTGGATGAGAATTTGGGACGGTTCCACGACTCCTCCACCACTTGGCATGAGTCGGTAAGGGTTTCTAACTATTGTGTGCTATATTGGCTACAAATAAAGATTGCCCGCTAACACTTTATTTTGTTTAGATACTCCATCTTTTATCGTTTACCATATTGGTCCCACCTCAAGATCAATCACCTGCTTGATCCCATGCATATCTTCAAGAATGTGGCATCTACCATTTGGGAGCATTTGAATGGGACACGAGATTCCGTAGGCATAAGGGAGGATCTACGTACCACAGGGAGGATGCATGAAGCTTGGCCACAAGAGAGACCAAATGGGCGTGTTTTTTTACCTCGTGCATCGTGGATGTTATCAAAGCTAGAGATGGCGACGGTGAAGCGCGCTATTACTACAATTCGTACTCCCACTGGATGCATGAGGTGTTTGAAGGGAGCCTTTACAAAGAGCAAGAAAAGAGGTGTAGAGCAATTATATGGCTTAAAATCTCATGATTGGCACAAGATGCTTCAAGTAAGTATTTTATGTGCATAATATGTTTTTCCTTCCAAATGTGTGAGTGAATAATTATAAGCAACTAATCAACCACCTTCTCATGGGTTCAGTACATGCTACCTACTAGCATTTCACATAGTGCATCGAAGGACGTGAAAGATTGTATTTACAAGATGGGCGAGCTTGTGAGGTACTTTACATGATACAAAATATGATGCATATTATCAATGCTCCATGCAAGTTTGAATGCATATTGCTGATATGGTGTACTTTTTTATTTCTAAGTATGTGAGCTCAAAGGAAATAGATTCCACCACGCTTGAGAATGCTCGAGTTATGTCAGTGGAGGTGGTTTTTTTAGTGGAGGAGACATTTCCATGTTCTATTATCACAAGCCAACTACATCTAATAGTACATTTGGTGGATGAGATTGCTATATGCAGTACTATACATGCACGATGGTTGTTCTTCCTCGAGCGCTTCATGAAGACCTTGAAGGGCTTCGTGAGACAAAATGCAAGACCCGAAGGTAGCATGGCCGAGGGTTGGTTCGTACAAGAGTCACTTGTATATATTTCTGAGTTTCTTGTTGATGTGGATAGCTCTCTCCCATGACTATGGAGAGATGATGAAGACCTAAGGATGACCTCTATTGTGCCTCAAGGGAAAGGATGCAACAAAGTAATAGACACGACTATGGAGAGATGATGAAGACCTAAGGATGACCTCTATTGTGCCTCAAGGGAAAGGATGCAACAAAGTAATAGACACGCAGTTGCATAATAGTATCAACCTCTTTTGCGTGCTTAATAGTGATGTGATGAAAAGATGGGTGACAAGATACGAGGATGCAAAGGCAAGAAGACAAGAAGAAAGGGCCCTCTTTCATACACACCACGGATCTCGTGTGCCATACCCTCAGTATCTAAGAGCACTTCCAAAGGATATTCATGTGGATTGGCTACTTGAGAAAATGGAGAAAGTAGAGACAGACGAGGGGATGCATATCACAATGGAAGAATGGGAGTATGCTAGGGGATGCATGAGCAAGGTCGGTATATAGAATGTTATGCATAAGTTAGGAGCTTTCAATAATTTAGATTGCTTATTTAATTGATTTTTCCTTGGTGTAGTGCACTATGTTCAATGCTATATGGTGTGAGGGTAAGCATTTTCGAACAGAACGGATTGATGATAAGAGAAACACACAAGATTGCGGCATCATTGCTAGCTTTGAGGGAGCCAATGGAGCCATGGATGATTATTGTGGCATAATCCAAGATATTATTAAGCTTGACTTTCAACGCTTCTTTGTGTATGTTTTGGATGTAAAGTGGTTTAAGGATGTGGTGGAAAGAGGCCCTAATGCAACAATTAAACGCCATGCAAGTGGCTTTGTAACTATTGACTCTCACAAAGTTTTGGCAAAGTAAGAAGGACAAACTAGTACTACCGCAACAATGTGAACAGGTACTGTGCACACATATAAAAATACTCGCTTTTAAATATTTGATGCTAGAAAAATAACATGATTGTACTTGTGTTTGAATTAGGTTGTCTATCAACCAATGGTGGATAATAATAGATGGTGGCATGTCATACCTATTATGCCACGTTCCAAAGTGATGTATAGTACATTTACTAATATGGAGCGTATGGAGGATGATCATGGCCATGGACGTGATGGTGACCATGATACGAGAGAGGAGGATGATCATGAGATAGGAGATACAGATATTGAGGCCATTACCCGTGAGGACGAGCCTACCATTCGATATGCTGATTTTGATGAGCACATGAGTGGCACAAGTAGTAGTGGGTTGAATGTATTTGTTGATCTAAACACTTGTTTGGATTTTGAAGTAGATAGTTTGGCAAGGGTTGATCTCATTGAGGATGAGATTGAACCGTAGCCCCATAATTGATATTGGAAAAACTATTTTACATATTGTCTCATTCTCCTCATCTCACTTAATTCTTGTATATGTGGGCTTGCAAAAAATTATGTGCTTTGGTAATCATGGGCAATGTTTGGGAAGGAATGATGTACATCAAAATCTCACTTTCTGTATTCTCTGGTTTGCATCTATCTACGCGTCTAAATGCGCGTCTAAGTCTCAGTGTAAATGCACAAATAAACGTGTTAATACACGCGCAAATAGACGCGCTAGTAAACGTGATGTTAGACGGACTCGTATTTTCACAGTTTACATGCGCAAATAGACATGTTAATACACGCGCAAATAGACGAGTTGTTAGATGCACTTTTAGATGCGCCCGTAATTCCTCTACTAAAGCAATGCTTATAGACGCGCTCGCTATTTTGCGCATCTACCAAGCGCGTCTATAGTTGCTTTGTGTTGTTGTGTAGGTTGAAAACATACATCATAAGGAATAGACTAAAACATGTAGCGGAATGTTTGGCATTATTATATGCAAATTCTAATACGGGCAAATACTGTTCCCAATTATTTTTCTGTTTACTTATATATGCTCGAAGCATATCCTTAATGACCTGATTGTCCCTTTTAGTTTGACCATCACTCTATGGAAGATCCGTGATGCTCATATTCAAAGAAGATTCCAACCTCATAAACATAGCCCGCCCAAAATAGTTGTTGAATTTGCTATCCCGGTCATTAACAATACCATATGGTGGTGTTGCCATGAGAGATTGATGTTGGGTTTTGGAGAGAACATACATCCCATCAATTATTAAAAGACAAGGGAGAGAAAACATTATCACTTGGCATGGAATATACTGAGTAGCATAGGATGTTCTAGCGATTTGATGACACTCAAGTCCTTGTCATGGTTGTAATGTAGGTGCAAAATGCAAAATTGACATGCGTGTATTGTGTTCTTAACAGATGCAAAGCATTCTATATTTGAACCAAAGTATGTCCCCCCAATCACGATAAGAAGGATTCTAAGTAGGATCCTACCTTTCGCATCCCATTAGGGAAATCATACATATGTACTTTAAATGCCAAACTACATGTACTTGAGTAGTTGTTAACTTGGCATCTTTGGTTACATTTCTTGGAACTTGACTCCACAAAAAGTATCTGCATGTTGCATTACACAAGCTAAGGAGGTGCCTTTAGACAAGGGATTCCATGGACGATATGTGAAACATAAGATGGATAGGAAAATGTCTGCAGCAACACAAAATCTTCCACCAAAGCACATCCAAGGGTGGAGAAAAGGAAAAAGATTCTTATCTAGTTGCAATATTGAGAAGAACAAAGCATATATTATTGCTTAGTAGCTTGTGTTATTTCATGTTTGCAACATATTGTCTATGAGAATGGACCATAATTTGTAGAGAACTATGGAGCTCTATCTATTTGGAACATCCAAGGCATGGAGATGTCACAGTATTGGGCCATGATAACCTACTTCAAGAACATAATGCGTGGTGGGGGTATTAGTCATAGCAATGCATTACAAAGAACTTTGATTGGTTTTTAATATCTTCAAAAGGTAGGACTCTAAAGTGTCAAAAGTAAAAGTCATCAAACCTTTCAAAAGAAGTTCATGTTTCATAAAAAAGAGTAGAAGGCATTGTGCTTGGAAGGCATCTACAAGGAATCGAGGAGTTTCAAATTGGTTGCAAAGTGGAGCTAGACAAGGGAGAAAATTGGTCCATTGAGAATATGAAGCTATATTTTGATTGTACATGGCTCTATTATAATTAAATTGCATGTTTGGACCTCAAAATGTGTTCTCAATATTGTAAAGATTCACTTGAGTACGTGGGCATGGAACTATGTGTTTGTGTTTGGAGCGGGAGGGGAGTGGGCTAGCAGGGGGGAGTACACTCAACAAGCCCTAATTTAAATGGGTCCTAAGAAGACTCTTAGTGGAAATCCTTAAAGTACTTTTACAAGGTCTCCATCTCCAATCTTCTTCCCCAACTCCATGGACTCCTTTAAATGAACTCCTAGTAATAGAGAGATTGTACGTCAGTCAACTCATGACAATTCTCCACCATCCCCTCATTCCTCTCCTCCCGACAGAGGGTATACACACAATATAGAGAATTGCACTATCATGTGCTTTCAAGAGGTATATTAGAAATCCCTCACTACAAGACACGGGCCTCTTTTCATTGGGGCTATCTTTCGATGCTTCTCGGGCGTGGGCACAAAGATCATCGGTATGGTTGGCGAGCGGGGAAAGTGTCAGTGTAGACATCAAAATAGGCATCAATATGATCATCGGCATATCTTTCGGTATAGGGGTTGGTATATACTGACCCCTATACCGACCCCGATACCGACATATATATTGACTACTATACCGATTACTACCAACCCTGCACCGACTCCTGGGTATAATTTTCCATACTAACATTTTTGCAAAACGTCATTTCCAAGGGTCCCAAAATAATTTTGGACCACAATTTTGGTCATTTGAAAGATTAAAAATATAAAAGTATGTACACCAAAATTGAGATCAAAACACTCATATATTGATAATGAACTCAACATACAAATTAATGTACAAAATGTCACTATAAAAATGGGGGCCAAATTATACATAACAAGTCTCGTCGATGTTCAAAATATGCATTAGTAGCATTTACATTGACGGCTTCATCTTAAGCCAAGTCTTGCATCACCCAAATTAGTTGCTAGTAATTATATTCATTTATGCTCAAGTATTAAAAAATGTATATCTAGGAACATCTACCAGCATTTGTTTGAAAACGAAGATATTAGCTTTTAAATAGTTTGTTAGTGTGTACTTATTCACAATGCTTTGGAAGAACAAAGGTATCACTTTCATCGGTCGAAGGTCTATTGGAGTCAATGGCAAAGAAACCACAATTGTCTCTCTTGAATGTAGCATTGGGACCATTGTAGATAGTTTTAAACCATTTGATGAAAATACTAAATTGTCTAAAATCAGCCTCATAGATGTCACATATGGTCCCACAAAAACTTAATTGTGAGGAGAGAAGATTGGTATCAGAAGCACTTGCTCGGCTATCTTGTACAAAGCTAGCCATGACTCCACAATCATGCGTGAGTCTCCTTAAATCGATGCGTTCCACATGAAAATGCCATCCATGTGACCACAATGCACTATACTTTTTGTACTACAAAAGAACATGATTAGCTATTGTGATCATAAATACCCAAATTAAGTAGAAAGGCTAGAAACTTACATCTGGCATACATCCTCTCCATCATGTTCGGCTTCACGAGGAGCTTCTTGTAGCCAATCACGGGACATATGTCTGGGGAGAAGAGCAAGGTTCGGTGGATATGGCACCCTCTGCCTATGCATGACTCTAAATCTCGCCCTCTCATTTACTCTTTTTCCTTTGGCCTCTTCATATCTCTCCACCCATATTTGCATCTCGGGACTGTTGAGGACACAAAACTTATTGAATTTCTCTCTTTGCTCTTTGCTCATCTTTCTTTCAACCCCTTTATCTTGGGGAACTTCGACAATGACACGCTCATTGTCGTTGATGTTCCAAAGCATGTGGCATATTGGGATCCATGGATGCAGGAAACTCTGTGATGTATACTAATGACTCTCATACAAGCCATCCCTCGCTATGCTTGCTTCGGGTCTAGTTCTTTTCTTCACAAATTCCTTCAAGGTTTTCATAAAACTGTTCAAGGAAAAACATCCAACGACTATGAACGGTTCCTATAATGGTGACCTCATCAAGTACCTGTACAAGCAAGTGCATCTGAGTCATCATAATGCTTGAGGAAAAGTGCTTCTCAAGCAGGCACATAGCTTCAATGGAGTCCACCTTAGCTCTCTCGATGCTCGATACAGAGATCTCTTTTTGTGAGATCCACCTATTCCACATGCACTTGTAAGATTCAATATTTTATACCCATAATTTAAAATTGTATGAAATATAATGAAGGTGATATGATAATAAGCATACCTGACAATGCCACTGATCTTGTAGATAGCAATTTTAACATCTTCTGAGATCAGCATTCTCTCACTATAATTGGGAGGATAAACTGCCCAAGCAACAAAGGTGTTACAACCATGTGTCACAATCATATAAGTAAATTACACGAAAGCATCAAAATCTTAGTTCTACTCTTCTTTCAAGCTAACATGTAGAATACTTGTAAGATCTTGTGCCAATCATGGGACTTGAGGCCACTAAGCTTATTGTCCCTAGTAAATGCTCCCCTCAGGCATACATGTGTCCTGTGGATGTCCGAAAAGATGCAATATCTACCTTGACCCTTGCCTCCTCTACCTTGCACTACTACACACGGGACTTATTCCGACGGTTAAGCAGTGACATTTAGTGCCCACGGGGCGCTAATCGTTGGTATGCAAAGCGGGCTTAAAAAGTGTCGCCATATAATGACACTTGCTAGACTTGTATAAGGTCATTATATAGCGACGTTTTACAGAGTGTTTTTTTCCCCATACCGACCTTTAAAGATAGTTTTACCCAATGACAAAAAAAATTTCTTTTCATACATGTTTGATCCTTTGAAAGAATAAAAGTACAAGAGCATGTACATCAAGTTTAAAGCTCATATATTGATGTCCATGTTTGACACTTGGCTTCATCCTGAGCCAAGTCTAGTGTGCCAAACAAGTCTATCTCCAACTCTGTACTGAGTTAATCTTCTATATCATCATCATACTCTGGCATCATACGTTCACCATAGACTTGATCATCTTCTTCAATAAAGTCGGGTGATTCTTAATGATCATCATCTCCTTCCTCCCGTATGATGTCATTATGCACATCTTCCTCTTGGCTCATACTATGATCTTCATCTTCTTCTCTAAATCCATCTGGATCAATTGGATCCGGCATTGGTAGTAGCATCTCCTATTCACATCTCTATCTTCAAAAATTTGCTTACTTTGTGGTGCAACTTGGATCACATACCACCATCTTGGATCAGAACGATCTAGATAGAAAACCACCTATATTGAAGATGGGTGCCAAATGCCATCAATTATATGAAACTATGCTTAAGTACATGTACCAATTGATATTTAAAAATGAAAGATTCAATTGATTAAATCATTAGTATGCACCTACTCACAATACTCGGGAAGAACAAAGACTGTCGTAAATAGTTCTAAACCATTTTACATCAAGAATGAAAATAGTAAATAATTTGAAATCAATTTCATAGATTTTGTGCATGGTCCCACAATAATCCAACTGCAAGGAGAGAAGATTGGTATCTGAAGCACTTGCTCAACTATCTTGTGTGAAGTTAGCCATGACTCCACAATCATACGTGACTCTCTTTCAATCAATGTGTTCCACACAAAAATGTCATTGGTATGTTTAGGAGCTCTGGAAATATCAAAGAACCGCACTGCTGTCCATAAGATCTATAACTCCTCTATCAAACGTACCATGTACATGGCCTCAGACTCGGACATCACATGCATTGCCCCTAAAAATAGAATCCATCATGTCCACCATACCCTCATCATCATCTAGCACATCTGGAAGACTATACTCCTTCTCAAAGTGTGAAGGTATACACACCCACCCTCCTCATCCTATCTCAAGGTTTCATGTAAATATAAGATCTTGTCTCAAGATTTCGTGTCGTGTACGCATGCAATATTAATCATGAACTCAAATATCATTGAATTTTTGATGATCCATCACCACGTGCACGACCAACAGTGGATACTAGTTTGGGCTCCTCCCCATACATCCTCAAGTGGTGCATGACAATACGGCATTGATGTCGCACTTCTTGCTTGCAATGAGTGCAATGACAATACAACCTCTCGATAAGCCACTTTGCGCTCCTGAGCATTGGCACATCATCTAACATGCTTCCACTCCCTTTCATCTACACACCTCCAAAATCACAACACGAAATGCAAGGAAATCCATTAGGATCCAAAAAATAGCCACCCATGAGCTCCTTCCCTCTCTTCTTAGATCAAGTGCCTTGAACCATTGCTATGTAGTGACGCTTTGCCTTGTTTTGTGTGAAGTTATAATAGCCATGACTCCACAATCATATGTGACTGTCTTTCAATCAATGTGTTCCACACATAAATGTCATTGGTATGTCTAGGAGCTCTGGAAATATCAAAGACCTGCACTCCTGTCCATAAGATATGTAACTCCTCTATCAAAGGTACCATGTACATGGCCTCAGACTCGGACATCACGTGCATTTCCCCTAAAAATAGAATCCATCATGTCCACCATACCCTCCTCATCATTTGGCACATCTAGGAGACTATACTCCTTCTCAAAGTGTGAAGGTATACGCATACCACCCTTGCCACCCTCCTCATCTTGTCTCAAGGTTTCGTGTAAATATAAGATTTTCTCTCAAGATTTCGTGTCGTGTACGTAGGCAATATTAATCACGAACTCAAATAGCATTGACTTTTTGATGATCCATCACCACGTGCACCACCAACGGTGGGTACTTGTGTTTGGGCTGCTCCCCATACATCCTCAAGTGGTGCATGACAATACATCGTTGATGTCATACTTCTCACTTGCAACGAGTGCAATGACAATACAACCTCTCTATAAGCCATACTCCTTCTCAAAGTGTGAAGGTATACGCACACAACCCTCCTCATCCTGTCTCAAGATTTTATGTAAATATAAGATCTTGTCTCAAGATTTCGTGTCGTGTACACAGGAAATATTAATCACGAACTCAAATAGCATCGACTTTTCGATGATCCATCACCACGTGCACGACCAATGGTGGGTACTGGTTTGGGTTCCTCCCCATACATCCTCAAGTGGCACATGACAATACGGCCTTGATGTCGTACTTCTCGCTTGCAATGAGTGCAATGATAATACAACCTCTCCGTAAGCCACTCTGCACTCCCGAGCATTGCCGCATCATCTGACAAGCTTCCACTTGTCCCTTCCATCTACAAACCTCCAAAATCACAATACAAAATGCAAGGAAATCCATTAAGATCCAAAAAATAGCCACCCATGAGCTCCTTTTCTCTCTTCTTAGATCAAGTGCCTTGAACCGTCGCTATATAGCGACGCTTTGCCCTATTTCGTCACTATGTAGTGATGCTTTTAGGGTATAAGTATATAGTGACACTTTTAGGGTATAAGTGTCGCTATATAGCAACCTTTAGGGTATAAATGTCACTATATATAGCGACACTTAGGGTATAAGTATCGCTATATATCGACACTTTTAGGATATGAGTGTCGCTATGACACTTTAGGGTATAAGTGTCTCTATATAATGACTGACCAGTGTCGCTATATAGTGATGCTTGGGGACTAAAACTCAAAACTCCACGCGATGCCGTCTTTCACAATCCTATTGCGAGAAAAGCAAAAATCTCTCCTCCCATGTTATATTCGATGATCTCGCTTTCCTCTTCTATTCCCCACACTCCGCCATTCTCTCTTTTGCTTTGCTTCTCTCCTCTCTTTCTCCCCTCTCTTCTCTTTTTTCCCCTCTTTCTCCCCTCTCTTTTCCTCTTCCATCCTCTCTTTCCCCTTCTCCCCTCTCTTTTCCTTCATATTGACACTCCAATGTTGGTATATATCAATGTCTATACTAATGCCCATATCGACACTCTCAAGCATATTTTACCAACAGTGACATCGACTCCCGCACCGATGGTTTCTTTGCGACGTCCACATTGATGAACTTTCCAACACTTTCCACTTGTTAAAAAAAAATTTCTTTCTATTTAACATCGGTATCGGAGTTGGAAAGCAGCATGTGTCTTGTAGTGCCTTATGTATGAATTTTGAGTTGGAAAAATGGCTTGTTTTAATATAAAAATAAAAAAATCCAATTAAAAAAACCTTGTGTTGAACAAAGAAATCCCCCTCACCATACAAATGTAGATTGCTAGAGATAAATTGAGAAAAGCCTAATTGTTTAGCATATTCATACCTAGTTGGCTTCTCTCAAAGTTTTTTGGCCGGGGTCTTTTTCACTTTGAACTTTGTCCTTCTTGTAGTCTTTTTCAAGTGCTTAGCATTGGAAGAACAATCAGAACTTTGCATCTTGACAAGAGATTAGTCCCAACTTCAATCTGAAATTGAATTCTCTGATCTGTACCTTAGCATCACTTCATTCCTCAAACATCATCCTAGCATTTACTCTAGCACCAAATTTGCAAAATTGTAAAAAATGCTTTGCAGAATACTAGCTCAACTTGGAGGGTAGAATTCACACAACTGGAGAAGATTTTGAGAGGGCTTCCTGTGCAAAACTAAAGCTTGAATACCAAGGTGGATTCAGCATAGAGCAAGTTCATATTCCATGTCCACATTGTTCTAACTTCACCATTGGATGTGTGTTAGCCCAACTCGGGGAGCATAGTTTGGATTATCCGGTATACTTTGTGAGCCGTCAACTAAATTAGGCCAAGGTTAACTACAACACCACTGAGAGAGAGGGTCTTGCCATGGTCTATGCAGTAAAGAAGTTCAGGCACTACTTGTTAGCTAACAAGTTTGTCTTCTTCGTGGACCATCAAGCTTTGCTATACTTGGTCAACAAACCTTGCAAGATGGGATGCATCACTCGGTGAATGCTGATCCTGCTAGAATTCGACTTCACAGTCATTGTGCATAAGGGCAAAACCCATGTTCTAGCCGACCACCTATCTCGAATGAGAGTAGAAGATGATCTCCCCAACGCTTTCCTCTTCTTCCTCGACGTCATTCCCAAATGGGCCACTAAAATCGGCCACTACTTGGACAACAGTCTACCCCTAGGCTAGAACCTCAAGAAAGATAGAGCCCGTAACCTCATTAAGGATGCAACACCATATCAACAGCTAATAGCAGGCCAACTACACTGCATAGGCAAGGATGGCATATTGCGAAGATGCATATGCGAACATGAATACATTGAGGTACTTGAAGAAGCCCACTCAAGAATCATAGGATGTCATTTTGCCACGCTGATGTTACAGCACATAAAGTGCTACAAATTGGTCTCTGGTGGCCAACGCTCTTCGGAGACATGGCTGAATTCATTAAACAATGCGACCCCTACTAGCATATCCAAATCTCGCACAGGCTCGGGGGGGTCACTATGGATAAACTCTCTATATCACGTGCGTTCAAGGCTTATTTGTAAAATGCCTTATCCGTATATTTTTCATTAATAAAATGTACCCTTCTTCTATACAAATCTCTAATTTTTTTCTAAAATCATTTTAAATACTCCCTTATGTAAGTTAAATTCTGTAAATTTTATAAATTAAAAATATCCTTATGTTGAACTCATGTGATATGATTACATTAGATGAGTGACCCCCCTGAGCGCACAAGGAAGACATGATGCCCCTGACTAGAATACTGAGCTGACCAACCCTTCAAAAAATGGGGCATCGATCTCATCGGTCCCATAAGCCCAATAGCTAAGGGGACCAGGGCATGATACATCATCTTGGCTACTAGACTACTTCACCAAGTGGATAGAAGGAAGAGCCACGGTTAAGGTTGATGCAAGATCCACCACCAAATTCTTATATGAACAAGTCATTACATGGTTTGGATGTCCGTTGGAGTTAGTCAGCAACCAAGGAACACACTTCCTCAATGAAATCATAGCAATCCTGATGAGTGAGTTTAGGATTAATCATAGGAAGTCAACACCATACTACCCCAAAGAAAATGGCTTGGCCGAAAGCTCCAACAAAACATGCTGTAAGATCATCACATGTACGGTAGAAGCCATTCGTATTGACTGGGAGCATAAGCTCATAGAAGTGTTATGGGCCTACAGGACCTCCTACAAAGTAGCAACACATTGTACCCCCTTCAAGTTAGCCTTTGGGCTGGAGGTAGTAATGCCAATGGAGTATGTAGTGCTAGCCTCCATCTTACCATAAAAGAAAGACTCACCAAAAATGCGCTAGCTGAATGGCTAGTCGACCTCGAAAAGTTAGAAGAGATAACCCTCCATGTAGCCTACTCTCTCTGGGTAGAAAAGACCCGACGTAAAACATGGTTCGGCGACCGCAACCTTAAGAACAAGGACCTGGTAGAAGGAGATTTGGCACTCCTATATAGTGTCTGCCGCAATACCAAACATAAGCTTAAGTACCGAGGTATGGGCCCCTACCACGTAGTTGAGATCACTCCCTAGGGATTGTGTCGAATAGCCACCCTGGATGGAATAGAAATGGATGGCTACCTAAATGGGAGCAAATTAAAAAGATACTACGGACCACTCACTCTCTCCACCCTGCATAGAGATAAAGAACTCAAGGCAGAGGTGGCTAGGATGAAGTGCCAGGCCATCGAGGAAGCTAGAATTCCTAATGCTAAGATTTGACACTGTAGACAAATGACCCATACAATAGAGCCAGCCAGGTTACATGTTCAACTATAGGTTCTGCGCATGTGCATCAAAGCACTCGTGGACCCAGGAGTGAGCCACAACTTCCTCTCCCAAGATATGGGAAAAGCTACAGGTACCCTTAACCCTCACTGTCACTTCAATAAGAGCTATAAATGGCCAACTTCTACAAACCTTGGGGTATGTCAATCTAAGTCTAATGGCTGTTCACCAAGCTGTGGATATATGCTTTTACATTCTCCCAATAAGAGAAACTGAAGAACAGATTATTCTTGGAAGAACTTGGTGCTACACCGTCAACTATCAAATCCAATGGCATGTGCGAATTGCAAACGGTGGTAGTTTTGCTATGCGGACCAAGCCCCCACTCTTGGGCTCCAATCTCATCGACCCACCATAATGAAGCAACACAGCAATGCCGACTGAAAGCCCTAGCATCCAATAGTACCCCAATTAGGGTCCCAATTCAAAAACAAAAGAAAGCTCGCCACAGTTGGTAAACGAATGCCATTGCCTGCTCGATTGACACCACCATCCTTCGGCCGAGAAATCTGAGAGCTGCAAGTACAAGATGGTATCCTCTGTGCTCAACATCACTTCAATCGGAACCGATGCCGAGAGAACAATCAAGCAACAACCACAACTCTGGTCGCCCCAAGAAAGCCTCCTCTGAACCCATTCGCTACTAGAAGAAAGGTGCACTGCTCGCCCACGTCCCCACCTCCTCCATCGCCACACACCGCCAACAGTTCGATCAACACCACCCGCTTGGGCGGCTTGGGTCCAAAAATTGACAGTGCAAACCCTGAAGGCATCGAAGGTAGCACCACAAGAACCTGTGTCCTCCCGAAATGCAGCACCATAAGAACCTGTGTCCTCCTGAGATACAGCACCACAAGAACCTTCTGATGAATAGAATGAAGTAGACCAGTCTCAAGGTAACGAATATGCACTAGTGCCATGGGTGGCCGAGGGACTGCACAGCAACCGAATCCACCCCATGGAGAGTTACACAAGAACCCCCCTCTGGGGATGAACACTCGAAGGTAATGGTGAACATACCCCTCCCATGGCACCATCCTCCTCATGAAAGCAAGGGTTGGTCCCACGGGTAGACTCATGAGAGCTCGCTTCTCCCAAGAAGATGGACCCCACAACAACATCAAAGTATGACACAAATGTGCCCCTGGCATTGAAGATAAAGAACAAGCTTGACACATACTCTACATGGCTCCTTACATGCTATGCCATAGTACGGCGCCCATCTCTACCGCATTCATCATAATCATCGCGTCTAGGTCTAGGTGAGTCAGTACGGTAGGCATCTCACTCGACACACCCGCAACCCACTAGTCCCTATTGAACACATTGCACGTACACACACAGTCAGCACCAAATGATTAGAGTCCATTTTTGCATTTTTTACATGTGTTCATAATCTTGCATGCTGACCTCACTATCACATTTGCACTGTGCACAAGTGCACTCTACTCAGTCACCCTTTTTTCCCACCCCACAAACCACTCCTTCGTTCTTTCTTTTTCTCTTTTTTACATAGTCAATACCCCATCGGGTCATCGCCATAATGCTATCCCATCGACCGTCATGGTACCAATATCCCGTCGATCGTTGTTATGGATAAAATTGTCTAAGGAAAAAGGCATTAATATGTGTGTGTGTTTGTATATGTGGCAATAGTATAATAAAATATGGTGTGCATAGGGCCCAGGGTTGAGGTGGCAGGGCATGACCATGTGCCACCCTTCCACGTAAGAGGACCCATAAGGTGTGTTGTACATAATCCATGGTAGTAATATTATAAAATGTAAGGTGGCATGGCTCCTCCATGTGCCACCCCTCCACCTAGGTTGCATTTAGTGAGATATGGCTCAAAGTCCATGGGATAAGTAATATAAAATAGGTGGAGATGGATATTATATTGGGTTATTCCCTCCATATAGGATAGGCCCATGTGGGGGAGGTATAGAAGGTCCAAGAGAGCAAGTTAAATAATGGAGAAAGTAGGATGAGGTGCAAGATTCCTTGTGCCAACCCTCCACTTGTCCTCCTAGAGGTTTGAACATATTATAAAATTGGGAAGAGACCAAGGGAGTACCATAGACTTGAGATATGGGGCTTGATTTATGTGGAAAATTAAGGCAAAGGGTTGTCGCACACAATTGAAAGTGCGTAACCGCCTAGCCCACATTGGGGACTTTTCCACACACACCATGCATGTGGGAGGATGCATTAATTGGGAGAGACCCCCTCTTTTGGCTATAAAAGGAGGGGGCTATTCCTTGATGAGACACGCTCATTCTTGTAAAGCCACCTAGCTAGTACTTTGATATTTCCCTCTCATCCTTTCTTTCAAATAAAGTATGCCCTTTCAAGACCTCATTCTTGAGAAGGTAAGTGGTCATGAGATGTATACTTTCTATGATGGTTACTGTTGGTTTTATCAAATCAGAATTGCCAAAGAAGATGTGCTTAAAACCACATTTGCCACAGGGCCTGGGAGACATTTGCATTCAAAGTAATGCCATTTGGCCTCACCAATGCTCCTGCTATCTTTCAAAGATTGATGCAGATGGTGTTTGCTCCTTATGTGGGGGATTTCTTGGAGGTGTTTTTAGATGATTTTTGTATATTCTCGTCACGTAAGGAGCATGTCATGAAGGTTAGATTGGCCTTCCAAAGGGTCAATGATGCAAATGGCAATCTCAACCCTGAGAAATGCACCATTGGAGCCACTCAAGGGAGGTTATTGGGACATATTGTCCCATCAGAGGGCATCAAGCCTGCTGACCCCGAGAAGGTAGAAGCTATCCTCAAGCTCTCCCCACCAACAACCAAACGTCAGGTACGCTCATTTGTCAATCTAGCAGGATACTATCGCCGCTTCATTGATCAATATGATGCTTTGCCATGACCCATGACTACGCTATTAAAAGATGGGGTTGATTTCTCCTGGGATGAGGATTGTGATCATGGGTTTGCACAAATCAAGAATGCTCTGGCTTCAAAACCCATTCTACGCAATCCAGATTGGTCAAAGACTTTCTATATCAATCCTAGGTTTGGTGAGCACACTCTGGCAGGTATTCTTCTCCAGCAAGGGAAGGATCGGTTCATGTATCCCGTTCGATTTGCTTCTCGATAATTGCTCGACACTGAGCGACGCTATTTAGAGGCTGACAAGCATGCCTTGTCTTTGGTGTTTTGCATTGAGAAATTTAAGCATTATGTGGTTGAAAAGTCCTTCATTATACTCACTAGTATTGGTCTTGCAAAGCAGGTTCTTCAATCCCCAAATCCCATGGGCCAGTTGGCCAAATGGTTGGTAGTTCTACAAGAATATGATTTTTCTGTCAAAATTGAAGAATGCTTTGATTGATTTAGAGGAGTACCTTGATGTAACCCTTGTAGCAGCCATAGAAGTTGGGGATCCATGGTATGGTGGTATTTATAGGTTTCTGACTGCTTTCTCCTTTCCTCCAGAAAGTACTAGCTATGAGAGAAAGAAGATCTGCAGAGGTAGTAGGCACTACACCCTCCTTGATGGGGTGTTATACCGTCAAGGCATGGATGGGGTACTAAGACGGGCCATTGATGCAGATGAAGTGCCTAAGGTATTAAAGCATTATCATGATGGATTTTGTGGAGGCCACTATGCCAGTGACTATACAACTAAGAAGATTTTACATGCTAGATACTATTGGCCGACCTTGTTCAAGGATGTCACTTTGTATTGCAAAACCTATGAACCATGCCAATTCTTTGGTAGGAAGGATTTGCATCTTGGGCAACATCACCCAGTGATGTCCATCCATCCGTTTCAGAAGTGGGGAATAGATTTTTTCGGGCCCTTGCCCATGACTGCCCACAAAAAGAAGTATCTTTTGGTAGCCACTCAGTATGTCACTAAGTGGGCTGAAGCTATCGCCCTCCCCGCTGCAAATGGTAAGGCAGTTTCAAATTTCATATTTGAATGTATCTACACAAGGTTTGGGACACCCATGGAGATTGTCTCTGACCATGGGAGTCCATTCTTAAAGCAGTGGAGTTACTCATGGATCGCATGGGTATTGATCATCACACTTCTAGTATCTATTATCCGGCATCCATGGGTCAAACAGAGCAGACCAATGGCCTCCTTTGTAAAACTATGGGAAAAATGGCCACAGGAAATAGGAGCCAGTGGGATTAGAAGGTTACTGAAGCCGTGTGGGCTTACAACATCACTCATAAAACATCTACAGGTCACACTCCTTTTGAGTTGGTGTATGGTACTGAGGCCATTTTACCACTAGAGATAGAGATTCTAGCTTTAAGATTGGCACAAGAACAGAGGATGACAGAAGATGAACATGTAGAGGCCAGATTAGTACAACTTGAGAAGTTAGATGAAATCTGATGCCTTGCACTACACCAAACAGAGATCCAAAAGAATCGACAAAAGGCCCGCTTGGATGCTAAGATTCGCAAGGGATGGGAAAGACACTTTGCTGAGGGGGATGTTGTGCTATGGTTTGATAACAGATTGGACCACCAAATGGATAAGAAGTTTCTGCCACTATGGACTGGTCCATACAAAGTCATCAAGGAACGTAGCAATGGGTCTGTACAAGTTCAGAAGCTGCATGAACCATATGGCAAGAAGGTGATCAACAAGCGTTACCTCAAGCCTTTCTTTGTGCGTGATGGACCCAAGCATGGAAATGCTGTGCATTCCCTGCCTGGGGGGGGGGAACTGTTATGGATAAAATTGTCTAAGAGAAAAGGCATTAATTGTATATGTGGCAATAGTATAATAAAATATGGTGGGAATAGGGCCCAGGGTTGAAATGGCAGGGCATGACCATGTGCCACCCTTCCATGTAAGAGGACCCATAAGGTGTGTTGTACATAATCCATGGTAGTAATATTATAAAATGTAAGGTGGCATGGCTCCTCCATGTGCCACCCCTCCACCTAGGCTGCATTTAGTGAGATATGGCTCAAAGTCCATGGGAGAAGTAATATAAAATAGGTGGAGATGGATATTATATTGGGTGATTCCCTCCATATAGGATAGGCCCATATGGGGGAGGTATAGAAGGTCCAAGAGAGCAAGTTAAATAATGGGGAAAGTAGGATGAGGTGGCAAGATTCCTTGTGCCAACCCTCCACTTGTCCTCCTAGAGGTTTGAACATATTATAAAATTGGGAAGAGACCAAGGGAGTATCATAGACTTGAGATATGGGGCTTGATTTATGTGGAAAATTGAGGCAAAGGGTTGTCGCACACAATTGAGAGTGCGTAACCACCTAGCCCACATGGGAGACTTTTCCACACACACCATCCATGTGGGAGGATGCATTAATTGGGAGAGACCCCATCTTTTGGCTATAAAAGGAGGGGGCTATTCCTTGATGAGACACACTCATTCTTGTAAAGCCACCTAGCTAGTACTTTGATATTTCCCTCTCATCCTTTCTTTCAAATAAAGTATGGTCCTCTTCCCTTGATGTCTCCATCTTTACATTCCTCCTCCTATCATGTACATGCTTCTGTTCCCCCTCTCCCTTTCCCCTTGTGTCATAGCCTCCCTCTTCATCCCCTCCGCTTCTAATTCCATTTCCCCTCCCATGATAACGTTTCTCCCTCACGATCTCCTTTCCTCTATGGCCCTCAAGCGCTGCCATGCTTAGCCTCTAGCCTCTAGTTTTGATTTCTTTTTCGGCTAATACTGTCACCAAAGAAGTACAATGCCGACCGTCGCGATCCCGATATCCCGTCAGTCGATCCCAAAGACAAACACCGCTGCTCGTTGCCATCCCAAATGGCACCGCCCCATTGTCATTGGTACCACATCGGACGCGACCTTTGCCACATCCTGTCAACTGCCACCATCGAATTTCAACGCTAACTGCCACCATCAAATTTCAGCACTGATAGTCGCCATACCCATATCCCAACGGTCGGGGGGATAGAAAATCTATACAAGCAGGCTTACCGCATCGGGTCATCGCCATAGCTGTTGCCATAGAACTCTTGCAAAATTTGCCCAGAAATTTGACAGTTTCTAGCCCCCTTCCACTACAATCCAAACAACAAGTTTATGTCCTGCTCTTCCTCATCCACCGATTCCCTTATCACTCAACTTCCATTCCTATTTGCGATGGATTTCAAACACAACTTCTTCGAGTTCAAAGTGGACGTGGGACTCCATTCTCACCGTAACGCAGAGGCCACGGGCCCATCGGATTCCCAAAGCACTCCTTCTACCACAATCCACATGCCGGCCGAGATACCCATGGAAGACTTACAAGGTGAAGAAACTTCCACCAGGCATGCCACTCAATGATTTTGTCTTTAGTTGTTGTAAGTGTGCAAGTTTGAGAAATAGAAGAATTGCTTCTTCCAAGTGGTGTTTTCTATGTTTCTCATGTCCTTGCCTTTGTGAATGCCCCCTTCCCCCTTCTTGCTTCATGCGTTCTCTCCCCTTCTTGCTCCCATTTCGTCTCTTTCCTCTCTCCTTCCCTCTCTTTCTCTCCATTTGATCTCGAGGATTAACATTGTTGCAACTCCAGAAGTCATTAAGTGACCCCTTGGACTGCATGAGCTTGCATTTTTCCCACAAGGAGTAGTAGGAGGTGTGGAGTTCCGTTGGAGTTATCGCAAGATCCCGATGACATGTGAGTCACTACCCCCACAGACTATACAAATTTAAAACAAACCATCTAATCATGGTATCAAACATGCTAAAACAAATTATGAATGCCAATAACATCATCACATAAAACATGGTAAAATGACAATGAATAAAGCTAATATCACATATATAGACCAACCTTGCATTAGAAATACATAGTAACACACTCAAACTTAGTAAATTACATAGAAACAACACATAATACATTTAAATACCACAAACATTGTTAACTTATTGCATATAAAACAAATCAAAAGTTATTAGCAAACATTGTTAAACTACTGCAATAAAAAATTGGAACAAAATAACTCATGAAGTATCATGATTCAAACATGCTAAAACAAATTATGAATGCCAATAACATCAATGCATATACAATAGAAAATACAGAGATATCACACAAATAATAAATAATTAACTTGCATTTAACACTTATGAATGAATAGCACTAGATTGTTAGAACACGAATGCTTAAAGAAAAAATGTGATCAAACTTATCCTCCTCAGTGGCCTCTCTTGTATTTCCAATATGTTGAAGCTAATGGATCTTACTCGAAAACGAATTCTATTCACCTAAAAATCTTTTTCAAGAAACCTTTGTAGAAAACTATAGATTGTAAGCATGTACATGTTTGAAAACTTTCTTGAAAGATACCCAAAGTGACTATTTTTTACTATTGCACTATTCCCTCTTGTGAGAAAGACTCTATTACCTCACTTTTGATAAAATTTCTTACAAAAAAAAAACCCTTTCAACATATTCAAATCATGTAGTGAAACAAAACAACACAACTAGACAAATGAGCAATCAACTTATTGTTTCGTCAAAGATGCATCATTGAATTTCAAATCTTGACATTGTTGCACTGTCTTGCATTGTTACAAAGGTTGACCAGCCTTAACCTCTATGAAGCTGCTTGTATAGACTCTAAACCTTTATAGATGATTTGAAATCATGCCTCCCTAGAGATTACAGTAAGGAAAGTGTCCAATGTTGAGAGATGGGCAAAAGAAATATTGAGTGTCATGCAATACATAAGCAAATGTAATGCCTAAAAGTCAATCTTCTTTCTTCCTTTCTAAAAGAATCTCATCTAGTAGCTCCTTATAGGATTGAAATACCTTGCATCATTCATGTTTCATCAGAAACATTGATTGCCTTGTGTTTCTAATAGAAAATGTTTGAAATTTCAAGAGAATATTATGTGAGAGAAGAAGTGGTGAGATTTGAAAGAAAAGTGCCTAAAATAGATCAAGAAGAAGTCATGGTGAATCTTGTTCAAAAATCTTGAAAGTTTTGAGCAATGAATGTGAAATGGGAGGGAAATGCATGTAGAGAAGGATATGATGAGATTTTAATATGAGAGTCCATCCCATGGTGGGAAGAATAGAGAAAGAAGCTTTCAGCTCACTAGAAGGGAAGAAAACGAAAAATAGGGTTGGAACAAGAAAAATTCAAAATGGCACTCAAAAATGAGAGAGAAGGAAGAGAAATGAGAGACAATGAGAGGAGTGTGATAGTTGAATGGGAGGATTTGGTTTTAGGACAATGAAGCAAGTTTAATTGAGAAACTAGGATGTTTAGTTTGATTAAGGCTCAAAAATTGAGACAGCAAGTGGGAGGTCTATACCAAAATTTGGTCCATTGAATAAAGAAATAGGAAACTCAAGACATTTCCAATATTATATTGTCCTCCACTATCCAACATTTTACTTACTCTATTCATGTTATCCAAGTTCCATGTCACCAGCCTAAGGACTCTCTTATAGGGGCACATTGAGGCCACATTTTGAGTCCAGTTTTTTTGTAATGTATCTTATTGATTAGTTTTATTTAAAATTACTCTTTTCAAGAGCACGATGAAATGCAAAGTGCACACTAGTAGAATAACTAGATAACAACTTTGTTGCATATCACCTATACACACCCATTGGTACTAGCCTTCTAGTAGGCTCAAAGAGTTCATGAAAGTGTAGCACACATACCATTTCTACAATTTGGATGATAGAGAACATGACACCTTGTTTTTCTAGCACAATTTCTATTGCATTGGTATAGTTAACTAAAGATAATAGGTGTGGTTAAGTCCAAAGTATGAGGTTGTGCATGCATTTCATCCTCGCCTGTTTGGTATGTAATAACTCAAATGGGATGTATTGATGAACTTCAAACCCATTACTTTGCCTAACAATGGAGAGACAAAGATTCATGTATGGATGTTTGAGTGGATAGACATATAGGAAAAATATGATATAGAAGGGACCATGTTGATTTGTGGTGCCTTGAAACATTTTGTTGCCATGGTAAGTGAGATAGAGGGTGATATAAATGCCATTGACACACAATGATTGAAAGATACTATTATGTTATGTACTATATCCGTTTAAGAATCAATCAAAATCTACAATGTCAAAAGGCTGATCAAATTCCATGCTATTCATACAACAGATAGAGTTAAACGTAGCTAAGTGAATTATGGGATCCTGGGGCGCAACTCCATTCAGAAATAATAGCTATGAAATAATTGAGTATGAGATGAATTTAACAATATGCCATGAGTAAAAGTTAGTCAAATTAGCATGATTGTGGTCAGCTCTAAAAGAGCTTCAAATATGTCTTTATACCTTGAAATTTAGGTAACACATGAAAAGTTACATGATTTTGAAAGGAGATGGGCTTTTATATTTTAGTGTATATTTTGTTTTAACCCCCTCATCCATAAGACCCCCACTAGGATCTCACATATTATGAAAAATATGTACAAATCTTAAAGTCTCTCCTATTTTTTGAAGTATAAACCTTATGCTTTGTGGTAGGGAGAACTAGAGAGTGTCATATTTTTCCTTTGCATATTTAAAATTTTTGGAGGAAATCCATGCATATTATATATGGACATTGTCCCCCCATACCCTAGATTTTGGACGAGGGTAGTAACATAATACATATTGAGTTGGTTCTTTGGACCAAAAAAATACATATTGAGTTGTGGCCCCAGGTAGTGGATTGAGCATGTAAGGAGGGAGAGTTTGCAAGAGATGTTGATCAGTTCCATGCTATTCATACAAGAGAGATAATTGAACATAGCCATGTGAATTATGTGATTGATCATGTAAGGAGCTCGATGATTGTTTGCAAAGATGTTGAACACGAGCATCTAAGAGAGATGTTGTTTGAGAAGACATAGCGCAATACATAGGAGATAGATTTGATGATGTCATGCAGATGGGAGAAAGGATGTTTTTTACCACACCAAGTGGGCTCTCTATTCTCGAAGGATGATCCATTATTCCTATAGGTAACACGATGGATTTGCCAAGTAGATTTGGCCTCTACGCCAACTCATGAGTTATAATGTAGATGTGACCAACTGACTCAGCCGAGCCATGTGCACGTGGGGGAAGGTACAACTGAAATAATATCATTTGACAAAATGACAAGTCCCATAAAAGGTAATGTTCTCTCAAGGGTGAAGGCTAGCTTATGTCAAAGGGCAACTGCCAGACTAATGTAGTCTTCTATCTCAATTTTGAGAAGCGGATTGAATCGCAAGATGGGAACTTGTTGAAAGAAGATTTATAGTGCCAAGTGATTCCTCGTAATTGGTTAGCTCGCTGATGGGTAGTGCAGCTAGTGGTTGTCATCAACAAGTGATGAAGAAAAAAAATCGTTTGCTTTTCCTGAGATGCCCTGCACATGCAATATGTTTGTCTTCTCTGATGAGTTCTCTGCTCAATGCTGGTTTCTCTTTAGGCTCCTTGCACATGCATCCTTTGTTGTGTGGATGGAGGCACTCCATTTCTGTTCATGCGAATTAATTGAGAGTGCACATTGATGCACCCTCAGGTGCACCTTCAATTTGTAGGTTGCTCATTTGAGCACTCTTGCACCACTATTTTTGGTAGACAACTCTTGGTAGACTTTTCTTATCTCATCGGTGCGGAGGGGAGGTAGAGGGTGCAGAGGGGAGGCAAAGGGGCTCTAGATGGAGCGAGACAATGTACCTCCAGTCAACTTTTATGAGCCATTTTAAAGCGTGTGAACAAAATTTCTTGGTTTGAGATTCCTTTGATCCACCTCCACCTCTAGGCTGCGCACAAGCTATGTTCCAGCTTGTACGTATGCACTGGCCTACCTACCAATTTTGTAATCCCCCACCAATGCACCAATTTTGTAATCCCCCACCAATGCACGTCACAATGCACCCTAAAAGTGAATTCACGATTTGCTACATCCGATCGATATATATATGTGTGTATGTGTGTGTGTGTGTGTGTGTGGAGAGTGTGGGGGGGGAGGGGGCTTAAGAAAGGGGATCAAAGCAATTTATCCTCTCTATTTGGGATGTAATAAGTCGAATGGGATGCATTAATTAACTTCAAACCCATTACTTCTAGTAACAATTGAGAGGCAAAGATTCACGTATGGATGTGTGAGTGGAAAGAGATGAACGCTTCTATTTGTAGGAAAATATGATAGAGAAGAGGCCATGTTGATTTGTGGTGCCTTGAAACATTTTGTTGCCCATCACTAGTGAGATAGAGGGTGATATAAAATGCCATTTACAAAATGGACTCAAAGATACTCTCAACGTTATGGATACGTTTAAGAATCAATCAAAATTTACAATGTCAAAGGCCGACGGAATTCCATGCTATTCATACAAGAGAGAAAGTTAAACGTAGCCGAGTGAATTATGGGATCGAGCATGTAAGGAGGGAGAGTCTTCATGAGATGTTTGAACAATTCGATGCTATTCGTATCACAGAGAGTTGAACGTAGCCGACTAGTGAAGTATGGGATTGAGCATTAAGGAGAGATCAGAATCTACAAGAGATGATGAACGAGAGGTTCTGCAAGAGATGGCGTTTGAGAAGACACAGCGCAATACATATGCGATAGATTTGATGCTGCCGTGCCGACGGGAGAAAGCTTCAGAAAGGACGCTTTTTGCACGCACCAGCGGGCTCTTGCTTCTCCAAGGATGATCCAATATTCCTTTAGGTAACACGATGGATTTGACAAGCAGATCTCGCCATCGTGAGTTAAAACGTCGATGTGACCGGCGACTGAGCTCAGCCATGTGCGCGTGGGGGAAAGGTGCAGTTGAAATAATATCATTGACAGAATGACAAATCCTGTAAAAGGTAACGTCCTGTTTGTGTGAAAGGGGCTCAAGTCGCCGGTCACATCTACGTTTTAACGCGGTCTTCTTTGACAAGCGGATTGAATCACAGGATGGGAACTTGTTGGAGGACGATTTAGCGACAAGTGATTCCTGGTAGCTAGAAGAGCCTAGAACTGGTTGGCTCGCTGACGGGTAGTGGGATCAGTGCTTGTCAGCGATGAAGAAAAGAGATCGTTTGCTTTTCCCGAGATGCCCTCCGCGTGCAATTTTTTTGTCTTCTCTGAGTTCCCTGGATGAAGTTTGAACTTCTGAAGTTCTGAAGGCTGACTCTTGACTAAGGGCCTTAGCACATGGATGGGACTAGCATGGGTTTAGGATGAGAATATTTTTATCATCATTACTCCCATCCTACACCAAGTGGTCTAGGATGGATTTAGAATGGGAGTAGCCACTTTTTCTCCCATCCTGGACCATGCCCTCTAGACCCTGGCAGCAAGAATGGGTTCCCCTTTTTAAGGGATTCAAAAACATGGAAAGATGACATGTGTCCTTGTCCCCACAAGGTCCCCACATCTTAAACACATGAAATGATGCCAAAACCCATCCCTAGTTCTTTTTTTGTTAGCACATGGTGGGATGGGAATAGGATAGAAATATGCATGGGACCACTTGGGACCACCTTTTCCCATTCCCATCCTATTTCTTCCCATGTGCTAAGCCCCTAAGGCTCAGTCATCATGTAATGCGTGGTTGGAGCCTTGTTTTGGAGCAGTGGTTGAGCATATAAAATTCTCGGTTGAAATTGAAAAATCCCGGTTGGAGTTGAAGGTTGCCTTTTTTTAAGGGCCAAGATTTACATATTTTAGTTATAAATCCTCGTAAGAGTATAAATTTTTATGGACTTTTATAATTTCACCCGGGTTCGATCTTGGTGGTACCTTTAATTTTCAAGGCTCAGAAAAACATTTTTGTCGAGCACTGTTTTGGAGGTTGGCTCGTTTTTCGAGGTCAGTGTGAAGCGCCATCGATGCTCTATTTCGCACCTTCATTGTGGAGGTTGTAGATTTCAACACTAGTGCACCATTACTCTTCCCACCAATCCGCATTGGCCATGTGGACCTGAGCATTGCTCTGTGGCACTCTGTAGATCACAGAGAGCTCCCTGCAAGGAGTCAGATGGTCCAAAAAACTCGATCAGACCTAATAAATGCACGTTGATTTCAGTTCACATGCAAAACTTCAAATGTAGTTGAAGATTCACACCAGCCACGCATTCTACGCAGCGTGTGCACTAACTCTAATGAGCCCTGGCTATTGAGCTGCTAATGAGAACTTTGAGTCGCTGCCAGGTTCCAAGTTGTTCCCACTTCCCCACAAGACTCCGTCGCTTGTACATTTACCTCACTCACCTGCCGCAGCTACATATAAAGGACTTTTCTACGACCGCAATTTGTCTTTTCTTTCTTCTTTCACAAATTCACAGAACCGAGTTTGGAACTGAAGTCTAGAGAGTCGGTGACTGCATTGTTTGGTGTTGTTTTGAAGACATCGACTAGAAGGTTTTCAAGACGTCGACTAGAAGGGCAACCTGTACACGTTCAACAGTCATGCGCATAACAGTCGGTGGCAAATGCGAGCCTAAAACGTTATTTGAACCTAGCCAATTTTGTGAAATTCTTAGAGTTAGTGCACACGGGAGATTTGGTGCGATTCTAACGCTGCATCTCGAATATAGGCATGTGAACTAAAGGTTGTGAGCATTAAATGCATCTGACAAACTGTTGGAAGCTGCAAGGAGTTGCAAAATGCCATCTGACTAGCTCTAGATAGCTGCACAGCTTGTAGTTGGGAGGTTTTCATTGCTCGGGATAGAGCATTGAAAGAACTTCAACCCAGTGTACAGCCAAAAATGCAAGCTTCCTATTGGTTGGAGGAGAAATTGAGCTTTGGTGCTCAAATTGCAACCTTCGAATTTGAGGTCCCAAAAAAGAGCACCAGTGGCACATTTTAGGCCTTGTGTGCACTAAGCCTTAGTGCAAGACTTGGCACATGCATGGATATAAAGGGGATCTTTAGAGAGTTTGATCACATGCAACTAGCCGATTTTGTGAAATTCTTAGTACGAGACCTGGCACCTACATGGATGTAAAGGGGATCTGTAGAGAGTTTGATCATATGCAAGCTCCTAAAAATGGTGCAGAGCATATGTTTTCGATGTCAATTGGAGGCCAAAAGCCCCCCTTTGATATCTGGCTACATTTTGCTCTGATAGGATTATTGGATGGATTCCCAAGCAACATGAGACTGCAAAGGTGTTTTCCTCTCCACATTGCTTCAACTAAGGTGCTCTACAAAGCTCCCTTAGTTAACTACACTAGGCCTAAGTTTGCGGGCAGGAGTGTTGTACCTCTAATTGTTCTGCCTACTTTTGCTCTAGGAGCATGGGAACAAGAAGCTATAGTTTTGCAATTGAAGGTGTGCTATTGATTAAAGTGTGGCAGCCTCCAAACCTTGTTTGCATGTGGGTGCACTCTTACAGGCTATTTAAGTCAACTTTACAAAGGCATAAACAAATAATAACCTTAAAATATTATTTTTTCATGAGTCACTAAATTATAATGGTTACACTCTTACGGGCTATTTAAGTTGGTTTTCTAAAAACATAATAAAAAAACAAGCTTTCAAATCTATTTATTCCATCACTGGATTAGAAAACTATAATAGTTTTCAACAGGTTTCTGCATTTTATATTACAATTACAATCCCTTGCACATCTTCCCTTACCTCTTATTTTAGTGAAAAAAAAATAAAGACTATAATAATCATCATAACTTCTTCAAAGGTTATTTATTACTATCGATAATAATTTAAAGCAAATCTTTAAACACCCTCAAGATCCTTCACAAATTAAAGTTCAAAACAAAATATTAAGATTTCATCACATACATGAGGGCATCAACCCATTGCATGTATGACTAGGAAAGCCAGTGTGTCCCTAGTATGCAACACACTTAATTCAATTACATATGAGACCTATATTCGTTTCTCTTTATAGAAATTGAATAATAACATTTTGTTGAATAAAGAAGTTGTGAATGCATAGGGGCGATATTTAAATTTAACATTAAACTAAATACAGAAAAGTCCCTGAACCTCACCAAAAATGGCTACACCCAAGCAAACAATGACCCACATACATTGAGGGAAAAGAGAATAAGGTGGATGATGCTTTGAGTAGACTCCTCTTCTGAATGCCCTAACCATTGTTTGTTCTAATTTAATGGAAAACATTAAGGATAAAATTGAGCAATATCCTTTTTATATTACTATCCTTGACAAGCTTTCCAAAAATCCTTCTGAGAGAGTTGAGGTAATATTTCACTTAGTAAATGGGAATTTGTATTGTAATGATAGACTTTGTGTGCCTAAACAATCTTCTTTTAAGGCTAAAATTTTGCATGAATGTCATGATGCACCATTCTCTGGACATGGAAAATATAAGAAAATGTGTAGTAAGGTTAGAAAGTCTTTCTTTTGGCCTAAATCTACATTGCTATGTTAGGGAATGTTTACATTGTCAATGAGTCAAAATTGAAGAACATAGAATGCTAGGTGTAATGGAGCCCCTAGACATTTCTCTTTGAAAGTGGGAATCTATTTCAATGGACTTCATCACTAAATTGTCTATTACTCGAGGGGGTATGATACTATTCTTGTTGTTGTTGATAGTTTGACCAAAATGTCACGTTTCTTTCTAATGAAAAAGAGTGATGGCGCTCTTGAGATAGCCAAATTATTTGTAAGAGAAACAATTCCCTCGCACGATATGCCTAAGACTATTGTTTCTGATAGGGATTCAAAGTTCACATATAATTTTTGGCATGCTACATTTAAAGCCATAGGAAGTGAACTTAAAATGAGCACATCATTTCATCTACAAACAGATGGGTGAACTGATAGTAAATTATTTTCTAGAAGACATTCTTAGAATGTATATTCATGAGAACAAAACTAATTGGATTCTTATCTTTGGATGAGTTTTCTTACAATAGTTCATGGCATAGCTCAATTCAAATGACTCCCTTTGAAGCTATATATGGGCAAAATTGTCATTCACCAGTTAATTTCTCTAATTCTGAGAACAAAGTTGATATTTCAAAACAAATGCTTGAGAGGATGGATTAGGAATTCAAACACATCCGACATTGTATTAAAAGAGCACAGGACAGAAAGAACCATAGTTTTTGAGAATTCAAGTTGGGTGACATGGTATTTTTGAAAATAATTCCTAAGAGAAGTAATTTAATTCTTGATAGAGATGGAAGGCTCTCACCTCGTTTCGTAGGAACTTTCAAAATATTAAAGTGAGTGGGAACATTGCCTTACCAACTTGAATTGCTTGAGAATATCAAAGTACATCTCGGATTTCATGCGAGCTTATTGAAAAGTTATGTTGCTAATACTGTTCATGTTTTGCAGGACACATCTAGAATTCAAGAAGATGGAATGTTGAAGGTTGAACCCTAACTTATTTTGGATAGACAAACCAAGCAACTTAAAAAAACAACAGTAGAAGTTTTGGTAAAATGGGATGTATATCCTATAGAGGATGCTACTTGGGTAGATTTAGATTCACTTCTTTCTGAGTTTCCTTCTTTTAAACTCGGAGGACATAGTTTTTCAAAGAGGGGCCGATTGTGACGCTCCACATTTTTGTCTGATGCTCAATATTTTGTGTATATATATATATTTTTGTTTTATTAATAGTAGTCATTTGTGAAATTTATTTTCATGTCAATTTTGAGTTTTGCAAATACTAATAAATGATTTGAGATTTAACAAATCCAAAAAATATCTATGTATGCATGGGAATTGTAGTGAGAGTTTGCACGTTTAAAGGAGGGTCCAACTTTGTGGATTCTAACGAAGAACTTGGAAAGGAGTGATTGATTTAAAAAGAACTAAAGTTATTGTTAGAATGGCCTAGGGAGCAAATTGGTCGTGAAGGGCAAGAAAAGAAGGATAAAGTGGAAAAGCTAGCTAAAAGTGGAGAAAAGCCAGTTGCACGTTTCTTGGATAAAGACAGCACTCACTATTTCAACCATAGATTTTCATCCAAAACTAGGATTAAGAAGCTCTTTTTTTTTTGAAAAGATAAGATTGAGGTATACAACTTTATAGAAGAGGTTGAGATCAAATTCGATGATCTATTATGTTGAAAACTCAGAATATGGAGAGGCAACAAGGCAGGATATTTGAGAAGCTCCGAGATTGAGACTAAGAGTGCAAGTGAGGGTGAGATTCATCTTCCATATATGACTGTTTAATCTTGAATGAGATTGAGATTCATTGCAACATCTTGGTGTGAGAGAGTGAGAAATCTGATTCAAGTGAGAGTGACACAACAAGACAAAGCAACTATAGACGTGCTTGATAGATGAGCAAAATAGTGGGTACATCTACAAGCGCTACTAGAATAGTGAAAATACAAGCGCGTCTATTTGCACGTCTATTAGTGCATCTGCACTATGAATTAGATGCAAATTTAGATGCAAAACATAGAATACAAAAAGTGAGATTTTGGTGCAGCTGATAAATGTACATCACTACTTCCCAAACATTGCCCATGATTACCAAAGCACATAATTTTAACAAATACATCAATGCTTTTTGGCAAACCCACATATACAAAAATTAAGTGAGGTGAGGAGAATGAGACAATATGTAAAATAGTTTTGCCAATATCAATGATGGGCTACGGTTATCTCATCCTCAATGAGATCAACCTTGCCAAACTATCTACTTCAAAATCCAAACTAGTGTTGAGATCTACAAATACATTCAACCCACTACTACTTGTGCTACTCATGTGCTCATCCAAATCAGCATCACCAATGGTAGGCTCGTCCTCACGGGTAATGGCCTCAATATCTATATCTCCTATCTCATGATCATCATATAGCTACATTGCATGACCCATAACATATGCATTGCTCAATGGAATTCGGCAAACTTTGACTTCAAGTTGTAGTACACATTCCAAAATTGAACATGAGAGCAAAAAATTATGGAATAAGGATTTGGAACGAGACCGTTAAAGCATTAAAAGTGCTATGTTCCATGTGAAGCATGCATCCTAAAGACTATAGGATATAGCAATTTATTCAAAAATGTTAAAATTATGTTCTATACATACTGTTAGATATCAATGCTCCACTCTCTTGTAACTACACGGGAACTAGCTAACTCTACTTGTAAGCCCCCCATATGAGGAGAAGGCATTTCATGAGTAGCTCAGTTATCTGGTAGGTCTTGGTTTGGACACTAGATGGGGGCCATGTGTGGCCTGATGGCTAGACGGCTTCAGACAGAGTTGGCACACCACCAACTAGGCTACATGCAAGTGTGGGAAGGCATCGCTTGACTGACCGCACTGAGGGTAGATGGAGCATTTCCCAAGGCAGCCCACTCTCGAGATGCGAGGCCCGTTTGGAGCCTCAGATGATCTCGGATGGCTCTGGGCCGAACGGAGTCCATAGATTAGTTGCTCTGTTTTACGCACCGGTTCTATCATATGGTCGGTGGCCTATTTCGGGACTGACCCCCAATCGACCGTTTTGGGTGGACTCGGTCGGTCACCCAATTGAGCCTAACCGACTACGACTGGTGGCTATATAAGAGCAAGTCCGTGAAGCCCATTTCATCACTAGCTATAGCAACCCTGATTCCTTAGCATTCAGCCTCCGTCTTCTACTATTTCCAGCACGCCATCGAAGCTTCTTTCATAGGAGCGCACGGTTGGGAGGCAGCACCATCTATTGTATCATTTCTATAGTAATCAAATTTTTGATTCTCCATACTATCTTGTTTTCTCTCTTGTGTACAAGATCTTGTTATCTGTTGTGCACAGATGTTATATTATTTTCTTACATGGTATCAAAGCTTGGACTCTAGCAAGAAGATTGGTAGTGTGTTTCTATTTGCGAGCAGATTGTGAGAGATGGCCGAGCCCGCAAGACTGCGAATCCCACCGTTTGGTGAAAGTGGAAAGTTGGATGGCTCTAACTATCCTCTCTGGAAGTTCAAGATTAAGACCAACCTGAGCACATATGAGCTTTGGGACACTGCTACTGGGGTGGATGTGATGCCGGTTCCAAGACCGGATCTAGCCAATGTAGGACAATAGATAGTACCAACTGCGGATGAGATTCTCGCGTGGATAAGAAGAAATGCAGATGCGCTGTCTTCTATTGTCGCCACAACGGAGGAGGCATGGACGGCCTTGAAAAATCAGTACAAGACCACGAATCAGATGCGGATTTAGAATTTGGAGACTCAACTTGTGAATGAGAAGTTGTTTGAGTCTGAAGCGGCAGAGAAGTTCATCACCAGGGTGAAGAATTTGTGCGATCAGATGTGGACAGTAGGAGATCAGTGACAGGGTACTATTTCTCACTTGGATCTGGAGTTGTGTCATGGGTTAGCAAGAAGCAACCCATAGTTGCTCTTTCTTCTACCGAGGCCGAGTACAAATTTGCATGCTTTGCTTCTTGTAAGGCAGTGTGGTATGCGCACTCATCATGGATGGAGAGGTTGACTTGGTGTACTGACCAAATATAGAGAATGCTACGGACATCTTCATGAAGGCTCTTGGAAGAGACTTGCTGGAGAGGCATCTTCATCGACTTAGCATTGGGCCAAAAATGTAAGTTCACTTGTGGCCACTGAGGGGCGGTGTTAGATATCAATGCTCCACTCTCTTGTAACTACGTGGGAATCAGCTAACTCTACTTGTAAGCCCCCCAGATGAGGGGAAGGCATTTAAGTAGCTTGGTTATCCTATAGGTCGTGGTTTGGACACCAGATGCGGGCCATGTGTGGCTTGATATTCGTGATACCTACGTACCACTATCTGCATTTCTTTGAGGAGATTCTCCTGATCTCAATCTGCCTGTCCATGGCGAAGTATGTGAACCACTGCTAGCGGACACTGCAGGTCCACTGATATTTTGTGATTACTGCTGTGAATTCTATGTACCATTACCATTTTGTGCATCTACATCAATCATCACATTTACTGGTTTATTCCAGCTGCTCATCTCATCAAAAACAACATCTCTGCTCACTGTAAACTTACGAGTAGAAGGGTTATAGCATCTATACCCTTTCACCAATAAAGATGCACTTCTCAGCTTTTGGATCCAACTTGGACCTCAACTCATCTGGCACATGGACATAGGCAATGCAACCAAAAATTTTCAAATGAGAAATGTCTGGTTTTCTACCAGTATACATCTCCTCTGGCATCATGCCATGTATTGTTGCAGTGGGAGTCCTGTTCATTATGTAAACTGTTGTACTAACTGCTTCAGCCCAATAATAATCTAGTAGATCTTTTTCATTTAGCATGGCCCGAGATACCTCTCCAATATGCCTCTTTTTCCTTTCTGCAAGTCCATTTTGCTATGGGGTATGACTGCATGAATATTGCTGCTTTATGCCATGCTGCTGTAGGAACCTTGCAAACTCATTTGAGAGGTACTCTCCCCCTCCATCTGACCTTAGGCATTTTATTTGCAGGCCTGTTTCTTTTTCAACCATAGCTTTAAAAGCTTTGAAGTGCCCAAACACTTCACTTTTCTTTTTCATAAAATACACCCAAAATTTTCTGCTGAAGTCATCAATAAATGTGACAAAATAGTGACAGCCTCCAATAGATGCAGCTTTAGTAGTCCACACATCAGAGTGGATTAATTCCAATGGCTTTTTACTCTCTTGAACATGCCTAGGAAATGGTTTCCTTGCATTGATTTAAGTCGCTGTATATTAATATGACCAATGCGTTTATGCCAGATATCAATATCTGCAACTACACCAGTCCCATGTGCAAACATTGCTGCACTCAATTCAGGCATGTCCGCATCCAATGTAAACATCCTACCCTTCTTCTTTCCTTTTGCTATCAAGCGACCGTTATTTTTCATATCCTCAACAAAGCATCCATGAGGATTAAATCTGACCTGCAAGTCGTGCTCAACCATTTGACCAACAGAAACCAGGTTCTTGGTGATGTTCGGGACATGAAATACATCGAACAGGTATTTCTTTTTCCCATCCTGCATAGACAAAGGAATTTTACCAATCTGCACAATAGGATGTGCAGTATCATCACCAGTCTCCACAAATCCATTCTGCATGACCTGTCACGTGGTTTGAAGCAGCTGAGTCAACATACCACACATCATTTTGTTCTTCTACACTTGTCACAGAATTGGTCATATGCTGCACCATAAATAGATGCTCATTTCTGTCATCACCCTGTCTACTGGAAGATGCATAATTGCCTTGCTGCAATTTTCCATTCATAATGTCATTCTGCTTTTTGTAGCTGTCCTTAGCCATATGACCCATTTTACCACAGTAGTAGCATTCAACATTGCTGTTTGCATTTTGGCCTCTCTACCATCCACCACGGCCTCTTTGGCTCCCATTGCCTCTAGAGTTACCACGTCCTCCTGCATAGGACTGGTTTTCTTGAGTTTGCTGCATATTCTGATTTCTACCATGGCCTGCAGATCGGCCTCCTCTACCTTTGCCTCTACCTCTTCCAGCATTTGAGTAGAAGATAGTTTCTTTTGAAGTTCCTCCTCAAGAAGATGCACCCCCATTTCTCTGCTCTTTAGAAATTAGAAGAGCAAACAACTCTTCAAAATCAGGAAATTTTTCACGGACGGCAATGGATGTCCTGAACTGTGCATACTCCTTTCCTAGACCATTCAAGGTCACAGAAACTAGATCATCATCTTCCACTGGCGACCTAATGGAAGCAAGTGCATCTGCAATTTTCTTCACCTTCATGTGGTAGTCATTTATGCTCAAATTTTCTCTCTGCACATTGTGCAACTCCTATTTGAGTTGCATTTTCCTGGCTTGTGTATTTGTGCTGTACATTTTCGCCAAAGTATCCCATGCCTCCTTTGGCGTGCTTGCATCCTAAATATGCACAATCATAGAATCCAAAATACTGATAGAAAGCCAGTACATAGCCTTTCTGGCTCTCTCATGCCATCCTTTAAATGCCTGCATTTCCTGTTGATTGGGAACATTAGGAAGAACTGGTTCTTCTTCATTTCCTGTAATGAACTCCCAATAGCCTTTTCCCATAAGGAAATTCGTCATTCTAAACTTCCATGCCTGGAAGTTATTCTTGTCAAGCTTTTCTATGACAATCTATGAAAGAGAATCAGATGCCATTATAGAACACTGCAAAATATTCTGTCACTACAAAAAACACAGCTTTTGCCTCACACGGGTAGATCTACAAAACTAACGAAAGTGGTATTTGACCACATAGTCACTTTCCTAGTGACGATTTTGCATCAACAGGCAATAAGCATGATTCTGCAACTCCCAATATCTCTGGACACAGGCATACGATGCAATTTTTGTGGGAACTTTTCACCGACTAGCAGAGCAGTGGTCGCACAGCAAAAATAGGGCCTTTTCTTGAGTGCCTGCGAAGAACTTCCACCTTCAAAACGGGCCCTGAAATGGCCTCGAATTAGAAAAATAAAGTCACTCAGGGCTCTGCCATTCCCTACAGCATATACTGCACTCTCGCCACACCGCGAAGGGTGTCTCAATCTGAGGCAGTGCACTCTTGCACTTCTGGCTATGCTACCTGTAGAGATTTGCTCCCAAACTCGAAATAGGAAAGCAACACTGGTCCTCTTACCAGGACACCACGAACTTGGTTTGCTTCTTGAGCTCCTTACCATGAACAAGGCTCTGATACCATGTGAAGATAGTGGGAGAGAGGGAAGGAGTCTCACTTGCGGCTTTCTCACATACACAATGGGGGAATACACACAAAGGTGGAGGCTGAAAATAGTTTTTCTCTTCTTAGTTGTGAAAGCCAAAAGAACTCTCATACAAAGAAATAGAAGAACCCTATATGTGGGTCTCAAACCAAACTCAACTAACTCAAGTGGCATACTAACTGAGCCACAAGCTAGAGTAGATAAGGATAGCTGTCATCTAGCTATTATTCATGGGCAGTGTACCAACCGCATCTCCAGCTAACAAGTCATTGACATAAATGCACAACGGTCACCCTGGCATATCACGAGTGGAGCTCGATATCTCAACAAGGACACACCAAATGAGATCATTATGCATGGGTTAACACGCCTCCAATGTTGTGCTAAAGTGATGCATACCCATTTGAAGGCACGCTCCATAACTTTTTTGTAATTTGTTGAAAACCAAAATGGATTGAAAATTTGGAATCCAAACTATTGGTACTAGTGCATGGTGGTCTTAAAACATTGATAGTTGTTGGTATTGGTATCTAGATTCACCCTAAAATGGAAGAAGTTGGAAAAATGCAATTTGTGCATGTGCAAATATATTTTCATAAATCCAACACTATTTATGATTTTGAATTGTTTCTTTTTCCATGCACTTGCTTGCTATATGTCTCATGAGCATGCCAATGGTCATTGCATTTAATAATACACAACATTAAACTCGATAGCATATCCTTTGGCCTATTTGTGTTTTGAAGCATTTTAGGCCACATTGCACTTGTTTGGGATTCCAAGTCTACTGACGATATCACCAGAGGCAGGGGAAACCAACGGCTGAAAGTTCCCTACTCCCGTGAATTTTAAATTTTCACACCTCCCACCCATCAAATCTTGGAAGATTAAGTACCTGCAACCTGCCCCCCTGCAAATGCCTTGCAACCCACACACACCTCAACGTGACCTTGCACAGACTTTGGTTTGCCATTGTATTCTTTCATGTAAGTTGTCTTCTATTCTTTCCTTACCTCACTAGCTAGCTTCTTTGGGTCTATTATGGATTGATCATGGCCATGGCATCAATGGCAACATGCAGCTCACCATGGATTGCAAGAGAAGCAGATAGAGGCTACGAGACAAGAAAGCCAAAAATCTAGGTCAAGGCACAAGGAACAGAGTGTGGGTCGAGAAGAAGAGCACTGGCAGACACTTTTGCAACATCTACAAAGGGAGAAACAATGAGAAGAAAGAAGAATCCTTGTAGAGCAGCAATAAGAAGCAGCTACAGATGCACCCATTTGATCATTGCCATCGTAGCGAAGAACATGCCAGTGACCATAGAAGAATGGTGTCTGATTCCAATCGACATGTGAGTTTGATGATCTTAGTGTCATTATGTAGGTGCCTGCATGAGATTGGCAGCACTTCCATTCTCCACTAGTGTAATCTAGACAAACTAAACCTATAGATTGACATTCCACTAATTTTATTGGCTGCAATAGGATAATGGCAAAAGTGCCAATGCACATGTGAGTTTAGGATTCCTTGTGCATGTTTTTAGGTCAGGATTCCTTGTTTCATTTTTTAGGTCTTGGTATGAGATTGGCACCACTGCCATTCTCCACTAGTGGCATTCTCCACAAAGATTGACACAAATCCATATGATCTCTACACAAATGAGACTATGATCACTACATAGGAGGAAAGTTGAATTTCCCTAATCTACCCTATACATTTCAAAGATGAATTTGGCTATATTCTGTCATATGTATTGATCAAGATATCACTGAGACAATGGAATTTCAAAGATGAATTTCAACATATCACTGATAGAGTCTTATAAGAAATCCAAGGCCACAACCTACATAAGCTCACATGGACATTGACACAATGTTGGAGAATGGCATACTCAAAGTTGCACTCCGACGTTGACTAGTGATGCGAGCCCACTCTTTGAGACTCTGAGGACTCAATGAGAGCCTTGAGTAGTATCTACGTATGAGGAGATCGACAATATGACATATGAGGAGATCAACGTAGGGCAATGAGAGAGACGAAGGAGAAGGTAGGTGGGTACTAGGGTTCTTTAATTTTTTACCCTTCATTAGTTTAACCTTTTGTGTTTCTTTAAAAAACAAATTTAACAAGTTTAATATATTTAACCTATCCTACCTATGAACTTTTTTTTAATGTAACCTATTTAATCTATGAAGCTCCTTTTCTTCCCTTCATCCACTCCTTTTCCATACATTATCTATTACAAAGTTAGGGATGTTAAAAAGTTTTCAAATATTGTAAAATGAGGATATAGAACTAGCCAACTCTAATAGTATTGGGAAATGTAGAGTACTTTAATGAAAATTATAACTATACTCATAGAGAGCTATAGTTTTCAAAGCAACTTGGGATTGTGACTAGATATATAAATACACCCATTCATTGGACAAACCTTGGTAGCTCAACCAATGAAACAATCTTTGTATGTATTTCAAAAGTCTAAATGTTTTTGTCTCTAAGAGAATTCCAAATCTTCCTAAGAGGGATTCCAAATCTTCCATAAAGTTTTCATATAATATACCCCCATGTGACCATACAAGTCACGATTAGAATTTTAGGATTTTTAGTTGCATGCGCCTAACCAAAATCTATTATTGTTGAGAATACTACCATTTCCATGGCGACTTGTTCATGTACACCAAATTTCCTTTGGCATTGAAATTAGTACTATCAATTGAGAAGCTTATTTTGCTTAGTATATTGTGCGTCTAGATGTCTAGACTATGGGTAGTAGTAGTTCATCTACACCAAGTTTGTCTTTTGGATCTATTGCTAATGCTACTAATGTTTTATAATATCTGAATTGATTTTGAATGCAATTTTAAAAGTATAATTAAAAGCATCAAGGGACATTTTGGGGTCACAATAGGTCGAACCGTACACTATTTTACTTCCACACTTTCTTTCATTAGATGGGGTGTTGTCGGTGGGGGCCTATGGGTCTTCCTTTTTGGTCTCGATCGAGCCACCATTCCAAAAGTTGCCAGAGAACTTGCTACTCCAACTAGATAATTGTGGGCTAGTTTGTATACCTTTCTCTTCTTGTAGCAAGGGGCATTTTCAAGACAGTTCAATTGGGCTTCTTGATGGTAGGGCACACACATGAGGACATTGATGCAATGTTCAGCAGGTTTTCTAAGAGCTTGCGGGTGGGACAAACATTCACTTTCCCGCATCTGATGGATACATTCAAAAAATGTACATCATCTTCACTGGCACCATTTAATCTTACACGGGGTCCTAACTTCAAGGATTATGTGGATGGCTACCTATGTGATGGGCAAAAAATGCTAGTTGGACATGCAAAGCCATTACACTTTTGATTTTACATGCAAGGTGACAGACCAATGATGCAGTACAAGGTGCATCCAAAATCACCGAATTGAAGGGGGAATTGAGCTATGGAAGAAAGATAGTGAGGGTCGATCATTCTTGCCAACAGGTTGTCTGGATATACTGCCAATGGCTGCATTTGTGAGAGATCACTTGCAAGTAATATTAGGGATAAAGGATTACATTAAGTTTTGGGAGAGATGTGCAAGTGGAAAGAATGCATCGTATGAGTCCTACATTAGGCCAATGATAGACTATTGGAAAACCATGATCGATGAGCTCGAACAGGAAAACATCTCAGAGATAGGAGTGTACAGAGAGTTTTGGCCAAGAACACAATCTCCTGATGAGGAGGATGATATAGATGCTTGCATTAATGATTTCCAAGGCTATGAGGAATGGAATGATCACTATTGTGAGCCTCTAAAAGGTAAGCCAAGGAAAGAGTTTAGACCAATGGTGGATGTTAAGCAAGGCGACTTCGTCTTGGTGAGGCCATCAGATCCTATATACCCCATATGGCTTGGGGTTGCCATATCAAGTGCTGAGATGGATGTCGCTTCTCCTAATTTCAAGAAATTATAAATTCAGTATTGGGCACCATCAATTAAGAGAAAGGGGCTCAATGATGCAGATGCCTATGTTGATTGTTGGAACAAGTATTGGGCAGAGAATAGGTTGGATCCATAGGTATGGGAGTGTATTGATGCAATTGTGTGGTCATGGACATCAAAATCCATAAATAGACCCAAGAAGATCAAGATTCCAGAGAGTGTATGTATTAAAGCACAGGAGAGCTTGCTTGGTATCAGAGCATAGAAAATGGTGTCGATTTTTTCCCTCTTAATCTCCCAAACTCTCATTGTAAGGTGTGTTCTCATGTGATGTTTCTCAATTGTTGTTATCTTGTCAATGGGTATTTGCATATTATTAATATGACAATTTTCAGAAGCTGACCTTCACCAACAACTGCTTTGTTTCTAATGGAACTCACTATGCATGGTGTTTGTTAACACCACCAACTGGTGTTTAGTAACACCTCAAGTAAAATATACATGTTGTCCCTAGACGGTGTTTATTAACACCACCAAATACATGATTTTCAAACTCTGCCACAAATGCTTTGTTCTGGTTTTTATACGCAATGAAAAGTTTCACAACCAATGAAGTTTTTCATAATCATTGGAATTCCAAATATTAGCATATTCAATATTGGTAAAATTCCCACAATCAATGAAAAATTTCCCAAATTTAATGAAGACTTTCCCAATTTCGAAATTCCCAAAATGCTACTTTTGTCCCACTTTATCTAATACGGTGTTTTTTAAGCACATCCTCCTTAGCAATTTTGATTTGATAAAACCCAGAGTAACCATCATAGAAAGTATACATCTCATGAACACTTACCTTCTCAAGAATGAGGTCTTGAAAGGGAAGAGGATGATGGTCCCTCTTGGTGGCTGCATTGAGTTTCTTATAGTCGATGCAGACTCACCACTTGTTGTTTTTCTTTGGGGTGACTACCACTGGTGAAACCCAATCAATATTGTGAACCAGAACAATAAGCCCAGCTTCTACAAGCTTCTGTAACTCTGAGCACAAATCATCAGTCTATAGGGGCCCTAATCTTTGATACTTCTGAGCCACAGGCTTCACATCAGGCTTCAGCTCTATCTTGTGCTCTATGGCAGTCACATGTGGTGAAGGTGGTGGTAGCTGGTTGCGAAGAGGTTAGGGAAATCTTCGAACATTTCTAGGAACTCGTCTTTCTTACTTGGAGTGAGGTCTGGGGAAAGCATAGATTCAAGCTGTTGAGGACTAGTTGTTATCTTTTCTGCAGGTGGCGAGGTCAGAGACACCCCCATCATGTAAACTTCCTCCTCTGAAAACTCCTCCCCCTGTGTGATTCTTCCATTGATTCAGACACCGAGGATGAGAGAGTATCATTGTCTTGCTCCTCTTCTTCTTCTAGTTCAGTGGCACCTGGTTGCACCGAGATCTTCTCCTTAGAAGCACCAAAAGACATGTGTCCTATCTTCCAATAGCTGACTGCATCACTCTTTCTCAACCATGGTCTCTTGAGTATGGCTAGGTAACTCCTGCCTATATCTTCGATGTCCACTACACAGAAATTGACGGTGGTGGTCAACCCATTGACAATGATGGGCAAATCCTCAATGACTCCCAGGGTGGTGAGTTGTCGACCATCTGCTACCTTGATTCGAGTGGAGGAACGCCTTGTGAATTTCAAATTCAATTTCTTCATGATTCGGGGCACCATGATATTACATGTAGCTCCCCCATCAACACACACTTTTGACACGACAATTATCTATGCTGACATCTACTATATGTGAGTGCCGATCAATTTCTCCAGAGATAGAAGAGACCTCTCGCACCTTTCCCTTTTTCTTGCTCCTCCTTGTTGAGAGCCCTTGCTATAGCTCACATCTCACCTTAGGGCTTAATGCTATTAGTTGAGGGAGCGTGATGCTCAAAGATCAATGAGCAAGGTCCTGAATGTTCGAATAGTCCTCTTGCCCCGAGCCGATGGGAAAATTCGAGGGTGACCACTTACTCCTGCGAGATCTTTTAGTCTTCTCTGTTGGTGGGTTTGCCATCTCAACATCTGAGGGCTTGAGAAGGACACCTTCTTCCTGGGGTGGCCCGATCCACGGTTTGGAGAGGGGTCCGAGGTGGTACGACTTCTTTTCCTAAGGTCAAGGATCTCTACATCAGAATCCTCAGTGCCTAATTCACTTAGAAGATTCACCCTTGGAATATTGGAACATTCTGTGCAAAAATGACCCTTCTGGTGGCACTCGTAGCACACAACATTGGCACGTTCCCTTGGAGGGCAATTGGCTTGATTTCTGATGCCCACCATCTCAAGCCGAAGATCTCATTCAGGGCCTTGGCTAGGTCATTGACTCTGGGTTCTTTAGTAAGAGGGGCCAAGGGAGTAGGAAGGACGGGGGCTCATGGGCGAGGCTAGGGAAATTATCTTCTAGGCAGAGGTTGAGGATATACTCCTTGTTGAGGGTAAGCATCTAAGGGAGGACCATACATTTGAGGTGGAGGCAGTCGATACATCCCTGATGAGGGGTGGGGGCATGCCCTTGAGTTAGACCCCCCAGGTTGTTGTTGCAAGAATTGAGGGGGTTGTGGAGGGACAATCATCTTCTTTGAAGTAGCCTGAACTTTATCAAACTTTTGAGCAATCTCATGTGCTAGCACCATAGTTTCTGGATTCTCCCATTTAAGCTTAAGGCAGAATTCGTCACTTGCTCCTACTACAAGGTAGCCCAGCACATGCTGAGTCATTCTAGCTCAAAATCCGGCATTGTCCTCCTGTGTGGCAATTAAACGGTCCAGGAGCATGGCCACTTGATCCACATATCGACACGCCATCTCACTTTCTGACTGCTTCAAGTTTGCCACCTGTAGGTACACATTCTCAAATGATCACCCTCATTCGTGGCTTGTAGCTTTGTTGGGACGGTGCTTCCACTCGCTTTAGGTGTGATTGAAGTACAAGCTTCACATGCCATGAAATCAACAACTATATTTTGAGCTCAAGGGATATGCTGAATTTTTACCTCTTCAAATTGTTGGCAAAGTTCCAATGCTTGTTGATGTCGTGGAACCAAGCTTTCGCTCTGCACCTTCCACCTTCCACTAACTTGTTCACACACCAGTTGAGAATCTCCTTGCACCTCAAGTTGCTTGATGCAATGTTCTTGTGCCTTTTGTAGCCCAAAAATGAGTGCCGAGTACTCAGCTTGGTTGCAAGTACTTGCTAGTGCAGACTTGCTATAACAATACACCTCACCCCCTGGTGAAGTGAGCTTCACACCCACACTAGTAACCTTGGTCGAAGGTTTGTATGCGCCGTCAAATTAGAGGAGTCAAAATGTCATCACACCAAGACTAAAATCCAGACATCCCAAGTTTCTTGGTAGTCCAAGATAGGTAGAAGGAGAGGGTGGGGAGAATTCAATACTTGAGCAAGACGTTCAGCACCAAATAAAATTGCAATCCTTTGTTGATAGTTTATCTTTAGACCAAAAAGAATTACAACTTAAAGCTCAAAATGAGGCACAAAAGGTTGATTAGGTACAAAGGGATTCCTTGGTTGAAACATTACCAACCATAGCCAAGCCCTAGAAACCTTTGTAGTGAGATCGAGAAGAAATCATTCAAGACGAGCTTATCCACAGGAATTAGCAGATGGGCCAAATCTCCCCCCAAGCTTGGGGAGCATCCCACCCTTCAAAGAGTGTCATGCTTTTAATTACCTCCGATGTAGCAAGTAGCTCGATCACTACACAATGAGTAGAATTGAAATCAAAGTCCTCCCAGTGTATCACTAGTTCTTCACCTTGAATCGTCCACGGTGTATCATCACACCCATCATCTCCTTGAACAATGCATTGTACAATCAGTTGTTGAAGATCTACATGAAGATCAAGAAAGAGATCTCGCCAATCGGTAGCTAAAATTGAGCGGAGGACCGAGCACCAAATCCTTGAACTCGTCAAGAAGTGACATAAATATCCACCCTCCTTGTATGGCGTGCATCCAAGGAGTGAACTTGAAAATGTTCAGAATCTACGATCTAGTATCAGATATGAATAGAGCACATGAAATGAAGTACTTTTGCTTTTTACAACAAGAGGAAACTCCCTATGGTTAGAGAGTTGTAGTTCATGAGATTTCACCATATAAGTAATATCATTACACTTTCATTACTTCCTATTTGTTGGCCCATTGGTAAGTCTTCCTTTTGTGAATGGGGAGGTCTTGGGTTCAATTCCCACTCCTTAATAAAAAGAGAGGAGAGGAGAGGAGAAGAGAGGAGAAAGAGAAAGAGAAGAAGAAGAGGATAGGGGCACGAGATCTTTTGCAGGAGCCCGAAAAGTCTGTCTGTGACGCGCACGTGTGCCAAAAGACGCAGGAACCTAGGAAAATAGTCATGATTTGTCCACAATGCGTAGATGCACTAGAAGACGTAGGAATTCAAAAAACAATCGCAGTTCGCAATCTGTCTGCGACGCGTAGATGCACTAGCTATGACCAAGGGGCGTGCAGGTGTCGTAGATGCGCAGGAGCGATTTTGCAGGCACGGTCGACCAAAAGACATGTGGCACCGCACAAAAGATGAGTAGGAACCCAGAAGATGCACAAGAATCATAGGCTAGAGGCGTAAGAACCCAGGAAAAGAGTCGCAATCTGTTCACGACAAGTAGATGCGCTAGAAGATGCAGGAATTCAAAAACAGTCGCGATTCGCGATCTATCCGGAATGCATAAATGCACTAGTTGCGACCAAGGGGTGTGCAGGTGTTGTAGATGTGTAGGAGCGATTTTGTAGGCTCAGTCGACCAAAAGATGTGTGGCACTACACAAAAGACACGTAGGAACCTAGAAGATGCACATAAACTGTAGGCTAAAGGCGCAGGAACCGAGGAAAATAATCACGATCTGTTCACAATGCACAGATGCACCAGAAGATGCAGGAATTCAAAAAACAGTCGCGATTCACAATCTACGTTGTAGGAGTAACAAATTTTACACCACTAGCCATGGAGATTTTGATCCCAGTAGCCACACTAGTTGTATTAACTAGAAAAGAATTCAATGCATGAGGCTAGACGCTAGGCATGGTGACGCTCCGGGGCCATGGAGCAAAAGGGAACGTGAGGGAAGAAGCATTAACATAGGTGGGTAAAAAAAGCTTAAGAGGGGTGGGAATGGAAAGGGGGACTATGGCACAAGGGGGAGGGAAGAGGGCGAAGAGGAGCATGTACATGATGGGAGGTGGAATGTAGAGATGGAGACATCAAGAGAAGAGAATCATGCTTTATTGGAAAGATGGGGGGGGAAAGCAAAGTACTAGCTAGGAGGCTTTACAAGAATGAGCGTTTTCCATCAAGGAATAGCCCCCTCCTTTTATATCCAAGAGAGGGGGTCTCTCCCAATAAATGCATCCTCCCACATGCATGGTGTATGTGGAAGAGTGTCCCATGTGGGCTAGGCAATTACGCACTCTCAATTGTGTGCGACAACCCTTTGCCTCATTTTTCCACATACATCAACCCCCATATCCCAAGTCTAAGATACTCCCTTGGTCTCTTCCCAATTTTATAATACATTCAAACATCTAGGATGACAAGTGGAGGGTTGGCACAAGGAATCTTGCCACCTCGTCCTATTGTCCCATTATTTAACTTGCATTCTTGGACTTTCTACACCCCCCCCACATGGGCCTATTGTTGAGATATCGAGCTCCACTCGTGATATGCCAGGGTGACCGTTGTGCATTTATGTCATCAACTTGTTAGCTACAGATGCGGTTGGTACACCACCCATGAATAATAGCTGGATGACAGCTATCTTTATGTACTCTAGTTAGTGGCTCAATTAGTATGCCACCCAGGTTAGCTGAGTTTGGTTTGAGACCCACATATAGGGTTCATCTATTCCTTTTGTACTTAAAGAGAGAGTTCTTTTGGTTTTAGTTGTGGTTTTCACAACTAAGAAGAGGAAAACTATTTTTAGCCTCCACCTTTGTGTGTATTCCCCCATTGTGTATGTGAGAAAGCTACAAGTGAGACTCCTTACCTCTCTACCACTCTCTTCATATGGTATCAGAGCCCAATTCATGGTAAGGAGATCAAGAAAGCAAACCAAGTGCGTAGTGTCTTGGTAAGAGGATCAGTGTTGCTTTCCTTTTTCGAGTTTGGGAGCAAATCTCTGCAAGTAGCATAGCCGAGATGAGTTGGGTATTCCTTTTGTTATTACACTTGGAGTAAGGAAGACAATGGATGTTTTGAGAGAACCTAGTAGTGAGCCTATTTTGCACAGATCTACCAAAGTTAAGTATCCTATAGATAGGCTGAAATATGATGGATTTACAGCCATTCACTATGCCTATATGGTCAAAGTGATACATGAACCAAAACCCACTTCTTTTGAGCAAGCCATGGGAAAAGAAAAATGGGAGAAAGCCATGGATGAAGAAATGGATGCCTTGGAAGCAAATGCTACATGGGAATTGGTGCCTTTGACTAAAGACAAGAATGCAATTGGTTGCAAGTGGGTCTATAAGGTGCAACACAATGCAGATGGTTCTGTGAGTAGATACAAGGCAAGATTAGTTGTCAAGGGGTATGCATAGACATATGGCAATGATTATGAAGAAACATTCAGTTCGATTGCAAGGATGGCAACCATAAGAGTAGTCATTGCTATGGCTGCATCAAAGGGATGGTCTTTACATCAGATGGATGTAAAGAATTCCTTCTTGCATGCTGATTTGCAAGAAGAGTTCTACATGGAGCAGCCACCAAGTTATGTGCATGTTGTTCATCTTGCGTTTGTTTGCAAGTTGAAAAAAGCCTTGTATGGCTTGAAGCAAGCACCCAGAGCATGGTCTGACAAGATAGGACAACTATTGGCTTTTAGATTTCCATGGCAGATTTCGCACTATATGTGAGAAAAGCAGAGAAATATATAATGCTGCTTGTCATTTATGTTGATGATTTGATCATCACAATTGATAGTGATGAAGATATCCTTCATGTGAAAATGCTATTGAAGCAAAAGTTTGAGATGAAGGATTTGGGAGAGCTGCGTTACTTCTTGGGCATTGAGGTGATTAGATCCACAAGTGGGATATGGCTCTTACAGAGGCAGTATGGATTGGACATGCTATCCAAATATGGGATGACAGGCTGTAAGCCTATTTTAATTCCTTTGGAGTAGAATGTGAAGCTGAGCGCAAATGCAGGTGAGCTTCTGGAAGACCCTACTATGTATAGATGCATAGTAGAAAGTTTGATTTATATGACTATTACTAGGCCAGATTTGAGCTATGCTATTGGGTTGGTAAGTCAATTTATGCAGGCTCCAAAGAAACTGCATTTGGATGCGGCTAGATGCATACTGAGGTATGTGAAGTCCACATTGATTACCATGAAGCTAGACAAGAGTTCTTGGATTACCTCATTGACAAAATGTGTGCCTCTATTCGACACAATTTCAATGGGGCATCCGAATCAGGTGATCACATTTTCGTATAAGAATCTTGCTGTGCTTTTGGCATCTTCCTTTCTGACTGCTTTAGCTTCAGCCCATTTTGTAAAGTAGTCAGTGGCCACAATGATGTAGCATGCCTATGTTCCTTTTGCTGCTGGATGTATGGGACCCACATAGTCAATCCCCCATTTTTCAAATGGTTGTTGTGCAACAATTGGTGTTAGGGGATGGCAGTCTTTGTGTTGTGGTTTAATAGTCCGTTGGCATACAACACAGCCTTTTACATATTCATAGGCATCTGCCCATAGTGTTGGCCACCAGTAGCCTGCGAGGAGAACTTTTCTTGTTGTGGCTTCCCCTTGGAAGTGTCCTCCTACAATGCCTTCATGGACTTCACTCAGGATTGGCAGGATCTTGTGAGGCATTACACATCTTCTTAATGTCTGGTCCTGCCCATCTTGTACAGTTGTCCTGCAATGAGTTGATAGGGTGTAGCATTTAGAATCAATTTTTTGGCATCTACTACTTTCATGTCAGGGGGTGGTCTTCTTGCCATCAAGTACACAATGATATTACCACACCATTCTAGAACAACATCTATTTGAAATAGTGTGGCATCTGGTAAGTCGTCTTCTACTCCAGTGGGTTCTTCTCCTGACTTGACTCGAGACATGTGATCGGCAATGTAGTGTTGGGCACCTTTGCGGACCACAATTTTGAAGTTGAATTCTTGAAGCAAGAGGAGCCATCTGGTTATTCCTCCTGTGGTACATGGCCGATTTACAAGATAAAGCAATGCTTGATGGTCGGTGTAGAAGAAGACAAAATCATTTGCTAGTAATAGTGCCAAAATTTCATTACACTATACACCATTGCTAGGGCTTCTCTTTCTGTGGTTGTATAGTTGATCTCTATATCATTGAGTTGACGACTGGCGAAGTAGAAGGGGTAGTCTTTCTTATGTTCACCAGGTTGATAAAGGACACTCCCAATTGCATACTTGGATCCATTAGTATGAACATGAAAATCAATATCCCAATTGGGAGATATAAGGATGGGTGCTGTGATTAGGTGCCACTTTAAAAGCTCAAAGGCTTGGTTGCACTCTTCAGTCCATAAGAACTCCATTAATAATTTGTAAAGTGGTCTAGCTATCATGGCATACCACAATATAAATCTTCTATAATAGCCGACATGTCCCATAAAGACCTGTACACCTTTGGAATTTGTAGGAGGAGGCAATTCCATGATGATTTTGATTTTGTCCATGTCAGTTGCGATCCCATGTTGAGAGATGATGTGTCCCAACTCCGTGGGTGACCATGAACTGGCATTTTGTTGGATTTAGGGAGATGCCATACTCCCTACATTTGATTAATACTTCTTCAAGACATTTGAAGTGGTACTGTTTGTTTGGATGGATGCACAAATCATCCAAGAACACCTGTAAAAACTTATTCAAAAATGACTTGAAAGCTGTGAACATGACTCGCTGAAATGTGGCCGAGGCATTACAAAGGCCGAATGGCATGACTCTATATGCAAAAATACCCCATTCTGTAGCAAATGCTATTTTTGATTAGTCTTGAGGAGCAATTTGTACTTGGTTATAGCCACTGAAGCCATCCAAGAAGCTATATATTTCGGATCCTGCCACCTTTTCCAACACTGTTTCTGTTAAGGGTAGGGGATAGTGATCCCTAATTGTGGCGGCATTCACATTTTTTAAGTTTACGCATATTCTGAGCTTCTTGTTGCATTTAGGCACAACGACAATGGGTGAAACCCAATCAGTGTGCTCTATCTCGTAGATGAATCCGGCATCTAGGAGTTTTTATAGCTCGTCATAAACCATGGTGCCATATTTAGGATTTGTGCGATAAGGTCCACATACCTTAGGGTGAGCACCTTCCCTTATAGGTATCATGTGTACTGCCACTTCTGGTGAAATTCCTTTCATCTCTTTGTATGACCATGCTAGGAAGTCACGGTATTCCATTAGGAGGTCTTTGAGTTTGATTTCATCTTCTTGACGAAGCTGTTTCCCAATGAAAACCAAATTTTCTTCCTCCCCTTCAAGGGCAAGTCTTATTGTGCATGTTTTTGTTGGTCCGTCATAGATTGGAGTTTCTCCAATGCTATCAATTTCTTGAACTTCAGATTCTCTGAGTGGTCATGGCATTGCTATTGGCGCACTACCACTTGTATAATTCTTGAAGTATTCCGACACTTCTCGAAGATCGGCCTCTGATGGGGTTGAACTAGCTTGACACGTGGCATGTGTATTGGGTGGCGTAGTTGCATTTATTAATTTGTTAGGCCCTTCTTTCTTTCTTTTTTTGAAGTCTCTTGATTGAGCTTCATCCGCACATGTGGCTTATATTTCTGAAACTTCTTATGTTGGGAACTGTGGGGTAACTTTTCCACTGCTAAGGTGTTTCCAAGTAAGGGTTCATGTGCTGGACATACTCCTTCCAGTCCCTCAGAGGACCATTCAAGAGGCAGTGGTTCTAATTTTGAGGGAGCTGACTTTACAAGGTACAATTCGACAATCCTTGTTTGGACTCGTTCGAATTCATTGAAGTGCTCGGCCTTGGCTTTTCTACAATTTCCTCTTGTAGCTTTCTTGCGGGATCTTTTGTTGTTATTCAACTGTAGAGGTTCAACTTTTGGGAGCTCAACTGCCATTAGGGCATGCAGAATGGCTAGGTCATTATCAAAGATTTGATCTTCAAGTTCAACATTCGCAGCCTCTGTTTCAAGGTCCCAAGGAAAATCCAAGTCATCATTGGTATGGGTACCTTCTTCAGGGTCATTATCCCATTCTAGGTCAGCCATAAAGAATGGCATCTCTAGATCGATTGGTTCTTCATGTGTCGGTGGAGGATCAACTTGCAGTGCATTAGCATCTCTTTGTGAGAAAATGGGATCTAATGAATGGCAGTTGTTGATGGTTGCCAATTTTTGGATCCAGTTATTGACATTGATTTGTGAGTCACCCGCTATGGCATGTTGTTGCAAGGGAGCTGATTTGCTTGAGATTGTCATGGAAGATGTGTCATCCAATGCTCTAGGAACAATTGGTTTAATAGCTCCTGTCCCCACATTCACCCTGACTACAGTGTCTCGATTCTGGATTGTCAATCTATCAGTTTCCCAGTCATGGAGGACTGATGCTTCCCATAACCAAGGACGTCCTCGTAAGATTTGATAGGATTTTTTGGGGAGATCCAAGATTGTAAATTGAAGGGAAAAGTGGACTCTTTTGATCTTTGTGGACACACCATTCACTATTCCCAAGGGTTTAGCCCATGAATCATCGGCAAGGCATATGTTGAAATCAGCATTTTGCATTGGTGGGAGACCCCATTCTTCGTAGAGCTCCTTTGATAGGACATTGACACCTGCTCCACCATCCACTATGGCTTGGACACCTGCTCCACCATCCACTATGGCTTGGACTTCATTATATGCCTTGTGGATCAAAGGCACAGTAATGTTGCGTATGTCATCTCTCTCACCCATCTGCATAGGGATATCTTCAATGTCGTTCATAGGTGGAGGGGGATTTGCGAGTTCAATCCATACTTTGAAACTCTCCCAGAGATTGGGACAATTCTGTAAGAGGATTCCAATGGGAATTGACACAGGGCAGCTCGAAATGTTAGAGAGTGCGGCTCCTTCAAGTTGACGTGGTGGTACATTCTATTGTGGAGTCTATTATTAGAACAAAGGCTCAAGTACAGTATCAATACTTTGTGGGACCAAGTCATGGATTGGGTCGTGAGCTTGTTTCTCAGCCTCAAATTGAGCTTCTTCATTTTGGACCCATTGTTGAAGTACCTGAAAACGAGCCTTCTCCACCTCTGCATTCGGGTATGGAGCTTCTTTTATTTGAGGCTCGGGAGTTGATGTGGATGAGCTCGGCTGCTCATTGCTTGGCGGAGGTGGAGGCACTTGTGCTTTCTTTTTCAAAAGTCACTTTAGTTGGATTGGAATGATAGGGTCCTTCGTGGCCTCTTTCTGTTGGCGTGTAATTACATTGACAGGTTGTGACTTTACACTTGCCAGACCCAGACTTTGATGGTCCACCCCAATGATGCCGATGGGGACATCAGGCTTAACCTCTGTTTGTTCTGGGACCTTATTTTTCATGGGACAATCCATACAGGCATGTCCTATGCCACAATCTCTGCAGAGTGGTTGGAAAGTAGTGGGGCTACCACGATGAGGGCCCTCTATGATCTGATGATTTTCTCCACAACCGTAACACTTGATTGGTGCTCGAAATGTGTTGGGTCGTACTTGATTGGCATAAACTGGTATTAGACCCTCTGCACCTTCTACTCAAATAGCAAGTCTACTTCCTGCATCTCAAATTCTAAATGGACTTCCTTCTCCACTAGTTCACCAACTTGCAGTTAAGGTGCTACATGTAGAGCATGTTGCTACTGGTGGCAATAATAACTATTGAGAAGTTTATCAGCCTAGTGTCATTATTTTTATTTTTAGAATATGCTAGCCACTCCATGAACTCTCATTATGGATCAACTAGTTCAATGGGTCTCATTGTCTTCCTCAATGTCGCTTTCTTGCACTGAACCCTTGCAACCTCCAGGTTCATACCCTTTCACCCCCTAAACCATTCCAAGAAAAACATCCATTGGCTATGCCTACATATGCCACTTCATTTCCAAGTGCACAAGCAAATGTAATTTGATGTCCATGATACTAATTAGAAATACCTTTTCAATCAAGCATACGGATTTGATTGCGAGAAGTCTCATTTTCAAAATTGATGATTTCTTGATCTCTTTTAATGATGTCCACCTGCATTTACATGTCGGCGGTATGCAATGGAGCTTGCTTTTACAATGAGAAAAAAAATTAGGTTTGCATACCTTATGAATACACTGAGCTTGTTTATGGCCTTTGATGCATCATTAGTACTAGATCCCTGCAAAGAAATTAGAAGTACATACTATAGAAATAATTTTGTGTTAGTCAAACTCAAACCAAATTTCAAAAATGGATCAAGCTGAAGTGGAAGTAATGTTACATGAATCAATTTGTGCCAATCATGAAACTTTAGACCACTTAGTTTTCTAGAGGAATTAAATGCACCCTTTAAGTTATGAATGTACTCGGTTGGGGTTTTCATACCCAACCATGATAACACTCTTCACCTAGGTCTCCTCTACTTTAGGGTGCAGTGCCTTTGGTAAAGTCACCTTGCCGACATGGTTTTCTCTTGGCCAATAGGCTCTTTTGGTTATCATCACTTTCAAGCATCTCATGCCTTTGGGGTTTCTCTATCCCCAATCATACGTTTCCACAAACGTTTAGACACATTTTTGAATATATGCATTGGGTCCAACAAATATGTGACTTTGTATTGTCTGTAGTAAGAAAGACTATAAAATGTGGAGAGATATTGCATGCCAAATGAGAGGGGTTTGGACTTTTGGATCATGCCAAAGTCACTCCAAATCTCTAGATCTAATGGCTGGAGGAATAGGAGCTAATTCTAGCTCCCCAAAAGATGGACCCACACCCTATCCACTCCTTACGTATGGTCCATAGGAAGAAACTGCATGTGCTTCTCATATATCACGTTGTTTAGATATTTTGAGTGCAGATTGCACAAATTGTCTCAACAATTTGGACATGGAAAGTATCCAGACACTTGGATACTTATTAAAATGCAAGGACACAAGTTACATCTTGCAGAAGTGAAAGACCACCGAGGCAAAGAGCATTAAAAAAAGTTACATTTTGCATTTTTATAGGCAGAAGATAATTGAGGGGTAGAAATTTGGTACCTAAGCAATCATGCAACCCAAGATAATCATGCATGCTCCACATTAGAATGCCTTTCACTTGAAAATGATATTGTCCCAAAGGCTTTGAAATGTCATAAACTTGCATTGCCATTCCATAAAATTTGCAACTCGTCCACCAACGGGGCTAGATACGCATCTATGTTGTTCACATTGTCTTGCCTGGCACAATGAGTCCCAACATCCAATGCCCCCTCTTTATGGCCATCCAAGGAGGAATATTGTATATTGTGACTACTACTGGCAACATGGACCATGATGTGGACTAATGTCCAAAGAGAATTACACCATCCATAGCTATCCCATGATGAAATTGATGAGGCTCAACCCCAAACTATAGCCACCTCTTCTCTATGTGTTTTCATAACTTTCCATCTATAGGGATACTCAATATTCCATTCGTCAAGCAATTACGAGAATTCCAATCCATAAGTATAGCTAACGATCAACAACCAAACAAGTGTGTGATGTATGTTAGGATCAACATGTGTCGTAGTACCTTTCCCAAAATTTTTTCTCCTTGTGTGCTTTGTTGGTATCGAGATGCAAGACATTATGGAGAGCTTGTAGATGCTCACATATGTTCCTCTGTAAATGATGCAATCATTAAGACATGCATGAATTGTCTTGTAATCCATTCTTGATGATGATAGTATCTTCTTTGCATCCTTTCTTGAGTCCGGCATTGTATTTTCTTTTGGAAGTAGTATTTCGAGTAACCTGTGACATTGATCCATTTAATGAATTTGAAGAAACAAATGCATGAAACTATAGTTTAGACTGCATCAAAACTCTTAACAAAGGAGGGACATAATGCTAGTTTTTGACCATCCATCAGTTGCTTATAAATTCAAGATCAAAAGAATGGCTCCAAAATGAGAATGGCTTGCCCCTTCATACTTGCTTCACATCTCAATCTCTCCTCTTCAAGACTCATGTTATCCTCCCTATTCACTTCACCACATTTTCATCTCTTTCATTTTGGGGTGAAGGAGCATCAAAGTAAGTGTTTATCATGTCTTGCATTATTTCTTCCTCATTCAAAGACAAAGGAATTTTACCAATCTGCATAATAGGATGTGCAGCATCATCACCATTCTCCACAAATCCTGGTCTTTCCATTTTCCTTACATCCTGCATACATTCTGCATGACCTATCATGTGGTTTGATGCACCTGAGTCAACATACCACCATCATTGCTTTCTTCTACACTTGTCACAGAATTGGTCATGTGCTGCACCATAAACAAATGCTCATTTCTATCATCACCCTGTCTACTAGAGGATGCATAATTGCCTTGCAGCAATTTTCCATTCATGATGTCATTCTGCTTTTTGTAGCAGTCTTTAGCCATATGACCCATTTTACCACAGTAGTAGCATTCAACATTGTTGTTTGCATTTTGGCCTCTCTGCCATCCACCATGACCTCTTTGGCTCCCCCTGCCTCTAAGGTTACCAGTCCTCCTCCATAGGATTGGTTTTCTTGAATTTGTTGCATATTCTGATTTTTGCCATGGCCTCCAGATCGGCCTGCTCTACCTCTGCCTCTACCTCTTCCATCATTTGAGTAGAAGATAATTTCTTTTGAAGTTCCTCTTGAAGAAGATGCACCACCATTTCTCTACTCTTTAGAAATTAGAAGAGCAATCAACTCTCCAAAATCAGGAATTCTCAGAGACGGCAATGGATGTCCAGAACTGTGCATAATCCTTTCCTAGACCATCCAAGGTCATAGAAACTAAATCATCATCTTTTACTGGCGACCCAATGGAAGCAAGTGCATCTGCAATCTTCTTCACCTTCATGTGGTAGTCATTGATGCTCATATTTTCTCTCTGCACATTATACAACTCCTACTTGAGCTGCATTTTCTTGGCTTGCGTATTTGTGCTATACATTTTTGTCAAAGTATCCCACTCCTCCTTCGGCATGCTTGCATCCTGAATATGCACAATCATAGAATCTGAAATACTGATAGACAGCCAGTACATAACTTTCCTGGCTCTCTGATGCCAACCTTTAAGAGCTTGCAACTCCTATGGATTGGGAACATTAGGAATAACTGGTTCTTATTCAGCTCCAGTAATGAACTCCCAGCAGCCTTTTCCCTTAAGGAAATTTGTCATTCTAAACTTCCATGCTAGAAAGTTGTTCTTGTCAAGCTTTTTAGTGACTATCTGTGAAAGAGCATCAGACGCCATTACAGAACACTGCAAAAATATTCTATCACTACAAAAAACACAACTTCTGCCTCACAAGGGCAAATCTGCAAAACTGACGAAAGTGGTATTTGACCACAAAGTCACTTCCTAGTGACGATTTTGCATCAACAAGCAATAAGAATGATCATGTCACTCCCAATATCTTTGCGCATAGGCATACGATGAGATTTCATATCCCGCAGCATATATTGCCCTCTCATTGCACCACAAAGGGCGTCCCAATCTGAGACAGGTGCACTCTTGCACTTTTCGGCTATGCTTCCTGTAGAGATTTGCTCCCAAACTCAAAAAAGGAAAGCAACAGTGTTCCTCTTACCAAGAAACTGCAAACTTGGTTTGCTTTCTTGAGCTCCTTACCACAAATTAAGCTCTGATACCATGTGAAGAGAGTGGGAGAGAGGTAAGGAGTCTCACTTGCAGCTTTCTCACATACACAATGGAGGAATACACACAAAGGTGGAGCCTAAATAGAATTTTCCTCTTCTTAGTTATGAAAGCCAAAAGAACTCTCTCTCTATACAAAAGGAATAGATGAACCCTATATGTGGGTCTCAAACCAAACTCAGCTAACCTAGGTGGCATACTAACTGAGACACTAACTAGAGTACATAAAGATAGTTGTCATCCAGTTATTATTCATGGGCGGTGTACCAACCGCATCTGCAGCTAACAAGTCCGTGACGTAAATGCAAAACGGTCACCCTGGCATATCATGAGTGAAGCTCGATATCTCAACACATCTTCCCTTAGACTGTTTCAATATCCCAGACTCAAAATCGACTCGTGATGATGATTATGCACTGTGTGTGCTCTCAAACTTCTCAAAATAATTTCATCTCCCTATATGAAAATAATTTAGTTAATCATCTCACATAAGTCACATACAAGCATAGAAAGTTAGTACATGAAATGAATTTAATGAATTCACTCATAACTAATCTAAACCATGGCTTCTACCTCATCATTCAACTGTATATCTACTAGTAATGGTTGAAAGCGGCCATATCTCTTTACATGTGTTATTGATATGTTGCATAATCTCCTTATTTGTACTTTGCATCGCACAAAATTACACAAGATTGGTTGATAAATATTTTTTCTACTAGTCTCTTCTTCAAACTCTAATGAACTTGAAGACATGTACAAAGGTTACACAGGATCATTAAAACACCAAAATCCATAGATGAAACAAAAGGAAAACAAAATATGTCAAAAAGTGAATCCATCTTCTTGAATCATTGACCACGCTTTGTTCTGTCAATATTTTTGTCAAAAAATGTTTTAGAAAATCTTCGAGAGTCAATATTTCCCATCACTATTATTGTTGAAAAAAGCATCAAACATACTCATTAAAACATAAAAATCCATACATGAAACAAAATATTTCAAAAAGTGAACCCATCTTGTTTACTCATTGACCATGCTTTGTTTTGTCAAGAAATGTTCTGGAAAATCTTTCAGAGTCAATATTTCCGTTGCTATTATCATCGGAAAAAGAATCAAAAGTTTTATTTCGGTAACATGTACTCACATTGTTTGATGCATTACGACACTACATTAGCATTATTTTTTAGCAACAAGACGGGATGCATATGAAAAAACCTAGAAATGTTCATTCTTCACCCATGGAAAGGGGATTTGATGGCCATAATATTTTTCATGGTATCAATATAGGTGGTTTTAATTCCCTTGCAAAGTATCATGGCCATTGGGTCACATTTGCATGACTAGAAAAATACTAATGCATATTCTTGAAGGGATGCATGAGCAAAAACAAGGAAATGTTCATTTATGATATTTTTCATTGGCCTTAATATAGGTAATTTTAAATCCTTTCAGTATTATCTTGGCCATCGGGTCCCATTTGCATGACCAGAATACCACCGAGGCATTTTTTTGAACCAAAAGAACGGATCCATGGGCAAAAATATGGAAATGTTCCTTCCCTACCATGCACATGGGATTCAATGGCCATGATATTTTTCATGAGCCTCAATATAAGTGATTTCACTTCGCTTGCAAAGTATCATGGATATCGGGTCCCATTTGTGCTAGTAGAAGGCCACCGAGGCATTGTTTTGAACCAAAATATGGGATGCATGGGAAGAAGCATGGAAATGTTTATTCTTAGCCATGCATATGGGATATTATGGCCATGATATGTTGTAAAATATGTAATATAGGTACTTTTAAGTCCCTTGCAGAGTATCATGACCATCAGGTCCCATCTGCATGACTAGAAGACCACCGAGGCATTTTTTTGAACCAAAAGAGAGGATGCATGGGCCAAAACATGGAAATGTTTGCTCTTGACCATGAACTTGGGATGATATGGCCAATATATTTTTCATAGGTGTAAAACTAGGTGATTTTTCATGGCCATTAGGTCCCATTTGCATGACTAGAATACCACTGGTGCATTTTTTTGAACTACAAGAGGGGATGCATGGGCAAAAACATGGAAATGTTCATTCTTGGCCATGCAAATGGGATATGATGGCCATAATATGCTGCACAGGCCTCAAATTTAAATATAGGTGTTTTTAAGTCTTTTTATGATCGTCAATCTAGGTTATTTTGATTCCATTGCAAAGTATCATGGCCATTGGTCCCATTTGCATGACTAGAAGGCCATCGAAGCATTTTTTTTAACTAGATGAGGGGCATGGGCAAAAACATGAAAATTCTGGACCATGCAAATGGGATCTCACATGCAAATGGGATCTCATGGCCATGATAATTTTCACGGGCCTCAATATAAATGATTTTAATTCTCTTGAAAAGTATCATTGTTAGCTCAGGGATAGGTTCACCTACGATCACCGAGCATCGACCTCGGTTGGGGGCAATAGCAGTGGAGGTGGTCGACCTCTGTTAGGGGCAATAAGTGGTGGAGGCACACTTAATTAGAAGGTGGTTCCTTAGGTAGAACTTGTAATGGGTGAGGAAGAGAACAAGAGATAGAGAAGTGTGCTGAGTTCTCTTCCTTTGACCTAAGTTGATAGGTTAGGAAGTGTTCATTGCAATTTGAGGAGGCAGCTTGGTTGTAAAAAGTGATTTTGATTCAATGAAAGAGCAATGGAATGCCTCCTTGGTTTAACTTTTTGCAATTTTCTACTAAGTGTTAAATGTCGGTACTAACTTGGTATTCTCCCATCATCACCCTGTTATTTCCCATTAACTTGGTATTCTCCCATCATCACACTATTCTTTCCTGTTAACTAGCCCCGACCTCCGAGTATTAATTTTTGGCACTTGTTCTACACTTAAGCACCCCTATCTTATGATTGCAAGAGTGGAGCAAGAGTGAGCATCTTCACCAAGAATAACATTGAGTTGGCCATGAAACCAAGGGTTTCTGAGTTAGTAGGGTCAATGAACAAACCCATCAACACTTTGGCAATCTTGCGGGGGAAGGTCAAGTAAATTGCAAGCTGACAAGCTATCAAGGTGGGAAATTTAGAGAACCAAGTCAGTAGAATTAGTCTTAGTGGGAAAAAGGAGAGATTTTATGATAACCTGTGATTGTGAAGTTTCTCTTCTTAGTTGTGTAAGCCAAAAGAAGTCTAAGAGAAAAAGAATAGGTGAACCCTATATGTGGGTCTCAAACCAAACTTAGCTAAGGTGGCATACTAACTGAGCCACTAACTAGAGTACATAAAGATAGCTCTCATCCAGCTATTATTCATGGGCGGTGTACCAACCGCATCTGCAGCTAACAAGTCGGTGACATAAATGCACAATGGTCACCGTGGCATATCACGAGTGGAGCTCGATATCTCAACACTCCCCGTCGAGCTCAATCCCAATTCATGCACACCAAGCAGGTCTCTGAACTTGTGCAGCTTCTCTACACCCAATGCCTTCATGAATATGTCAACTACTTGATCCTGTGTGCTGACATAAACTAGATCAATAAAACCTACTAGAACCTTCTCCTGCACGTAGTGATAGTGCACCTTAATGTGCTTTGTTCTAGCATGATAGACTGGGTTATTTGCCATGTGTATACTGCTCACGGGGGATTCACAAGTAGTAATAAGGAGATGTCACCTGTGTGCAATAAATATATGAAAATTCCCCTTTTCTACCCCTATTTATAGGACCTTACCTTATAAAATGTACCTTCCTTCTCTTATATAACCCCCCTCCCTTACACTCACGTGGTACCATACGATAAACCCTAGTGGACCCCCCAGGATACTGCTCATGTTGTCACAATAAATGACAACTGGCCCATTTGTAGACTGATGCATATCATAAAGTAGCTTATGCAACCAAGCTACCTCACATGCATCCATTGCTGCACCCCTGTACCTAGCCTCTGTGCTCGACAAGGCAATTGTAGGTTGTTTCTTGTTGCTCCAAGTGATTGCATCACTCCCAAAAGAGAGCACATATCCACTGGTAGATCGTCTAGGAGAAAGACTACCAATCCACAATCAGCATCAATGTATCCATGCAATTGTATTTGAACCCTAGTCTCATAAAATAGTCCATACTGCAATGTGGACTTCACATACCTCAGTATGCGTCTAGCCTCATCCAATATGGTTTCCTTGGATCCTGCATAAACTACCTTACCAAACCAAAAGCATAGCTCAAATCTTGGGCTGGTAATAGTCATATAAATCAAACTTCCTACTATGCATCTGTACATAGTAGGGTCTTCGAGAAGCTCACCTGCATCTGCACTTAGCTTCACATTCTGCTCCAAAGGAACTGAAATAGGCTTATAGCCTATCATCCCATATTTGGACAGCATGTCCAATCCATACTACCTCCGCAAGAGCCATATCCCACTTGTGGATCTAATCACCTCAATGCCCAAGAAGTAACACAGCTCTCCCAAATCCTTCATCTCAAACTTCTGCTTCAATAGCATTTTCACATGAAGGATATCTTCATCACTATCACTTGTGATGATCAAATCATCAACATAAATGACAAGCAGCATAATACCTCTCTCTGTTTTTCTCACATAAAGTGAGAAATCTACCTTGGAAATCTAAAAGCCAATAGTTTCAAGATACTATCCTATCTTGTCAGACCATGCTCTAGGTGCTTGCTTCAAGCCATACGAGGCTTTCTTCAACCTGCAAACAAACTCAGGATGAACAGCATGCACATAGCCTAGTGGCTTCTCCATATAGACCTCTTCTTGCAAATCACCATGCAAGAAGCCATTCTTTACATCCATCACCAGTCTCCACAAATCCTGGACTTTCCATTTTCCTTGCATCTTGCATCCATTCTGCATGACTTGTCATGTGGTTTGTTGCACTTGAGTCAACATAATACCACACATCATTGCTTTCTTCTGCACTTGTCACAGAATTGTTCATGTACTGCACCATAAACAGATGCTCATTTCTATCATCACCCTGTCTACTAGAGGATGCATAATTGCCTTACTGCAATTTTCTAGTCATGATGTCATTTTGCTTTTTATAGCCATCTTTAACCATATGACCCATTTTACCATAGTAGTAGCATTCAACATTGTTGTTTGCATTTTGGCCTCTCTGCCATCCACCACGACCTTTTTGGCTCCCCTTGCCTTTAAAGTTACCACATCCTCATCCATAGGACTGGTTTTCTTAAATTTGCTGCATATTTTGATTTCTACCATGGCCTCCAAATCGGCCTGCTCTACCTCTGCCTCTACCTCTTCCAGAATTTGAGTAAAACACAACTTCTTTTGAAGTTTCTCCTAAAGAAGATGCACCACCATTTCTCTGCTCTTCAAAAATTAGAAGAGCAATGAACTCCCCAAAATCAAGAAAATTCTCGCGGACAGAAATGGATGTCCAAAATTGTGCATAATCCTTTCCTAGACCATTCAAGGTCACAGAAACTAAATCATCATCTTCCACTAGCGACCCAATAGAAGCAAGTGCATCTACAATCTTCTTCACCTTCATGTGAGCTGCATTTTCCTGGCTTGCGTATTTGTGCTATACATTTTTGTCAAAGTATCCCATGCCTCCTTTGGTGTGCTTGCATCCTGAGTATGCACAATCATAGAATCTGAAATACTAATAGACAGCCAGTACATAACTTTTCTAACTCTCTCATGCCAGCCTTTAAATGCTTGCAATTCCTATTGAGATTGGGAACATTAGGAATAATTTGTTCTTGTTCAGCTCTAGTAACAAACTCCTAATAGCCTTTTTCCTTAAGGAAATTCGTCATTCTAAACTTCCATGCTTGGAAGTTGTTCTTGTCAAGCTTTTCAGTGACACACCATGAAAGAGCATCAGACGCCATTACAGAACATTGCAAAATATTCTGTCATTGCAAAAAAACACAACTTCTGCCTCACAAGGGCAAATCTACAAAACTGATGTGACTTATTTGCTCAACAAGTCAAGGAATCCACCAAGAAACCCAAGGAAGTGCAAGCCCTAGCCACCATGCCTATGATTCAATACACCAATTGTGGATGAAGAAGTTTGAGACATCACTATCAAGATTAAGAAGCATACTATATTAGGTGTAATAGTGGATGGAGGATCATGCGTGAACATTTTTTCTCAAGAAAGTTACTAAAGGTTGAAGTTCAAGTCATATAAACAATCTCCATTCTGAGTGCATATGGGAGAGCAATGACCAATTGATCCAAAGGGTGGGGCTACAAGATGTGGTCATCTCGATAGGTAGCATCTATTATATAGTTAGTTTTACTATGATTGCTATGGAGTAGCATGCCGACCAAATTTTATTATCGAGACCTTGCCTCAAGAGTGCAAAAGCACTCCTTGATTAAGGTACAAAGGAGATGACTATTAAGATAGAAGGTTAAGATCCTTGAAATGTTTCTAGTTGTCAAAGTCCCAAGTATCTAGAAGCTAAAGATCCATTTCTGCTAGATGTTGAATCTCGGTTAATGGAGTTGCACATGCTACATGTGGGTGAGAAGACATTTTTCAAGTAGTTGCTCACATCAAGTAGAAATTGCACGATGAATAGATTGCTAAATATAAGGATCTTTTTTCAAGCAATTTTACAGAGGACATTGAGGGATAAAGAGAGATTGGTGAAGTACTAGTAAACAATCATGCATCTCAGGGGTGAATAGCTAGTTTGAAGACGAGTTGAATCTAAGAACAAAAGAGCACCCAACAAATAGGATAGTGGTAAGTGCTAACCTATCTACCGAGAAACTTGTACTGACAAGGGTATAAGGATGTATTTGCATGGAGTTATAGATATTTGAGAGGAGTTTCTCTTGAACTATGTCAGCACAAGAAAAGTTAAGCCAAACTAAGTAGCAAGCTCTTCACATAAAGGGGGCTCGGAGGTAAATCACTTGACTGAAAATGCCTTGGTGATTTTTTCGCAAGCCAGCATGCTAGCTAGCTATTTAATTGTGGTGGACCAAAGGCATCCTATGCCACTACATGGCATGATTAAAGTTAAGGGCTTATTAATGCTTGGACATTATATTGCTAAAGTAAGGGAGATCCATGCAACTATTGATTTGATGGGCGATGCAATCATAGATTCTAAATGACTACAGTTGATCAGAAGTCCGTAGACTATAATTGATGAGAAGCTCCACCGATCAAAACCATTTGGAAATTCAGTATACGCAATTGTTATCATCTTCATCATCTCCAACAGCTACGTCTAAGAATTTTCTATGCTTTAATTCTCCCACATCCACTTACCCACTTCAGCTTCCTATTTTCATTAAGCCAATCTATTCCTTACCTAAAGCTTTTCTCATAGCCTTCCATCTATGTATCTAGCCTCCTCTTCTTTGTCATGATGATAGATCATCAAGCTTGCTAGAAGAGGATGTGTAGCTCTCGTGTTTCTCCTCCACATTGCATTTCATAGGAATTCTTGCATCAAAAAAGATCCTAAAAATTTCTCAAGTCCCATGAAAGGATGTCTACAATGAAGAGATGATCAAAGAAATTTTAGATTCATATGACGAGGGTGACTGTTACTCGTCATCAATGACACTCATGTGTGGATTATCTCTGAGCTCCTACAAAAGGCATTTCAGATGAAGCAACTATCCAACCCCAAGAAGATAGAAGAAGATAAACATGGTGATGCATTCTTTGAGGTGGATAGCTACTTGGCAGAGTTGGATCAACTTTTGCAAGCTAGATTTATATATGCCATAGACCAAAGTGATTAGCTATTTCCTATTGTAGTTGTGCATAAGAAAAATGGTAGACTCCACGTTTGTGTGGATTATCAAAAATCAAATGCTCTGACAATTCCAAAACCATTTGCCATACCTTTTACTGATGGAATTTTAGATTAGGTTGTAGGCAATGAGATGTACTCATTTATGGATGGCTATAGTGGGTATAATTAGATTATTGTGGCTCTTAAAGATCAATCAAAAACTACTTTTATTAAAGAGTGGGGTGCTTAAACTACCAAAGTGATGCAATTTGGATTGAGGAATGCACCGTCCAATTTTCAGAAGTTTATGGTGGAAACCTTTAGAGACCACTGAATTCATTGCTATTTAGTTACATGATTTATGCATGTATTCCTCGCATATTTGATCACTTGGTATGTCTTCCAAATTTTTTCAGAGATGCACAAAAGTGAGTATGTCTTTGAATCCTACTAAGAGTGTGTTCTATGTCTGAGTTGGCATTCTACTCGATCATGTCTTTTCTAAGGTTGGAATCAATTGAGCCGGTAAAATCAAATCCATCTAGCAAATTCTTGAACCTCGGAACTTAACTCAATTACATTCTTTTGTGGGATTTATTAGTTTCTATTGCAAGCTTATCAAGTACTTTGCTAAGACTGCAGTGCCCTTGTATGTTTGAGTGGAATGCCAAGTTCACCATAGTTTTCAATGATCTAAAAACTAAGCAATGGACACTCCAATTCTTAGACAACAAATATGGGATTTCATTTTTCATGTGCATGTGGATGCTTGTGGCTCATAACTCATTCCTCTTACCTTACCACCACTTCATGCTCCCCTTTACCTCCTTGGAACCATAAAATCCGTTCCCTCCCATGACTAAAGCTGAGCATCAAGATCGTAATGTCATAGAAAATTGGAAAGTGCTGAGGGATATGGTCTTTGTGGTGCAGTCCCTGAACTATCTGGCCAACCATTAGATCCCCCCACCCCTAGGTGGTGGAGCCTAGCTTGTTTCTCTAGGCCAAGTACCAAAAGGAGGTGACCATATTTTTTGAGAAACAGACAACCAATCTACATAGGATAGAGGGTAACGGACTGAGGAGTGTAAGTTCCTACAAGAGCAACTCAAGGGCATAAGGGCAAATCATGATGGGCTCCTTTAGGCCCACATTCAATTGCAACAAAATTCATATGGAGTAGCGCGCTACAGATCTTTGCACAACATATTTAAAGCCTAGCGCAGGTTGATTCTCACTCGATTACGATAGCTGCCTAAGCCTACAATGGCCGTGTTATCCTTCTACTATGGTAAGCTTTTACTGGAACTCAAGAAACTAATTATTAGCCATGTAATAGAAGCGTGGTATATGTGTGATAATATACACGACCTATGTAAGAAACCAAGGATCAAATGGTAAGAGCGCATCAGCTAGGTACAGTGGCACTACACCAATTTTGAGACACTAAGTATCGATGTTCCATTTGAAGACCTAGTCACACTGAGGCTTGGAACTTGGATTGGCTTGCTAAGGCTAAGCGCCCACTGGTGGACATCAACAGTATCTATCCTTGTCCACCAAGGGGGTGACATCTTGAGCCACCATGCACCCCTCCTTGAGCACCACCTACAGATTCAACTAGGCCATCTCTATAGCTTGTTCATCTCTGACCTCCCATCTAATAAAGGCACCAACGACCCCGTGGGTTCAATCAGTGAGCATCTGCCTTCAAGCAATGTCTAGTCCCTACCAGTCCATGAGGACATGGGAAAGGATAGCCAAGGTAAGATTTTAGCTCCAAGTTAGGCTAGCTTGTGGTCACCAAGCATTCAACCTCAGTTGGGAGCAAGAAGTGGTGGAGGTGGTCGAGCACCAATTTTGCGGCGAGAGGTGCAATTGATTCCTTAAAATTGACCTACTAGGGAGTAGTCGTGGGAGGTGGTTTTCTCCTCAAAATCCATGGTTTTCTTTGAGCACAAAACATGGTTTTTCCAATTGAAAACACCTATTTATTTGGGCATTTATAATGCACATTCCACCTCAACATGGCATTGCCCCACAAAAAGGAGCACTCCCATTGGTAGACCTCAAATCCCTCACTAACCCTTTGAAATTAGGAAATTGGGGGCCCTTTGGAGACCCTAATTCTTCCCTAATGTTGTCACTAGAACATGCAATGGTGCAGGTCTCTTCATCTTGGTCAATGCATTTTTAATCCACTCCTCAAACCATCCACTTAATTTGTTATATTTTTTATCTTTAATTGCACAAGAAGATACAACAACATTCCAAATTTAGTTTTTACAACCTCCAACAAGCATACTAAAATGTGTTGCAACTGCTCCTTAGAGAACTTGGTCACTTTCATCTTCCCTGTAGCATCCTCCATATCAATTGATCTACCTTCTTTGACTTTCTTAAGACAACACTATGCTTCATTACCTTATCTTTTAATTCTCTAATTTTGTCCTCAGAGAGACCCTCTAAATAGTCAAACAAGGTTCCACAAATAGGAGTTGTATGTGGTGCTTGCCTAACCTTTGCAAAGTCCTCTCCCTCTCTGATCACATCTTTTTCTTTTTTGTCTTCTTTCAGTGCCTTAATCTACCACAATGTGTTAGGTTGTTGGAAAACTATGCACATTTTTGCAATTAGCATCCACTTTTTGAAGATATCTACTGATGAGGATGTGAACTTGTGGATGTCATGTTTAAATGTGAGCTTGTCTTTATCATCTCAATGAATTTCTATCATCTTCACATGACAAAGTTATTGAGAACTATTGATTAATTAGTTATAATATGTAAGATCAAAGCAAAAGATAAACATATACATCCTTACAAATTATGAATACACACATCCCATAGATCACTATGATCACGTCCTCTTGTTGGCCTGGCGGGTTTTTCGAAAGCTTCTCACTGTTGCCTCGCATGTGCCAATTACTTCAAGTATGGGGACCTTCTCATAGTTTTAGCATATATAATGCTTGCTATCCTCGAGCACTTAACAAGCTCCACATTTTTTCAATTCATGATTATTCTGTCTCATTGAAGCCCATTAAAAGTAGTGAAAAAATAAAGAACTCATTCCAAAGCTGCATATCGAACATTCAACCAAAGATATAATATTCAAAAAAATTAAAGATTGTTATTGTACCTATACAAAGCTTTCTAGATTCAAGGTTTTCCTTGATATTATGAAATATTTTTGTAGCTTCAATTGAGTGTTGTCCAGAAATAACGATGTAGTCCACATGATGAATGTCCTCTTTTTTCAAAGTTTTCAATGGGCATTTATTCTTTTTGTCAAAGGGTCTACGGCATGGATGTTTTTATCGAAGCTATGCGTATATATTAATATAAAATAATGGCAAAAGTTTATGAAGCCTATTTTTTAAGTTTCACAATATTGATAGGATGCATTCCTTTTTTATATATATATTTTTTGAATTTTGAAGTAAAAGATGTAAATCCTGGCGAAACTTTATTTTTTTCATAAAAGTTACAAATCTTGGTGAATCTTTCAACTTTCTATTTTGATTAGGGCCTACAAACTTTCGACACCAATATAAAATTTTAGCTTCTTAACGAAACTAAGTTGAAAAAATCATCCATGATCTGCAGTTGTGTCATTTGTACATAAAGTTAAGTCTTGCCTAGTAACACCTTTTGACATCAATTTCAAAACTTGTCCCACACCCAAATGGGTAGTAATATTTCCACTGCATCAAGGATTCTACACCTTCCATGAACTCTATCTCCTCCTTTTCTAAGGTCTTGGTATTAGGTAGCATTGTTTCAAGGGGCTCTATCAATGGTGGATCAAGAGGCAAGTCCTTTTTATCTATTTTACTCTTCTTATGCCTTTGAGTATTTTGATCTTTTGGTTCCTTTTTTCTTCTCTATGTTTTTTTGCACAGTTTTGAACCCTGTTATTATGTCTGCCATGCAATTGATTGCATAATTGCATCCATAGTCTTGTGCATGTCAATTACCTTGCCAAGACCACACCACAGCATCCCTTCCCTATCCCTCCTTTAGTAAACATGGAAATATCCCCCAAACATTTATCGTAATCTATTCCATATGTATCGACATACCATTTAGCTATATCAAAACGACTTTTAAGCCATGTGTCTCCTTTGATGTGTTGACATTTTGTTCTAAACCTTCCATCTTGTTTGTTGGGTTTTTTATCTCATTTGTTTGATTTCCTTTCTCTTTTAGTGGTTGAATGTCTCATTTGTTGGGTCTGTAATCTTCTTTTGGGTATCCATTGAATTCCTATACAATAATACAATAGTGGTGTTACCATTAATTTAAGTACACAAGCATAGAAACTTGATACACCGATCCATGCATATTATTAATCAAGATCATAACAAAGAAGAAAACTAATTGTGTAGGTACAATTGAATATGTTTTTATGTGTGCAAGTAATCATCTACATAGATATGTGTGAGTGATCATCAAATCGACCCAAGGTCAATTTGCAATGTGTGGAGATATGTTTTGAAATGTATTTGTCTATTTGTACAATGTCTTTGAATGTATATTTGTGTGTAGCCTCTTAGTCATAGTTGGGAGACCTTATGAGCTAGGTGCTCTTCAATTTTGAGTGCATTTGGTCCATAAACGAAGGAGACAATGCAAAAAAAACCAGTCGAGTTTGATGCTATTGTCCAAGGCGACCTGACACAACATTACGCCTCCACTTGGCTGAGGATTCTTGGCTGATGATTCTCTCTGGTATTCAGGCTTCCATTTTCCTTTGAAAGCCCTCTCAAATCTTTTCTCGTCAACTTGAATTGCACCCTCAAATTTCAGACTGCTCCATTTTGGGAGTAATAGTGATATCTGTTTCTAAGATGAACCATTAAATATGGTTAAGCTCTAGAAAGTTTCATTATTATCTCAATTATCTTTGGTCTTTTGGATGCTTGCTCATTTTAAGTGATCTAAAGCATTTTTTAGTCTTATCTTTGGAGCATTGTCATGTAGTTTGACAGTTTTGGTAAATGCTCATGATGCATTTATGATATATTTTGAATCGAATATGTTTGAGTACTATTTTGTGAAGGAATAGACACTTCCTTGTAAAAGTTAAGATCTTCCTAATGGCTAATATGAGTAAGATAGATGGTCATGACTTACATACTTGGTAGACCAAGTCAAGTTCATTCTCATGAAGAAAGGTCTATGGAATATTGCTTGTGGAAACGAGAAGAAACCTTCAACATGAAAAGGTGAAATAGCATGGATAGTAAAAGATGAAAAGGCTCTAGAAATTATTGCTTTGGGTCTTATTGATGAATATATTCATCACATTGATGGGAAGACACTTCACATGATGCATAGAAGATACTTGACAAGATATTTGGTGCCAAAGGTAAGCACTCAAAGATGAAGATACTTATTCACAAAATATTAGAAAGCTTTTGTGGAAAGACGAGTCACATTGAGGAAGACAAGAACAAGATCAAGGAGAACAAGGAAAAGAACTACATCAACAAAGGTTTCAACAATGGTTCCTACTATAACTGCAAAGAGAATGAAACATATCTTGATAAAGGAAGAACTCCATCAACAAATAAAGAATGGAATTTTGTGGTAGATGCAGATTGGGATTTCTAGAGTCCAATATTTTTGAACTTTGGTCAGATTCACTTGGTCATGTAGTCAATTTTGAGGTTCTCTACTTGGATTAGTACTCTAAAAATAATGTTATACTTTTTCTTTAGTCCATATAGTCTTTGTAAATCACCTGTGGTCACCATATGATGTAGGCCATGTGATATGTGTTTGCTCCCATGGTACCTCTTGCAGACATGAGAAACTAGGTCCACACAAAGGCCTATAATTAATCCTTGTACATGCAAGGGAGATAACCATTTGAGGGATTCTATCCCATTTTTGGAAACCTTGACCCTTGGGCACCTTTGCTAGCATATGAGATCCTAGCCATAGATTTATCCTTGACGACCACGAGATGGCATGAGAAACTATGAGACTAGATGTACGCTTGACATAGCAAGAGGAAAACCCTTGAGGGGGGGTATGTTGGGATATGTGTGATCAAGGTCTTTGTAGGTGCAAGTGTGCATCCACTAGCAGTCATATGGTTGTGTGTATGTGTGTAGGAGAGGAACACTTAGTGCTATAGACCATGACATGCATGTGTTGCTTCTTTAGAATGATGAAATACTTGTTGTATTATAATTTATGATTCACACAATGGCTTTTGGCTAAACATTATGATATGATATCCATTGACTGGGCCTTGAGGATAAGTCATATTTAAACCTTCAAAAACTTTCCACTCCTTTTGATAAAGGCATTTAACAAGTTTTTTTCCACCATTTTCCTACCTTATTACAAAATTTGTGCATGCTTGATTGCCACATAGTTTATTTTAAAAATAACACATTGTGTTTATCGTTCTCTAAGTTGCCAACTTCAATTCTATGTAAAGAGTAAATAAAAGTAATCACACATTGTGATCAAGTCTGATGATTTTGAAATGTGAGTAAGTCATTATAACTTCCAAATACCTACACACATGTTTCATCTACAAGATTTCATCTACAACATCCCAAATATAAGTTGATGCCTAATAATTTATGTCATACATGCGTGAGTTGGTATATTTTGGCACCATTTGGATTTATAAAACAAATAAATACTCATATCTAATTGAATCAAAAGTAGTACTTTTTCAAAGAATATATCCATTGTTTAAAAAATGATAATTGTTATTCTTAGTCAAAGGATGCATAGCCAGTGTACATGGAGGCTTCTATCTTTAAAAACTTACTTTTGTTTCAATTGTCATCCAAAGAAAATTATCCAATTGTGTCCTCATAAATTTTTCATTCTTTGGAAGTAAATAATGTGGATTACAATTTGAGATCATGAATAATTGCTTTAAAATGTAATTTAAATTTCAACTCTTAATTAATACTAAAAATTTCCATGGTCATACATACCTCTATGCCCATTATATTAACATCACATTCTAAAGTAATCCATGCTCTGTCATTTGTCTCCAACTCCTATGTCGATACCTCATCTACCAGATCATGTAGACAACCTACTACCTAATAACTACTCTCACCCATGCACAACCTAGTACACTTCATCAATAATTCACATTGTAAGAAAAAGTTAGCCTGGATAACTAAATACAAAAATTATCCTAAAAAGGATAATTTGAAATAATTGATACAAAACTTTATAGAACAAAATATAGATATCCATTGTTATAGAAAACATTGATTGCTATATCAAATCAAAGTACATCTAGCCAATGTACATGGATTCTCAATGCCTCCATTCAATGAAAATTGCTATTACATCTATGCACCTACACAATAACCTTTTGATCTATAGAAGAATGAAAATCATTGTAAGAGATGCTCCATTGTGTGCTTCTCATAGATATTGTAGTAGTGCTTTGCATATGACTCCACTTGTGAGAACTCCCTCCACAATTTCTCTACTAGAAGGTAAATTGTTCTTAAAAAATATTAACACAATGACATATCCATTCAAGAAGCATTTTGTACCCAAATCTTGTATCCATGAATGATGAAATTCCATGCGTCCAGACAATTGAAATAAGAAAACCATTAGTATTTCTATAAAAGCATTAATTTACAAATATTAAATCCAAAGACTACAAAATAACTTCAAACAAAATTAAAGAATAGGAATCAAAATAATGTCACAATCCATAGGAATCCATGTGCCTCTCTCTCTCTCTCTCTCTCTCTCTCTCACACACACACACACACACACACACACACACACACACACACACACACATGCATATACACATGCACACGCACACACACACACACACACACACACACACACACACACACACACATGCACAGGTACACATACACGCACATGCACATGGGCACGCGCATGTGCGTGCACACACACACACATGCACACAACTAAACAAGTGTACTCCACAACAATCTCTACCATGTAATTTGTGGTTTGATACAAGCTAGCAATTTTGAGATACACAACATGCTAGACTTTCAATGGGTTGTTATCCAACTGGCAAAAGTAATCCACAACTGAACAAAGTAAAGTATTTATTTTTTCCTAATAAATAACTATAAACTATAATATATTATCTAATATTTTACATCCATGTGCGAGTAGTTATGGGTTAACATACACAAATCCCCCATTGGCACATGTGACAGATATTTTGTATACATATGGGAGTACACTCTGGCCTTTTGAGTTGGTGTACGGTATTGAGGCATTTTACCACTAGAGATAGAGATTTCGGCCTTGAAATTGGCATGAGAATAGAGGATGACAGAAGATGAACATGTAGAGGCCAGGTTGGTACAACTTGAGAAGTTAGATGAAACTCGACGCCTTGCACTACATCAAACAAAGATCCAAAAGAATCGACAAAAGGCCTGCTTGGATGCTAAAATTCGCAAGGGATGGGAAAGACACTTTGTTGAGGGGGATGTTGTGCTATGCTTTGATAATAGATTAGACCACCAAATGGATAAGAAGTTCCTGCCACTGTGGACTGGTCCATATAAAGACATCAAGGAACGTAGCAATGGGTCTGTACAAGTTCAGGAGCTACATGAGCCATATGGCAAGAAGGTGATCAACAAGTAATGTCTCAAGCCCTTCTTTGTGCGTGATGGTCCTAGGCATGGAAATGTTGTTCATTCCTTGCCTAGGGGGGGGGAACTATTATGGATAAATTTGAACAAAGTAAAAGGCATAAATATGTGTGTGTGCTTGCATGTGTGGCAATAGTATAATAAAATATGGTGTGCATAAGCATAAGGCCAGGGTTGAGGTGGCAGGGCATGACCATGTGCCACCCTTCCATGTAACACGACCCATAAGTGTGTTGTACATAATCCATGGAAGTAATAATATAAAATGATAAGGTGGCATGGGTCCTCCATGCACCACCCTCCACCTAGGTAGTCCCATACCTGCATTTAGTGAGATATGGCCCAAGGACCATGGGAAAAGTATTATAAAATAGGTGGAGATGGATATTATATTGGATTATTCCCTCCATGTAGAATAGGCCCATGTGGGGGGGGGTGTAGAAAGTCCAAGAATGCAAGGGAAAGTAGGATGAGGTGGCAAGATTCCTTGTGCCAACCCTCCACTTGTCCTCCTAGATGTTTGAACGTATTATAAAATTGGGAAGAGACCAAGGGAGTATCTCTTAGACTTGGGATATGGGGGTTGATGTATGTGGAAAAATGAGGCAAAGGGTTGTTGCACACAATTGAGAGTGCATAACTGCCTAGCCCACATGGGACACTCTTCCACACACACCATGCATGTGGGAGGATGCATTTATTAGGAGAGACTCCCTCTCTTGGCTATAAAAGGAGGGGGCCATTCCTTGATGGAACATGCTCATTCTTGTAAAGCCTCCTAGCTAGTACTTAGATTTCCCCCCCCATCCTTCCAATAAAGCATGACTCTCTTCCCTTGATGTCTCCATCTCTACATTCCACCTCCCATCATGTACATGATTCTCTTCCCCCTCTTCCTTCCCCTTTGAGCCATAGTCCCCCTCTTCATTCCCACCCCTCTTAATCTTTTTTCCCCACCTATGTTAACGTTTCTTCCCTTTTCCTCCATGGCCCTCGAGCGTCGTCATGCCTAGCGTCTAGCCTCATGCATTGAATTCTTTTCGCTACGTTGGTTTCTAGTTTGTTGATTCACATATATCATTGCAGCGATGAGCTACCTCAATCCCATTTCTACTTGTGCTAATCATTTCATCCATAGAAGAGCATGTTGATTGTTCCTGCTCATTGCTAGACTTTACTACGTAAGAAGCTCTGTTAATAATTGACAACAATGATGTCCGATGGCAAAATATCAAAGGATGGAGATAGAGCATAGAGTTCTGAAGATACTTCAAAGAGAAAGCTTCAAAAAAATGCTCATAGCAGCTCGTGAGTCAAACGGCCTTGTAACAACATGAAGGGTGGATCGATGGTGCCTCTTTCATCAGAAAAACATGCTTCATAAGTGGTCCCCCCCTCCCCAATCTCACATGTCTATCCCTCTTTAATGCCCCTACCCCTCCCCCCTTTATTTAATTCAGGCTCTTCCCATGTGACTAAGTATTGACCGTCCCCCTCCCTTCAAGGCAGTCGATTAAGCGAGCGATGTCAAGTGAGCAACACCAAATAAGTAAGCAAGAAAAAGCGAGCAAAGCAGAAATGGTTGGGCTACAAACCCATAATATCATTGTATGCATGTACTCATGATTATTAAAGACTTATAGTGCTTCTTTAACATTGAGCCTGCGAGCAAAGCAGAAATGGTTGGGCTACAAACCCATAATATCATTGTATGCATGTACTCATCATTAATAAAGACTTATAGTGCTTCTTTAACATTGCAAGTGCACATTAGTAATAGTGTTCTATATTCTATGAGATGAGCGTAAATAGAAATGGATATGTCTTGGCAAGCTTCACTTTTATTGAAGAGGGGAGTCTACCTACCTGTCACCATCCAATAAGAAAAACATGGTAAGAACTAGCTTCAAACTTAGTTGGGAAGACAAGTGTCATAAACACCCCTCCCTTGTTATCGAGGTCACAATAAAAGTAATAACTTAACCATAAACTTATCAAGCTATATGTAAACCTATAAGTGTAACTTTGGAAAGAGTAATAATGATGGACAAACTTGGGAATACAAGAGAGGTCTAAAATATTATTAGGTGAAAGAAATGAAAAAAAGGGGGGGGAGTATTTAAAAGGACAAGGGGTGGAAGAATTAATCTTATCAATCAAATTAAAAAAAAGACTAATCATAACAAAAAATATTTTGACATGGAGAGTAATGAAAAAATAATGAGGGGTTAAACTTATCAATTAAAATAAAAGAGAGACTAATATAACAAAAAAAGCAAAAAAAGAAAATATAATCTTTATGACATGTAGAGTAATGAGGAAAAAGAAGTCTATGTGAGCAATTAATTACAATAAGATAGTAAAGAAGTATAGAAAAGAATAAAGGAAGAATAGTCAATTTGAAAAGAAGAAATAAATTTTGGGAGAGGCCAGGCATATAGTGAGTCGGGAGGATGGAGAGACAAGGAAGAGCGATAGTTGGGGGGGGGTTGGTTTAGGAAGAGTTTAAGGAGGATAGTGTAGTTGTGAGAGGTTAGGTTAGGGGGAATTTTTAAAAAGGGGAATATGATGAGTATGAAAAAGAGGCAGTTGTGAAGCATGGCATCATCAAGGAGTGCATTAGGTGCTATTGTAGCAGCGAACATGAAGTTGTTGTTGACGTCTTTACTAATGGATGTGTGGAATTACAAGCATTGTCAAGCAAAATAAAATTGATCTTACTAGTGAAGACATCCCAACAGGTGATAGAGGTCAAGGCTATGTGTGTGGCACATGCATCAAATAATCCCCATATTAAGCTTTGGTCTAGCATTGAGAGGCCTCTTGAAACACATAGATCTAATTCACCTATCGATGAAGGAATTAAAGAGGGTGAGAATCACATTGAAGACTTGCAACCTTTAACTGAAGCAGAACTTGAAGCTATCCCAAAGATCACATTGGAAGATTTGGAGCAAGGTCTTTAGCTACTCATTTATGCCTTGTGTATTCAGTTTCAAAATAATATGAATTTTATGGATTTTCTCGATTGCAGATACTCTCATTATATTAAAGAGATTAAACATTAGGTATGATAAAATTGTCACATAATGACATGGGGAATGGTACTAGTGTCATTCTCCCTATGTCAGGTTATACGTAAGAGGTACTATTAACATTTTATGTGACCTCATATGGAGAATGGCACTAGTGCCATTCTCTCTTTGTGGTTATGTAGAAATGGTAATACTGTTATGTTCCTTTCTTGAATCTATGTTAGTTGAAAGCATTACAGAGATTAAAAATTGTATAGTATTAACTATGCTACCAAAGTTTGGATTTGGGTGCTTTCTACACATCTATTGGACCAACGTAATACAATATCTATGCTTTTAGATCATGCATTGTACATTTCTTTGGGGACATGGGGGGAGGCACTAGTTTTATTCTCTCCTCCCAATGAGGATATAGAGAAAGGCACTAGTGGCATTCTCCATAACCTTATATGTAAAATGGCACTAGCACCACCCCAAGAGAAGAATGGCACTAGTGGCACTAGCAGCACCCCAAGAGAAGAATGGCACTAGTGCCATTCTCTCTATGAGTTCAGAGAGAAAGGTTGCACTATTTGCATTCTCAATTGACCTTTAGAGAGATTGGCACCAGTGCCATTCTCCAAAAAGACAATGGAATCAGTGAATGGCGATGGATAATGTTCGTACTTTATTGTTATTTATTAGTTTTATATGCTTTTGTGCTTCGACATTGTTGAATATACTCTAAAGAATCAAAATATTTCTATATTCCTCAACTTCCACAGGGACCAATGATGCATGGAAGGATATGGAGAGCATGGAAGGATATGGAGACATCAAATATAGAGGAGAACATACCACCAAAAATGGGGACTATCAATTATGTGATGGATACAGGAGGTATAGAAGAAAACATAACCCCAAAAATGGAGAAAATTGCAAGGAATATCATGAATCCTATACTTTTAGAAGAGAACATGGATGAATGTATTGTATCAACATTGGGGACAAGACTAGATAATCTTATTATTGTTGCAAACATGTATGAAAACATAGCACCTGACAATTTGGATGAGTCACAAGCCAGCAACTTCAAGGAGAATTCGGATCTATATCCACATACAATTTCTTTGGATATGCCATGAATAACAATCATATTAGACTTGAATGGCTTGTTATTGAGGCGCTGCCTATTCAAGTCTCCAATACATCCGTCTATTATGCATGGCAAAAATAGTTATATGGTTGTTCATCCTGGGTGCATAGAATTCCTTAAAATCTTGCTACAAATATTGAATGTAGGTATCTAGTCAACTGCGATGGAGTATAACGTACTTGATATGGTAGGAAAGCTGCAAAATTATGCAAATGAGAGCCTCCCTTTCTTTGTTATATGGTCTCAGCAAGGATGCTACACTTACAGTAAGATGAGGATAAATAGGCCTGACAAGGTTGGTGTTGAGGCAATGTTCAAACCCTTAGCAAAAATTTCAAAGGCATTTGGATGTGATGCTAGAAGGACAATCCTTGTTGATGACTCCCCATACAAGGCTTGCATTAGCGCTCCATCAAATTGCATATTTCCTTCAACGTTTGATGTGCAAGACAAGGATGATAATATTCTACTGAGAGAGTTGATGCCGTACTTACTACAACTCGATGAAACTAAAGATGTGCACAGCATGATTGAGACAAATCGGTATGGACAATTACCTATGATGGAGGGGCATAAACAGGAAATCTTCCTCTTGTAGATCAACTAAGAGAGAGGCCTATAGGTGTAATACAGAACCAAAGGGTGTACACCCTAGGGTAACCCATGGTGGTGATGGCCAGGTGCCTGAACTCAATGCATCCCAAAGAAGACTTTTAAGGAATGCTCCGCAATTCTCTAGCATGAATGCTATGCAAGTTTCTCAATTGGCTATAGACCTAGGGAACAAAGGTTGCTATATCAAGAAATACATTGCTAAGGGCTACATAAACTGACTACAGAATGCGTATTTTCCATGAAGGTACATATGTCAAAGTGTTTTTTGATTTTATCTCAAGTCTATACAACTGTTGTTGCAGCTAATTGAATTTGTCTTTTGTGATCTAGATAGATATACATTCAAATCAAGCTTGATTACATACCAAAACGAGATCCATTTGGACCACCAAAATTACCTGTCCCTATCAACGAAGTGTTCTGGATAAAAAATGTGGCTTTCGAGGTGCATGAGTCAACCATTACAGGTGCTGCTGGCTTGGGCTTGTTTGTGCATGAGTCCATCAAGAGAGGGACTAATAGTCTCCATTATGGAGGTGACAAGTACTCCTACAGAGACTAGAAGGAATTATGTAGAGTTCATCCATGGCTAAAGAAGTACTCTATCCAAGAGGACCCTATTGTCCCTATGAAGGATATGGTGCATATTGTTGGTGATGTTCATTATGGCAATGTGGTAGGGTTTATTAACAGCAATAGAAATGCCAATGTAAAGCCAAACATTTGTTATGTATTTTCCCCTAATGTTCCACCTTGGTATGACCCCATGATGAACATAGATATTGCAGAATATGGTCACATTTGTATTGAATCCATAGATGATATACATGTAGGAGAGGAGCTATTTGTAGACTATGAGTTTTGAATAACAACATTGTATTTCTTTATACAATCATCACTTATGGGAATTACTACTTTCTTGCCAGCTATGCAAATTGGTGCGTAATTGTTGTGTGTGAATAATATGCAAACATGTTCATAACTACATTCATAATGTATTTTGAAGGAGTGTCTCTCGTGCCATTCTTTCCAATGGATTGCAGAGAGCTGGCATCGATGCCATTCTCCCCGTTAGGGCTAGAAATTGAGAGTTTCTTTGGAATCATGATTTATTTCAAGGATTTCAATGGTGCATCAACAAGTTGTTATGTTTTCATCCTAAAGTGTACTTTTTTACTTTGCAATGAGCAATCAACATGACATGTAAAGTTATCCTTTTACAATAATGCTAGTTAGTTTAAACATTGAAAGTGCACAATAAATGATTGTCATTGCCACCTAATTGCAATACTCATGGTTATTAATTACGCTCTACATTTTTTAAACGGTGTTTTGGAGATTTTCAAATGAGAATGCTCACAACAACGTGAGCCTTAATATCAATGGAAATTCTAGAGTGCTATTATGAAGGTGTTTTTGGACACCATTATGGCTCATGAGATGAATCTCACTCAAATGGGTTTCAAAGTTTATTATTTTGTTGATGATAAAGTAGTTTAGGCATTGATATTCTATTTATTATTTGAGAATGTAGTTGATACTTCATACTTCATGAATGGCACTCTAGTCTATTTTCACATATTTATCCAACCACTTCATCGAGAAAGGCTACAATTTCTTCCAAAACTGCCACTCTGGGAATTGCATTTTTTCTAAATGCTCACAACAAAGCGAGTCTCAATATCAATGGAAATTCCAGAGAGCTATTATGAAGGTGTTTTCAGACATCACTATGGCTTACAAGATGAATCTCACTCAAATGGGTAGTTTAGACACTGATATTCTATTTATTATTTGAGAATGTAGTTGATATTTCATACTTCATGAATGGCTATCTAGTCTATTTTCACATATTTCTCCTATTTTTTCATTGAGAGGAGCTAAATTTCTTCCAAAACTGCCATTCTGGGAATTGTGTTTTTCCCGAATTATCTAATACAGTCTTAAAACCACATTTGCCACACCTTGGGGGACATTTGCATTCAAAGTAATGCCATTTAGCCTCACCAATGCTCTTGCTATCTTTCAAAGATTTATGCAGATGGTGTTTGCTCTTTATTTGGGGGTTTTCTTGGAGGTGTTTTTAGATGATTTTTGTATATTCTTGGCACGTAAAGAGCACGTCATGAAGGTTAGGCCGGCCTTCCAAAGGGTCAATGATGCGAATGGTAGCCTCAACCCTGATAAATGCACCATTGGAGCCACTCAAAGGAGGTTACTGGCACATATTGTCTGAGGGTGTCAAGCCTGACCCTGAGAAGGTATAAGCTATCCTCAAGCTCTCCCCGCCAACAACCAAACATCAGGTATGCTCATTTGTCAATCTAGCAGGATACTATCACCACTTCATTAATCAATATGCTACTTTGACGTGACCCATGACTATGCTATTAAACGATGGAGTTGATTTCTCTTGGGATGAGGATTGTGATCATGGGTTTGTACAAATCAAGAGTGCTCTGGCTTCAGAACCCATTCTACGCAATCCTGATTGGTCAAAGACTTTCTATATCAATCTTGGGTTCCAATGGGGACTAGAGCAAGATAAGGCATTTTGTTTGCTTAAGGAATGCATGAGCCAAAGTCCAATTATGCAACCTCCTAGGTGGGAGGATGATTTCTATGTGAATCCAAGTGTGTTAACTCATTTAGAGGGAGCTATACTATTTTAGAAGGGTGAGCAAGGATGCATGCAACTAGTGTATTATGCAAGTCGAAAACTTACGGAGGCTGAGGAGAGGTACCGTGAAATGGAGAAAAACACTTATTTCATCAATTTTGGACTCATATGTCTACTTTTGGACTATTCCTTAAAATCCTTCCCAACTGAAAAATTTACTTTATGAAACTGTCATTCGAGAATCAAAAGTTTACTTTCTGGCACTATCATTTTCACATAAGACATTTCAAAATATCTCTCTACAATGTTGTACAAATAATGCAAAAACTACTATTAAATCCTAAATTTGTATTTCTTGTTTATAAGAATCATATTCTTAAAATAAAAAATCCGAGTTATTAGTTTAAATCCATGAAAAACCATGCTATTGAGGATTCACAACATTTTAAAAATGTATACATAAGAGACCTCTAAGACTCTTTTTACTTTCAATGCAGAAAACTATAACACTCTTGAATATTCAAGAAATTAAAAGGTTTACATACACATGAGACATGATGGAATCCTCTTTTGTACTCCAAAAAATAGCAATAGCTATGCTTGCAATTTTACATTATCATGTCATAAGTTTTACAACAAATATTGCTCTGGATGAGTCTTTGTACAAAGGATCTCCTGTGGCCTTTTCAATAATTTAATTTTTCCTTTACAATGAGTTTAGTACAAATGGGCGATCCAAACATTTTCTGTCGTCACTTGTCGCTTGGGTGCCATCTTCATTCACTCTCATCTAACAACCACCACCACCTTCACTCTTTCTCGATATTTGAATGGTGTTATCATGGGCATTCTTCATTTGCGCTATCTCCTTCTACTTCCTCCCGGGCGAGCATCTTTGTGAACTCTGTAATGTGCGTAATAATTGGTTGCGGTAATTTTATTTTGTCTTCTACATCATACCCCATGTGCTTCTTTGTTTTCTTTGACCTTGATTTCCAGGATACTATGACTGTCTCTGTGGAAAGTCTTGAAATTGCTTCATGGTTTGGGACCCATTCCTTTTTCAAACAACTACTATACAATGTACTGTTATCTTGGTTCTCCTTCCTGCCCCTTGGCTCATACCATACCGCTGTAAATGTTGTAGCTCTCCCCCGGTCATCCATGCTCACGTCAACTACTTTTGCAACCCAAAACTTCACGTTCTCATGTTCATCATCCGATGGTCGAACTACAACAAAACAATGGACATCTATGTCTATTTGTGGCATAAACTCTCTCTTCTTGGGTCCACAATATGGACGTGGGAGCAATGCTTCAAACTCATTTTCAAAGAGACCACATGCTGGACGCAAGTCATTACCAACATTTGGTCAAAATAAAGGCCGTTCTGCCTTAATATCATCTTCTCACATTTTTGCAAGGTCCTTTATCAATTGGTAGGTCTTGCTAATTACAACAGTAGTGTGTTCCTTCCAAGAGGGCTTCCAATCAGGAAATCTCCGGAGCATTTCCTCTTTGTATGTAATAAAAGCTTTTAAGCCTTCTATTTCACCTTTGGATTTCTCGCTGAATTCTTTTATAGAAGCCCATGTTGGATGCATTTCTTTGCTTGGGATTGAAGTTAAGAGAGAGTAAGGTTCTTCAGGTTCCCATTTTGTATCAAGAGAATAGTGTTGCCATTGCATCATTGGTTTTTCATCCTTTAAGAAAAATCGAAAATAGTGTGGAGCGCTATGACCAATCAGGGCATCACCACCTTTTTGTATGAAAGGTAGAATAAAGCTCTTCCAATCATACATCCTCTCAACCATTGAGCATATTGTTCCTTCCTTATGGCCACCAACTTGCCTCCCGCATTTTCTTATCAAGTCATCCATTGTCTCCATGTCCTTGTGTTTTAGTTCTCTTGAAACTGTGCTAAATACCTGATCGATATCCTCATGTGTGTGCCCAACCAACAACTTCAATCTCATTGAAGATTCTATGAGCGATTAGCATTGAGCAAAATGCAAAGAAGAGTACATTCTTATTCTCTCGTCCGCAATTGTCTGCTTGTATTCTCAAAGTTGCTGGTAGGCGACCTTTTTCTGCATGTACATTGTGAATTGCCTTCATAACGGATGTTACAACTTGATTGCTATCATGTAGATGCAAGGAATCAATCCATATGTCTGCAAAAAACTTAAATCCATGCACTAACACTCCACATAGATGTGTCTTTAAAAAGTATTTGCCTTGTAGCTTAGGTGGAGTATTAACGAATCGAGGTAATGTTGTTGTATTTTGATCCATACCATCTACAATAATGCACATGTACTCATTTGGGTGAGAAATAGCTTGCTCCTTCCAAAATGCATATTTTATTCTAGAATGTCGAACAAGTCCATGATGAAATTCTCTCTTTCTTTTGTAAGCTTCTTTTTGTTCTGGAGATGTTGCACTCTCAAGTGCTCGCTTTAGATCATCACAGTCATTGCACTTTGACATTTTTTGCCTCTTTGGGATTTTAACATGTCTAAAGCTTTTTTTCCAAAGAGTATACAAAGTATGAAAAGATGCCCTCTTTGCCTCTGTGTTTCTCCAATAGAGTTAAATACTTCTTTTTTGGTCAAACCTATCGGAAGATGCATTTCTGATAGGTGGGGTTGCGGTAAAGCATTTTCATAAATGTAATCTTTCAAAATTGTTGTTGCCGCAACCGTTGAGGCTCTTGTTTTGGGCCTTCCTATGTTTCCATGAATGTTAAATTTAACTCCATACTTTGCTTTATTAGCCAAATTCCAATATGTGCCATGTGATAATCCTGTAATAATGCGATATGCATTATTGCATATACTTTTTCCATTTATAAGAGGCCTTATTTGATGTCCTGAACTTCGCCTTCTCTTATCATTTACAAGAAAGCAAGACAATCTCGTGAGTAGGTATTCATTTCTTCTGCTTCCTTTCCTTTGCCAGACATGTTCTCTACAACCCTTGATGTCATGTAAGTTAATGGATCGCATACATGTATGCTTACAGCATGTAGATCGCATTGCTTTTAGCATAACATCTTCATTCATTACTCTTATTCTCTTTGGTTGCTTTTCTGGATCTGCCTGCACTCGTTGTCTTTTCATGCATCTGTATGTCCGTTTTGGGACCTTCTGTTCATTCTTATTTGGATTTGTGTAGTTCTCCTTGTAAGATTTATTTGTCACGTTGTTTTCATGAGATGTTGCATCCTTGATCTTATCACTCTGATAGTCAAATACTGAATATTCCTTTGTTGATGTCATCCTTGCTTTTGATACATTCGTCAAACCATTTGTAACATTTACAAGTTCACAATCAAAGTCAAACACCGAATAGTCCTTTGTTGATCTCATCCCTACTTTTGATACAATCGTAGAACCACTTGTCACAATGGCATTAGAGTGTCCCGAATGATCTTCAAACTCATCTATTCCTGAGAGAACATCACTCATTGATGCACTTTCTATGGATTTCATAACTCCATAGTCAGTGGTGATAGAGTGTCCAGAATGATCTTCAAACTCATCTATTCCTGAGAGAACATCGCTCATTGATGCACTTTCTATGGATTTCATAACTCCATAGTCTTGAAACTCCTCTACTCCAGAGAGAACATCACTCATTATACTATCGTGCATGATTTCCATAATTTCATAGTTACCTGCTTTGACTCCAAGAACTTTATCAGTATCCATCTCGGGGGGATCACTATGTACAAACCCTCTATATCACGTGCATTCAAGGCCTATATTTAAAATCCCTTATCTGTAAAATTTTTCATTAATAAAATGTACCCCTTTTCTAAACAAATCTGTAATTTTTTTCCAAAACTATTTAAAATAGTCCCTTATGTATATTTATTTCTATAAATTTTAGAAATAAAAAATATCCTTTTGTTGAACTCACGTGATAGAGTTACATATGATCAGTGACCCCCCCGAGGTATCCATGAAGCCATCCATGCTTGAAGATATAACACTTTTCACATCTTTGCCAGAGTTCTCAATGTGCATGAACTCATCCACCCCGGATAAGGCATCACTTGTGAAATATTTTTCTTTCTCAGTACCAATGAACTCATCGACTTCTGATAAGACGTCAGTGCTATAGTTGAGTGCATTGGAATCATCCATCTCTGAAGGAATAGAGCTTGGTACATTGGCATATTCTTTCAATTCTTTGATGTTGTAGTATACATTATGTTTATCATTAAAAACCACATGCCGAGTCTTTCCAATCTTTAAAAATTGCATGCTCCATCTCAAATCCTTACCTACCTCATAGTAGGGACCATCCAATAACATTGAGTTATCATCCATACCATCATCAGTAACTTTTTGAATTCTCATCTGCGCAAATGTCCAGTGTTCAACTTGTTCAAATCCCAAGACTTGACCTTCTGCTACATACTTATTTGTAAATGATAACATTTGTAAAATATCTCCCACTCTAAAATCCAAAGATATGCACTTTGTATTCCTGATGACATGTGTTGGATAAGTCTCATCTCTGTCCCATGCAATAAATGCTTTGTTGGAAGTATTATAGGGCATAACATCTCCAAGGATTTCCATATCCCCACACTTATGCTTTAGCTCAACATGTGCACTAAGAATCCTTGATACGATAACCACTACCTTATCTTCGCCAAGTCTTCTAAAGTGACAAATAGAATTTGGATCACTTTCATGGATTGTAGCAAATGCAACTACTTCTCTTTTGTAACATAAAATCACCTCCATCCCCGGAATAAATTTTGTAGCCATCTCCTTTGTGAGTTTCCTTTGCAAACAAGCTGTAACAACCATTGTAAAGAACATTAGTCTCTTCTCAATAATCTACTTTATTAATGATTTAAAAATCGAGAACGTGTTTGAAAATTTAATTAGACACTAACCAATAACAACCGTAAACCAATAACAACCCTAAACCCTAAACCGTAAACCAAAACAACCCTAAACCCTAACCAATAACAACCCTAAACCCTAAACCCTAAACCCTAAACCCTAACCCCAAAACCCCAAACCCTAAACCCTAACCCCCAAACCCCAAACCCTAACTCCCAAACCCTAAACCCTAAACCCCAAACCCTAAACCCTAACTCCTAAACCCTAAACCCTAACTCCCAAACCCTAAACCCTAAACCCTAAACCCTAAACCCTTAACCCTAACCCCCAAACCCTAAACCCTAAACCCTAACTCCCAAACCCCAAACCCTAAACCCTAACTCCCAAACCCGAAACCCTAAATCCTAAATCCTAAACCCTAAACCCTAAACCCTAAACCCTAACCCCCTAACCCTAAGCTCTAAACCCTAACTCCTAAACCCTACATCCTAAACCCTAAACCCTTAACCCTAACCCCTAAACCCTAAACTCTAAACCCTAACCCCTAAACCCTAAACCCTAACTCCTAAACCCTAAACCCTAACTCCCAAACCCTAAACCCTAAACCCTAAATCCCAAACCCTAATCCCTAAATCTTAAACTCTAACTCCCAAACCCTAAACCCTAACCCCCAAACCCTAAACCCTAAACCCTAACTCCTAAACCCTAAACCCTAGCTCCCAAACCCTAACTCCCAAACCCTAAACCCTAAACCCCAAACCCTAAACCCTAAACCCTAAACCTTAAACTCTAACTCCCAAACCCTAAACCCTACCCCCAAACCCTAAACCCTAAACCCTAACCCCCAAACCCTAAACCCTAAACCCTAAACCCTAAATCCTAAACCCTAACCCCCAAACCCTAAACCCTAAACCACCAAACTCTAAACCCTAACCCCCAAACCCTAACCCTCAAACCTTGAACCCTAAACCCTAAACCCTAAACCCTAACTCACCAAACCCCAAATCCTAAACCCAAACCACGAAATCCTAAACCTTAAATCCTATGAGTGTTTTCAAGTAATATCATTTATTTAAGTAATAGTTTTAATTAGAATTCATAAGTAATAGTGGAATTGATAGTTGGGAGGGTGGTAGTGGGAGAAAGGGAGAGTGGGAAAGTGGAGAAAGGGAGTGTGGGAGGGTGGTAGTGGGAGAAAGGGAGAGTGGGAGAGGGAGTGGGAATGGGGGCAGTGGGGGTGGGGGTGGGGGTGGGGAGGATGGGAGTGGGAGTGGGAGAGGGAGTGGGAATGGGGGAGGTGGGGGTGGGGGTGGGAGAATGGGAGTGGGAGTGGGAGAGGGAGTGGGAATGGGGGAGGTGAGGGTGGGGTGAGGGTGGGAGGATGGGAGGATGGGAGTGGGAGTGGGAGGGGTGGGGAGTGGGAGTGGGAGGATGGGAGTGGGAGAGGGAGTGGGAATGGGGGAGGTGGGGTGGAAGTGGGAGGGGTGAGGTGGGAGGATGGGAGTGGGAATGGGGGAGGTGGGGGTGGAAGTGGGAGGGGTGGGGTGGGAGGATGGGGGAGGGAGTGGGAGTGGGGGAGGTGGGGGGGGTGGGAAAATGGGAGTGGGAGTGGGAATGGGGGAGGTGGGGGGGTGGGAAAATGGGAGTGGGAGTGGGAGTGGGAGAGGGAGTGGGAGGATGGGAGTGGGAGGGGTGAGGTGGGAGGATAAGGGTGGGAGAATGGGAGTGGGAGTGGGAATGGGGGGGAGGGGTGGGGGTGGGAGGATGGGAGTGGGAGTGAGAGGTGTAGGTGGGAGGATGGGAGTGGGTGGGAGAATGGGAGTGGGAGTGGGAGTGGGAATGGGGAGGTGGGGGTGGAGTGAGGGTGGGAGTGGGAGGGGTGGGGTGGGAGGATGGGAGTGGGAGAGGGAGTGGAAATGGGGAAGGTGAAAGAATGGGCGTGGGCGTGGGAGTGAGAATGGGGGAGGTGGGGTGGGAGGATGGGGGTGGGAGTGGGAGTGGGAATGGGGTGGGAGTGGGAATGGGGTGGGAGGATGGGAGTGGGTGGGAGAGAGAGAGAAGATAATCTAATAGAGAGGCCAATGGGAGAGGAGATAATGTTATAGAAGGACCAATGAGAGAGAAGCACTTAAAACCCTAGTTTTTCTTATATATACTCTCCTTCTCTCATTGTTTCTCTCATTTCAACAAGGAAGAGCAAGAGGAGAAGCAAAAAGAGGAGGAAGAGCAAAAGCAAGCACAAGCATCGATTTCAACTTTTTTCCAGGTACTTTTTTTAAAATTTGTATTCTTTGAAATTTTATTATAGAGAGAGAAAAGTGAAGGAAAGATTTTTAGAGAGAGAAAAGAAGAGAGAGAGTCTTGTTGCCTTGGCAACAAAAGAGAAGAGAAAGAGAGAGGGAGAGAGACGAGAGAAGGGGGGAAAGAGAGGGGAGAGAAAGGGAGGGGGGAGAGAAGGGGGAGGGGGGGAAGAGAGGGGAGAGAGGGGGGAAGCGGCGAGGGGGGGGAGAGAGAGAGGGGAGGGGGAGGCCGCTGCCGCGGCAGCGCAGAGGGAGGGAGGGAGGGGAGGGAGAGGGGAGGGGAGAGGGAGGGGGGGCGGCGAGAGAGGGAGGGGGGGCAAGGGGGAGGCGAGGGGGGAGAGGGAGGGGAGGGGGCCACTGCCGCTGCTGCGACAGCGAGAGAGGGGGAGGCGGGGGAGAGGGAAGGGGGGGCGGTGAGAGGGAGAGGGGAGAGGGAGGGGTGGGGGCCACGGCGAGAGAGGGAGGGGGGGCGATGAGAGGGAGGGGGGAGAGGGAGGGGAGGAGGCCGCTGCCACGGCAACGGCAGCGAGAGAGGGGGAGGGGGGGGAGGGGAGGGGGAGGGGAGGGGAGGGGGCCGCTGCCGCGGCAGTGGCAGCGAGAGAGGGGGAGGGGGGGGAGAGGGGAGGGGGGGGCGGGGGCAAGGGGGGGGGAGAGAGAAGGGGGGGCGGTGAGAGGGAGGGGGAGAGGGAGGGGAGGGGGCCGCTGCCGTGGCAGCGGCAGCGAGAGAGGGGGGGGGGGAGAGGGGAGGGGGAGGGGAGGGGGGAGAGGGAGGGGAGGGGGCCGCTGCCGCGGCAGTGGCAGCGAGAGAGGGGGAGGGGGGGGAGAGGGAAGGGGGGAGGGGGGGCAGCGAGAGGGAAGGGGGCGGGAAGAGAGAGAGAGGGGGGGCCGCTACCGCTGCCGCAGCAGCGAGAGAGGGAGGGGAGGGGAGAGAGAAGGGGGGGGAAAGGGAGGGGAGGGGAGGGGGAGAGAGAGAAGGGGGGGGCCGCGGCCGCTATCGCGGCAGCGAGAGAGGGGGAGGGGGGAGAGGGAAGGGGGAGAGAGAGAGGGACAGGGAAGGGGGGAGAGAGAGGGAGGGGGGAGCGAGAGAGGGGGGAGAGGGAAGGGGGGGGGCCGCGGCCGTTGCCGCGGCAGCGAGAGAGGGGGAGGGGGGAGAGAGGGAAGGGGGGAGGGGGCGGGGGCAGCGAGAGAGAGGGAAGGGGGAGAGAGAGAGAAGGGGGGGGCCGCTGCCACGGCACAGCGAGCGAGGGAGGGGGGGGAGAGAGAGAAGGGGGGGCGGCGAGAGAGAGGGGGGAGAGGGAGGGGAGGGGAGGGGGAGAGAGAGAAGGGGGGGGGCCGTGGCCGCTGCTGCGACAGCGAGAGAGGGGGAGGGGGGAGAGGGAAGGGGGGAGGGGCGGGGGCAGCGAGAGAGAGGGGAGGGGGAGAGAGAGAGAAGGGGGGGCCGCGGCCGCTGCCGCGGCAACGAGAGAGGGAGGGGGGGGAGAGAGAGAAGGGGGGGTAGCGAGAGAGAGGGGAGGGAGAGAGAGAGGGGGAGGGGGGGAGAGGGAAGGGGTGGGAAGAGGGAAGAGAGAGGGGGGCCGTTGCCGCGGCAGTGAGAGAGGAGGGGGGGGAGAGAGAGTAGGGGGGAGATGCGAGAGCGAGAGAGAGGGGGAGGGAGAGAGAGAGAGGAGGGGAGGGGCCGCTGCCGCGGCAGCGAAAGAGAGGGAGGGGTGGAGAGACAGAGAGAGAGGGGGAGGAGAGAGAGAGAGAGGGGGAGGCCGCTACCGCGGCAGCGAGAGGGAGAGAGGGGGGAGAGAGAGAGAGAGAGGGGGAGGGGGGGAGATCGCGGCAAGTGAGAGAGAGAGTGGGGAGCGCAAGTGAGAGAGAGGGAAAAGGTGAGGAGAAAGGGAGAGAGAGAGAGAGAGGGGAAATGAAGAGGAGGGGAGAGAGTAGACTAAGATGAGAGGAAATGTAGACTAGAGCAGAGAGGAAAGAGAGAGAGAGAAGAGTGAGAGAGATGAAAATTTAGAGAGGGAGTACACGAGAAAGTACGATCGAGATAGAAAATCTTACCAATGAAGAGGAGAAATGAGTGGGCGACGATTGAGACAAGATGAAGAAGCTACGATCAATGAGGCATATAAGAGGAGACTGGTATGTGATTTAGTCTAAACTTAAACAAACAAAACTATAAACCTTGGTGTTCGATGAAAATTTAGAGAGGAAGGGCACAAGAGAAAGTACGATCGAGATAAAAAATCTTACCAATGAGGAGAAAAAATGAGTGGGCGACGATCAAGAAGAGATAAAGGAGAGATGTTTTGATGGAAGAATTTGGGAGCTACGATCAATGAGGCATATTAGAGGAGATTGGTATGTGATTTAGTTGAAACTTAAACAAACAAAACTATAAACCTTGGTGTTTGAAAAGAGAAACGTGTGGAAACTAGAATTTCAAATTTCCCGCCTTTTTTTAAACTATGAATCCTTGTGTTTGAAAAGACAAACGTGTGAAAACTTGAAAATTGTGATAAAAGACAACCTTGTGTTTCAAAAGACAAACACGTGGATGTGAAAATTGTGATAAAAGACAACCTTGTGTTTCAAAAGACAAACGCGTGGATGTGAAAAGACAAATGTATGCTAAAAGCAAAACTTGTAGAAACTTGAATTTTAAATTTTTCTTTGTTTTTGAATTTAAAATGAGTTTCACTTTCATTTTTAATTTACTAGTTTAATTTAGACTATAATGAATTTTGTTTTGGAATATAAAGAGTATAATTTTAATTTTATTACATTTTAAATTAAAATTTTAAAAGTAGTTTAACTTACATTCGTTATTATTACTTTAATTTATTTCTTTTTAGGGAGAATATTCGTTATTATTACTTTAATTTATTTCTTTTTAGGGAGAATTAATATATTCTTCTAGGTAAATATTAAATTTTTAATTTTAAGTCTTGTTTTCTTTATTTTACGTTATTTTTTCATAAACTTTAAGTTAAACTACTTTATAGTTTTTATTATATAAATTCAAATTTATTAAGATTTTAACTTCTTATTAATGTGAATGTTCAATTCTTATGAGTTGTAAGTAAATTAGTTTTTGAAAATATAAATTTTATCTTTTTTAAAATGAGAAGGAGAAGAGAGAGAGAGAGAAGGGGGGGGCCTCTGCCACGGCAGCGAGAGAGAATGGGGGGGAGAGAGAGAGAAAGGGGTTGCTCAAAGCTAGGACCATATGGAAAACTTTTAATTCTCCTTTGACCACTCTCAAAAGAACTGCAACTAAAGTGGAAGCGGATAATCTTGTTGACTTCTACACATGCTTGAGTGCCATTGTACCAAGGGGAAAGCAGGAAAGAGCTGAGGTGATTACAAGCTTCAAGACAGTAAGGGATAGGTATCAAGACTACACAAGCATACTTTTCCGTAGTGATGAAGTTTTTCATCAGATCAAAGACGTGTGTCTTGCATGTGAGAAAGGAGATGTTACATATGAGGCTCCATCATTGATTAAAGAGAAGGCAAAGAAGATTGAGAAAAAAGAGATGACAGCTCGGATGTGGAGGCCTTTAAGAAACCTACCAGATAAATACGCAAGTCTTGCTGCAGAGAAATTAATGTCCAAAGAATGGTTTTTTGGCAAAAAGGATAAAGATCATTGCATGGAAGATAACATCATCCAACAGGTCAAGCGTGATGCAGTAAAGAGTGCAATTGAATATTTATTGGGAGAAAAAAATATTCCAATCAGCCAATGTAAAATTGATCATAACATTGTGAGGCAGATGGCATCAGCTTTACCGTCAGCTAAACAGAAGGCTTGGGCGCATAAATGGGTGAAGGTAGAAGATGATGGATCTGAAATTACTCCCTCTATGAGAAGTGACATTCCGGAAAATGTGTATGCATATGCACAAAAAGTCATCAATAACCACACTCTCAGAAAAGAAAAGACTTTGAACAAGGGCTTTTATTTCATACATGAAATCATTTCAGAGTCTGGAAAGAGTGTTGAGTGCAAGGAAGTTTCATTGAGTGATTTTTTGTCCAACGACACTGCTTGGGAGAGACCTCAGCTTTTCTTTGTCTATGAAATATCAACGGATGACATCCATCCACTCCTTGACAGAATATTACATACCACCATTGGTAGAGTGGGACAATGTAATATAGTCATATTTGCTGATAAAGATGACAAGGAACAAATGTCTGCTACCCTAGAAAAACAATATGGCAATGAGCTCAAGATTTACAATGGGATATACTCAAGAAAAAGGGACAAGAGAGAATGCGGTCTCAAGATACAGAGTCTAGAAACCTTTTTCTTGTGCATGAAGAGCCCTTACAATGATCACTCCTTACAAAAAAATATAAGAGGGAATGCAAAGAGATTGCAACTACTGCTGGAAGAGCATGAAGCTCCAAGTCCCCTCCATTGCAACGCAAATCACTATGAAAGGCCAGCAAAAAGTGCTGATCTTTTAATTAGTATAATGGAATTTTTGCTACCGTCCGGATGGGAAGTCACATTGTGCCGAAAGGGACATCTGGTCGAAGCTCTTATCAGAAAAGGACACAATGTAAATATTATTGAGAGCCCTGCTTGCTTGGAATACCTTGATACCGTGGCTTCTCTCACAATAAAGTTTGATAAGAAAGGTCCGATCTCACATGAAGAGGATGACATAGAGCAGATCATGTATGATGAGAGCAAGAAAGATGATGAAAATGATCAAAGCTCTGGATATAATAGTGAGGACACCAACGATAGCAAGGAAGCAGAAGAAGATGGATATGACACTGACCTTGCCTCTGAAGGTTACATAAAAAGACCACGAAGATATGTAGAGGTATGAAGACTTATGTTTAATTTTCTTTATTCATTTAAAGGTCTTTTTAAATTTATAATTAATTTAAAATTTTGAATCTCATAATTATTTCATCCTTTTATAGGAGAAGGGAGAGGAGGAGGATGAGGAGGACATAGTTGGAGCAGAGAATCATGAAAGCTCATCTCAAGAAAGCAAAGCTGCTCTGGCTATCCATCGGATGACTCTAGAAAATAATCATACATTGCAGCAAATGGAGAAGTCATTTCAAGTTAGGTTTCAAGTTCGAGAACAACCTCTTACTTTTATATTCGATGAAGAGGACATTTCAATCCTCATAAACTTCAAGAAAGAGGTCAATGACAAGGTTATAATAGCCATCCTCAGGTTTGACACAAACTTTTTACTGACTTTATGCTTTTGTATTTCCATTGGATCAAATGAACTAATATTCTTTTCTTTTTATTGCAGTATGGTTTTACAACAGCTTCCGCTATATATACAAAGATGTGCATATATGGTCGATCCTCTTGTTTCTAGTGTACTTAGCAATAAGCAGAAGACCATAGATGACGTTTTTAAGTGGTTGCAACCTATTGATTTGACTGCGGCACGAGTTATCTTTACCGCATATCACGAGGAGTGAGTATCAATCCCTACCTAGCTTATCTCTTACATTGTGGAGGATTATATCAAATAATAATTATTCTTAATTGATAATGCAGCTTGCATTGGAGCTTGGTAATTGTGGACATCTTAGCCAAGCAATGCTTCTTTGTCAATTCAATAGCATCTATCCATGGCAGTGTGTCAGAGTAAGTATAACCTACTTGTGTCATAATTATGTCAATGAGATGCATCCTATGCAATGCGCACATTCATTTATGTTTTCTATTTTGATGTGTAGATCTGCTCGAAAGTTGGTAAGTGCTATAGATGCACTTATGCAAATGGAGGGTGACTTGGAAGATCAAATAGAGTATGTAACATGCCCTGCAGCGAAGTAGAATGATGACCACAGTTGTGGGTGGAGAGTTGGATATAACTGCTTCTTGCTCCTTGCTCAAATTTTTGATTTGAGAGGCGGTGAAACCTCATTGTCCACATATACAGACTTGCATCTATATGCATTTATGTCATCTATCATTAAGGCATTTATTGATAACGTGGTGGAGCATCCAGAGGAAACATTGGTTGCTATGCCCATAAGTTGTCCTGATGTAACTGCTGTATTGGACGAAATGGGGAGCTCTTCTGAGGTTAAGGTCATCATTAGCAAGCAACCTCGTGTTTTGACTTTTGGTAGCGAGGAAGTTACAATCCTCTCCGACCCTTTGAAAGAGGCTAATGACAAAGTCAATATGGCCATCCTCAGGTTTGATATGAACATCTCTTGACTTGATACTTCAATCATTTGATTCAATCTGCTTCTAACATTTATTTATTTATTGCTGCAGAGTACGGTTATATCTCATTTTCCTAGATCAGTATAGAATCGCGTCTGTATGCTCGATTCTCTTCTTTTAGCTGTACTTAGTGATACCAAGAAGACAATAGATGATGTTTGTTCAATTCTACAACCTTTAGACTTGGATGGCATACTACTTGTCTTTATGCCATACTATGAGAAGTAAGTATGGTCTCAATCTTTCTTTTACTCTCTTATTTATAATATTGTGTCAATTAATACTTAATATTGTGATAAATCTTATCGCTCTTTATTGGTGATGTAGTTCACATTGGAGCCTGATAGTATGGGACCTTGATGACAACCATTGTTGGTTTGTCAGGCTTTCACGAGGTGTTCAAGTAAGTGTTCTTTTATCATATCATTATGAACATGCATCAAGTTACTATTTACTACACAAATTCACTTTGTCATATGTCATGATGGATAGGTCTGCAAACAAGTTAGTTTCTGTGATTATGAAAATCAGGGAGCATCAAGACCAACCAAATTTCCAGACACGCCTCGCAGTGGACCAAAAAGACATGTTTAGTAGTGGGTGGAGAATTGCCTACAACTTCATGTTGTATCTCAATGAAATTTTTGAACATGTCTCCATAGAAGCATATACCAAGCTCGAGCTACAAGATTTTGTGGCTAAGACTATTCACTATCTAACTGCTATCATTGGGAAACAACATGATGGACTCAATGAAGAACCTGAGGGAGCCAAAGAAAAAGAAGAGACAATTCAGTCTCCTTCTGTATCACAGCCTCAAGTAGAAGCATTACAGTCTACACTTGAATTAGAGACTCAATGCATTCTTCCTACACAAGAAGTGGAGACTCAATGTGCATCTACAACATCACATCTTGTAAAGGAGGAAGAGATTAAGTCTATCCCGATTGCACCAGAAGTAGAATCTCAATGTACACCATCCACACAAGTAGAGACTCAATGTACTCTTAGAGAATCACAGCCTCAAGAGGACTCATCAGACTCTATTCAGTTGTAAAACATGTAGAAAGAAACATGAGTCCTTGAAGATTTTTATCTTGTTTGTATTGATTAATGATAATGTTTTTAAAACTTATGTTAAATGTTGCAATACATTAGGATATTTTATGATATTTTTTCATTACAATACATTAGGTTTTACTTTTTTGAAAGTCTAATTTATTATGTACAATAAATATCTTATGATGAGAATCTAATAATTATATCATTCTTATGTTCCATCACTTTATTTTATAGATTTCAATGTACTCAAAATCTATCATTTATTATGTACAGCAAGTCTAACTTATATTATATTAAAAGAATATCTCATGATGAGATTCTATTAATTATATCATTCTTGTGTTCCATCATTTTACTTTATAGATTTCAATGTACTATCACTATCTTATATGTCTCAAATGTCTCCCATTATGGTCTTGCATCCCATCATTTTATTTTATAATGTCTCGCATTACCATCTTGCATCTAGTCATCTCGCATTACGGTCTTGCATCTGTAGTTCTATAAATTCCCTAGTAGTCGTTCATCTTCTATATCTCACCCGAGCAGACACTTCTTCCACTTTGCTCTTCTTACCTTACTCCTCTCCTCAAGCTTGCTCCTTCCTCTCCTCAAGCTTGCTCCTTCCATCTTGCCCGCAGCCTTGCCTCCTCTTCTCAAGCATACTCCTTTCATCTTCCACTTTGCTCTTCTTACCTTACTCCTATCCTCAAGCTTGCTCCTTCCTCTCCAAGCTTGCTCCTTCCATCTTGCCCGCAGCCTTGCCTCCTCTTCTCAAGCATACTCCTTTCATCTTGCCTTATCTCCTCTAGTTACCTTCCTCACTCTCGTTACCTTCCTCACCTCGTTCGTCTTCTATATCTTTCCTCACTCTCGTTACCTTCCTCACCTCGTTTGAGAGTGCTCTCAACGGAAGCAAGAATGGAAGAGGGAGAGAGAGCGAGAGAGAGAGATAGAGAGCCACACAAGTTTTGGTGGGTGCAGAACCACCCTAATCTTCTTTTTCATTCATTTATATATGTGTTTGAGTATTGTACATAACTGGGGTTAAGGCACAGTGACCTTTAACCCCCACAACCTCCCACTTAAAGGACAATGTGCCTTTAAGGGAGAACAACCAGTGAGCATACTATCCAATGCCCATCAATACACGACAATACTCAAACCGCTGACTAGGTAGACTCTTCGTCAGCATATCTGCAGGGTTATCATCTGTATGAACCTTGACAAGCTCTATGCGCTTGTCCTCAAGTACCTCCCTGATGAAATGGTACCTGACCTCAATGTGTTTGGTCTTTGCATGAAAGACTGGATTCCGTGCTAGCTGAATAGCACTCATGGAATCACTATGCAATGTCGGTACACCTGTATCAATCCCCAAATCTCCCACTAGTCGATCAAGCCATATAGCCTCCTTGCAACCCTCTATGGCTGCAACATACTCAGCCTCTGTGGTAGACAAAGCCACGCACTTCTGTGCACGAGACATCCACGACACTGCACCACCTGCAAAGGTGAACACATAACCAGAAGTGGATCTCCTACTATCCACATGCCCTGCATAGTCTGAATCTGTGTACCCAAGTACACCCATGTCTCCTTTACCAAAGCAAATGCACATCTCCTTGGTACCCTTCATGTACCTCATGATGCACTTAATGTGGGGGTTAAAGGTCACTGTGCCTTAACCCCAGTTATGTACAATACTCAAACACATATATAAATGAATGAAAAAGAAGATTAGGGTGGTTCTGCACCCACCAAAACTTGTGTGGCTCTCTTTCTCTCTCTCTCGCTCTCTCTCCCTCTTCCGTTCTTGCTTCTGTTGAGAGCACTCTCAACTGGTATCAGAGCCCGGGTGATCTAGCTGAGCGTGCGTGAATGCTTGAAGCTCAGCAGCTCTGTGGGAGGAAGGAGAAGCTTTGTGGGAAGCTTTGTGGGTGACTTTACTTGCATCCGAGTGTGCAGAGACCTTGGAGGAACCTTTGGAAAAGTCACTTTGGCTTTGCGAAGTGGTTTTGAGAGCCTGTTAAGAGCTTTCAAAGAAAAAGTCGTTTTTTGAGCTTTTCCCTGTTCTGTTCGATGACAGAGACTCCGTATTGACTTGTAGAGGCAACTATTGCTTGCTTTTGGTGTCCACATTACTTCAGGAGCTTGGAAACACCTTCATTCTTGAATCTAGGATCATTTCAGTGGATTTCTGACTCACTGTGTCAGTTCCTGCGTTTTTTGCCCGGGTGTTGGAACTCAAGTTTGGAGCAACCATTTGCAGATCTGTCAGTTCCGGTGGACTCAGGAGGTCCTAAAACTTCTATGTTGCTCATCATTCGCACTCCGGTGGAGTTTACAGATAGCTCTGTTTCCAAAAACGTTTTTCAGTCCGTGTGTTGGACCCAGTGATTGAGGCCACGGTTTCCAAAACCGTCTGTCCCATTGCGTTTCGGACGCCCAAAAACCCCTACCTGTCAGTTCTTGCGCGATTCGGTGGAGGATTTTCAGAGTTATAAATCTCTGTGTATTCGATTTCGTCTCTCTGTTATGCATTTTTCATACTAAGGTTTTGAAACCTTAGATTTATGCCACATGGCAGTGGATAAGTGTTGACTCCCATTTCTCACTCATCGGTTGGGATTTTGGAGTTCTGGCAGAAGAGAGATATTTGCAGATTTTCTTGCTGAGTCCAATTATGCGATGGCGCCCATGTTTTGAAGCATCTCAGGTCCTATTTTCAGTAGCGCTCATTACCGTGGGACTATGATTTCTTGAGCATACCTTATGCAGATCACTCTGGTTGCAGTTTGAGCAGTGTGCGCTCATTCATGGTATGCATTGGGTTGCAGTGGATGATTTATAGGCCATTTGGATGCATTGCGGTCCTTGTTGGATGCGCTGATAGGCCCAAATTGCCTTGTGGGATGCTATTTTTTATGGACGCTTTGCAATGGATGCTATTTTAAGCTGAGGGACAGCTTTGACACATTGCAGGTGATGCACTGATAGTGCTATGCTCTCTTGGATGAGACATTATTGATGCATATGCCAGTGGACAGTGTTTATGCTTGAGTCATTTGGCACTTATTGGCATTTTCTTTTGGGCCAGATTTGCTCATATGGATGCATAGTATATGCACATGAGTCAGATGCATCTTTTGATGCTTTGAGTTTTGAGTTTTGGTGATATTTCACACTATTGTGGCATACACATTTGGGTGCACCTGGTATTTCGTGTGATTCTCTCTTGCAGGCACTAGCATTTAAGATTTTGTTTCATTTGCATCATGGCATCCTCTTCCATGTCTGAAAAGGAGTTTTTTAGCATTAAAAAGTTTGATGGGACAAACTTTTCTTTGTGGAAAGAACAAATAAGGGATGTGCTTATTCAAAAGAAGCAGATTAAACCCTTGGCAGGGATTGAAGCTAAGCCTGCGGATATGTCTGAGGATGATTGGAATGAGTTGGATGCATTAGCAAAGTCTACTATTAGACTTCATCTTGCAGAGTTAGTTTATTTCACAGTAGTAAATGAGCAGACTACGGAAGATTTGTGGAAGAAACTGTGTGCCACTTATGAAAAGGAAACTGCCTCTAATAAAGTTTACCTCATGAAGAGGTTGTTTGAGCTGCAGATGAAGGAAGGGGTCTCCATTGCTTCTCACTTGAATGAATTCAATATTATTTTCAGCCAGCTTCAGGCTCAGAAAATGAATTTTGATGCGGAGACTAAGGCAATATTTCTCTTATGTTCATTGCCATCCTCATGGGATACCTTCCGTACAGCTGTCAGTAACTCTGCACCTGGTGGAGTACTGAAATTTGATGATGTTGTGGGTAGCTTGTTGGCCGAGGAGATTAGACGGAAGTCTATGGATGGCAACAAGCAGGATGCAGCCTTAAATGTGCAAAGGGGCAGATCACAGTTCAGGGGGAAGTCCCAAGAAAGAGGGAAGTCTCGTAGCAAATCCAGGGCACGGAACATTGAGTGTTACCATTGTGGCAAGAAGGGCCATATGAAAAAGGATTGCTACAAGCTGAAAAGAAAGCAAAAGGATAAGAAAAAGAATGCAAATTGGGGTGCAAATCAAAAGGAAGAGAGTCCAAGGGAGGACAAAGGAAAAGTGAAGATCGAGGAGATCAATGCAGTCACACGTGATAGTGACAATGATGTTCTCTTCATGTCTAGTTTATCTGTAGAGTTGCTTACCACTTCAGATGATGCATATTCCCAGGATTGGATTTTGGATTCTGGTGCTTCATTCCATGTTACTCCCCATAGGGAATGGTTCTCCACTTATGATAGTGGAAAGACAGGTTGTGTGCATCTTGGAAATGACTATGCATGTGACATAGTGGGAGCAGGTGACATAAAGTTTTCTTTTGCAAATGGGTCTGCATTTGTTTTGAAACATGTGAGACATGTGCCTAAGCTGACCAAGAGTCTTATTTCAGTGGGTCAGCTAGATGATGCTGGTTTTCACACCACTTTTGGCTTTCAAAGTTGGAAAATTCAAAAGGGCTCTATGCTTTTGGCCAGGGGTGCCAAGTGTGGGACTTTGTATCCCTTACATGTATCAGGGGTATTTGATCATGTTGTTGCAATAACCGAGCAGCCAAGCACTTCTTTGTGGCATTGCAGGTTGGGGCACATGAGCCAGAATGGAATGAAACTCTTATGCCATTTGGGTTATGTACCGCATTTGAGTTTCTCTGATTTTGAATTTTGTGAGCATTGTCTCTATGGAAAGCAGACTAAATCAGCCCATAAAAGAAGGGGAAAGAAAGAGTTTGAAATGCTTGATTTGGTGCATTCAGACGTATGTGGTCCCATGCCTACACAATCATTAGGCGGGGCTGAATACTATGTGACATTCATTGATGATGCAACTAGGAAAGTGTGGGCTTATGCTATAGCTCGGAAGAGTGATGTGTTCCAGGTATTTCAGAAATGGCTGGCCTTGGTTGAGAATCAGTCAGCTAGAACGCTTAAATGCCTGCGGACTGACAATGGTGGAGAGTATCTCTCTCATGACTTTCAGCATTTCTGTGATACACGTGGGATTAAGAGGGAGCTTACATCCCCTCGTACTCCAGAGCAAAATCCAGTTGCAGAAAAGATGAACCGTACCATTCAAGAAAGGTTGCAATGCATGCTTTCCAATGCAAGTCTTTCTTGTGGTTTTTGGGCTGAGGCAATGAAGACTGCAGTGCATGTGATCAATAGATCACCTAGTAAGAGTTTGGATGGTGGTATTCCTGAAGAGGCATGGAGTGGAAAGAAGCCCTCTTACTCTCCTTTGCGTATATTTGGGTGTGAGGCATATGCACATGTGCCAAAAGAGCTTCGAAAGAAGCTAGATCCTAAGTCTAGGAAATGCATCTTTCTAGGTTATGGTGAAAGTGGAGAGATGGGCTATCGTCTCTGGGATCCAGAAGCAAAGAAGATCATACGAAGCCATGATGTGGTCTTCAATGAGAAGAAGATGCATAAGGCACCCATGAGGGATGTGGAAATGAGGAGAATCACTTTCCAGGATGTGAATCCACCTACATATGTTGATAGGCAGCAAGCTGTCCATGCACCAAATGTGCAAGAAATGGTACAACCAAGTACTCCCACAGGTATACAATCAAGGGTAGATGATGGATCATCTATTGGTGGAAATGATGAGCCAAATGTGGCTGATATGCAAGTGGGACAGCAAGCTGAAATGCCCTTGAGAAGATCATCTAGAGTGTCTAGACTGCTTGATAGGTTTGTTCCAGGGGTAGACTATGTGATGCTTACTGATTGCGGGGAGCCTTCTTGCTACAGAGAGGCTATGATGCGTGAGGATCAATGCAAGTGGGAGTATGCTATGCAATCAGAGATGAGTTCACTTATGAAGAATAAGACTTGGGACTTGGTTTCTTTGCCACATGGAAAGAAAGCATTGCCATGTAAATGGGTATACAAAATGAAGGTCACAGGTGATGATGTGCCTAGATACAAGGCCCGTTTGGTTGCTAAAGGGTTCAAGCAAGAGAAGGGTGTGGACTTTGATGAGATATTCTCTCCGGTTGTGAAGATGACCACACTTAGATGCATGCTTGGACTAGTGGCAGTAGAGGATATGGAGCTTATGCAAATGGATGTCAAGACAGCTTTCTTGCATGGGGATTTGCATGAGGACATCTACATGGTGCAGCCGGAAGGCTTTGAAGAAAAGGGCAAAGAGCATTTAGTTTGCAAGCTGAAGAAGAGTCTCTATGGTCTTAAGCAAGCACCTAGAGAATGGTATCAGAAGTTTGATGCTTTCATTCGGTCCCAGGGTTTTAGAAGGAGTGAAATTGATCACTGCCTCTACACTAAAAGGGCTAAGGATAGTAGCCTGATAATCCTGGCACTATATGTGGATGATATGCTATTGGCTAGCAAGAATACTTATGAGCTAGATGCATTAAAGGCCACGTTGCATGAGGCCTTTGATATGAAGGATTTGGGACTTGCAGGTCATATTCTTGGTATGCGCATCACGCGTGATCGGAGTAGGAAACTCCTTTGGCTTTCACAAAAAGAGTATGTTACAAAAGTATTGCAGCGTTTCAATATGGAGGGGGGGAAGGCAGTGAGTACTCCATTGCCTCCATATGTGAAACTGAGTCATACAGATAGTCCCAAATCAGATGAGGAAAGGGCCATGATGGCCAAGGTTCCTTATGCATCAGCGGTTGGGAGTCTTATGTATGCTATGATAGCTACTAGACCAGACATTGCATTTGCAGTGGGAGTTGTTAGCCGGTATATGGCTAATCCAGGAAAGAGGCATTGGGAGGCAGTTAAGTGCATCATGAGGTACATGAAGGGTACCAAGGAGATGTGCATTTGCTTTGGTAAAGGAGACATGCGTGTACTTGGGTACACAGATTCAGACTATGCAGGGCATGTGGATAGTAGGAGATCCACTTCTGGTTATGTGTTCACCTTTGCAGGTGGTGCAGTGTCGTGGATGTCTTGTGCACAGAAGTGCGTGGCTTTGTCTACCACAGAGGCTGAGTATGTTGCAGCCATAGAGGGTTGCAAGGAGGCTATATGGCTTGATTGGCTAGTGGGAGATTTGGGGATTCATACAGGTGTACTGACATTGCATAGTGATTCCATGAGTGCTATTCAGCTAGCACGGAATCCGGTCTTTCATGTAAAGACCAAACACATTGTGGTCAGGTACCATTTCATCAGGGAGGTACTTGAGGACAAGCGCATAGAGCTTGTCAAGGTTCATACAGATGATAACCCTACAGATAACTCAAACACATATATAAATGAATGAAAAAGAAGATTAGGGTGGTTCTGCACCCACCAAAACTTGTGTGGCTCTCTTTCTCTCTCTCTCGCTCTCTCTCCCTCTTCCGTTCTTGCTTCTGTTGAGAGCACTCTCACTTAACTGCCTCCCAATGCCTCTTTCCTGGATTAGCCATATACCGGCTAACAACTCCCACTGCAAATGCAATGTCTGGTCTAGTAGCTATCATAGCATACATAAGACTCCCAACTGCTGATGCATAAGGAACCTTGGCCATCATGGCCCTCTCCTCATCTGATTTGGGACTATCTGTATGACTCAGTTTCACATATGGAGGCAATGGAGTACTCACTGCCATCCCCCCCTCCATATTGAAACGCTGCAATACTTGTGTAACATACTCTTGTTGTGAAAGCCAAAGGAGTTTCCTACTCCGATCACGCGTGATGCGCATACCAAGAATATGACCTGCAAGTCCCAAATCCTGCATATCAAAGGCCTCATGCAACTTGGCCTTTAATGCATCTAGCTCATAAGTATTCTTGCTAGCCAATAGCATATCATCCACATATAGTGCCAGGATTATTAGGCTATTATCCTTAGCCCTTTTAGTGTAGAGGTAGTGATCAAGTTCACTCCTTCTGAAACCCTGGGACCGAATGAAAGCATCAAACTTCTGATACCATTCTCTAGGCGCTTGCTTAAGACCATAGAGACTCTTCTGCAGCTTGCAAACTAAATGCTCTTTGCCCGTTTCTTCAAAGCCTTCCGGCTGCACCATGTAAATTTCCTCATGCAAATCCCCATGCAAGAAAGCTGTCTTGACATCCATTTGCATAAGCTCCATATCCTCTACTGCCACTAGTCCAAGCATGCATCTAAGTGTGGTCATCTTCACAACTGGAGAGAATATCTCATCAAAGTCCACACCTTTCTCTTGCTTGAACCCTTTAGCAACCAAACGGGCCTTGACCTAGGCACATCATCACCTGTGACCTTCATTTTGTAGACCCATTTACATGGCAATGCTTTCTTTCCATGTGGCAAAGAAACCAAGTCCCAAGGCTTATTCTTCATAAGTCAACTCATCTCTGATTGCATAGCATACTCCCACTTGCGTTGATCCTCACGCATCATAGCCTCTCTGTAGCAAGAAGGCTCCCCGCAATCAGTAAGCATCACATAGTCTACCCCTGGAACAAATTTATCAGGTGGTCTAGACACTCTAGATGATCTTCTCAAGGGCATTTCAGCTTGCTGTCCCACTTGCATATCAGCCACATTTGGCTCATCATTTCCACCAATAGATGATCCATCATCTACCCTTGATTGTATACCTGTGGGAGTACTTGGTGGTACGATTTCGTGCACATTAAACCCTTGGCAGGGATTGAAGCTAAGCCTGCAAATATGTCTGAGGATGATTGGAATGAGTTGGATGCATTAGCAAAGTCTACTATTAGACTTCATCTTGCAGAGTCAGTTTATTTCACAGTAGTAAATGAGGAGACTATGGAAGATTTGTGGAAGAAACTGTGTGCCACCTATGAGAAGGAAACTGCCTCTAATAAAGTTTACCTCATGAAGAGGTTGTTTGAGCTGCAGATGAAGGAAGGGGTCTCCATTGCTTCTCATTTGAATGAATTCAATATTATTTTCAGCCAACTTCAGGCTCAGAAAATGAATTTTGATGCGGAGACTAAGGCAATATTTCTCTTATAACACTTATTTCATTAATTTTGGACTCATATGTCTACTTTTGGACTATTCCTTAAAATCCTTCCCAACTGAAAAGTTTACTTTATAAAACTGTCATTCGAGAATCAAAAGTTTACTTTCTGGCACTATCATTTTCACATAAGACATTTCAAAATATCTCTCTACAATGTTGTACAAATAATGCAAAAACTACTATTAAATCCTAAATTTCTATTTCTTGTTTATAAGAATCATATTCTTAAAATAAAAAATCCGAGTTATTAGTTTAAATCCATGAAAAACCATGCTATTGAGGATTCACAACATTTTAAAAATGTATACATAAGAGACCTGTAAGACTCTTTTTACTTTCAATGCAGAAAACTATAACACTCTTGAATATTCAAGAAATTAAAAGGTTTATATACACATGAGACATGATGGAAGCCTCTTTTGTACTCCAAAAAGTAGCAATAGCTATGCTTGCAATTTTACATTATCATGTCATAAGTTTTACAACAAATATTGCTCTGGATGAGTCTTTGTACAAAGGATCTCCTGTGGCCTTTTCAATAATTTAGTTTTTCCTTTACAATGAGTTTAGTACAAATGGGCGATCCAAACATTTGCTTGTTTGAATGTCCTTTTCTATCATGATCATAGAAATGAGCGATCCAAACATTTGCTTGTTCAGAATGTCCTTTCTGTCGTCACTTGTCGCTTGGGTGCCATCTTCATTCACTCTCATCTGACAACCACCACCACCTTCACTCTTTCTCGATATTTGAATGGTGTTATCATGGGCATTCTTCATTTGCGCTATCTCCTTCTACTTCCTCCCGGGCGAGCATCTTTGTGAACTCTGTAATGTGCGTAATAATTGGTTGCGGTAATTTTATTTTGTCTTCTACATCATACCCCATGTGCTTCTTTGTTTTCTTTGACCTTGATTTCCAGGATACTATGACTGTCTCTGTGGAAAGTCTTGAAATTGCTTCATGGTTTGGGACCCATTCCTTTTTCAAACAACTACTATACAATGTACTGTTATCTTGGTTCTCCTTCCTGCCCCTTGGCTCATACCATACCGCTGTAAATGTTGTAGCTCTCCCCCAGTCATCCATGCTCACGTCAACTACTTTTGCAACCCAAAACTTCACGTTCTCATGTTCATCATCCGATGGTCGAACTGCAACAAAACAATGGACATCTATGTCTATTTGTGGCATAAACTCTCTCTTCTTGGGTCCACAATATGGACGTGGGAGCAACGATTCAAACTCATTTTCAAAGAGACCACATGCTGGACGCAAGTCATTACCAACATTTGGCCAAAATAAAGGCCGTTCTGCCTTAATATCATCTTCTCGCATTTTTGCAAGGTCCTTTATCAATTGGTAGGTCTTGCTAATTACAACAGTAGTGTGTTCCTTCCAAGAGGGCTTCCAATCAGGAAATCTCCGGAGCATTTCCTCTTTGTATGCAATAAAAGCTTTTAAGCCTTCTATTTCACCTTTGGATTTCTCGCTGAATTCTTTTATAGGAGCCCATGTTGGATGCATTTCTTTGCTCGGGATTGAAGTTAAGAGAGAGTAAGGTTCTTCAGGTTCCCATTTTGTATCAAGAGAATAGTGTTGCCATTGCATCACTGGTTTATCATCCTTTAAGAAAAATCGAAAATAGTGTGGAGCGCTATGACCAATCAGGGCATCACCACCTTTTTGTATGAAAGGTAGAATAAAGCTCTTCCAATCATACATCCTCTCAACCATTGAGCATATTGTTCCTTCCTTATGGCCACCAACTTGCCTCCCGCATTTTCTTATCAAGTCATCCATTGTCTCCATGTCCTTGTGTTTTAGTTCTCTTGAAACTGTGCTAAATACCTGATCGATATCCTCATGTGTGTGCCCAACCAACAAAAACCCAACTTCAATCTCATTGAAGATTCTATGAGCGATTAGCATTGAGCAAAATGCAAAGAAGAGTACATTCTTATTCTCTCGTCCACAATTGTCTGCTTGTATTCTCAAAGTTGCTGGTAGGCGACCTTTTTCTGCATGTACATTGTGAATTGCCTTCATAACGGATGTTACAACTTGATTGCTATCGTGTAGATGCAAGGAATCAATCCATATGTCTGCAAAAAACTTAAATCCGTGCACTAACACTCCACATAGATGTGTCTTTAAAAAGTATTTGCCTTGTAGCTTAGGTGGAGTGTTAACGAATCGAGGTAATGTTGTTGTATCTTGATCCATACCATCTACAATAATGCACATGTACTCATTTGGGTGAGAAATAGCTTGCTCCTTCCAAAATGCATATTTTATTCTAGAATGTCGAACAAGTCCATGATGAAATTCTCTCTTTCTTTTGTAAGCTTCTTTTTGTTCTGGAGATGTTGCACTCTCAAGTGCTCGCTTTAGATCATCACAGTCGTTGCACTTTGACATTTTTTGCCTCTTTGGGATTTTAACATGTCCAAAGCTTTTTTTCCAAAGAGTATACAAAGTATGAAAAGATGCCCTCTTTGCCTCTGTGTTTCTCCAATAGAGTTAAATACTTCTTTTTTGGTCAAACCTATCGGAAGATGCATTTCTGATAGGTGGGGTTGTGGTAAAGCATTTTCATAAATGTAATCTTTCAAAATTGCTGTTGCCGCAACCGTTGAGGCTCTTGTTTTGGGCCTTCCTATGTTTCCATGAATGTTAAATTTAACTCCATACTTTGCTTTATTAGCCAAATTCCAATATGTGCCATGTAATAATCCTGTAATAATGCGATATGCATTATTGCATATACTTTTTCCATTTATAAGAGGCCTTATTTGATGTCCTGAACTTCGCCTTCTCTTATCATTTACAAGAAAGCAAGACAATCTCATGAGTAGGTATTCATTTCTTCTGCTTCCTTTCCTTTGCCATACATGTTCTCTACAACCCTTGATGTCATGTAAGTTAATGGATCGCATACATGTATGCTTACAGCATGTAGATCGCATTGCTTTTAGCATAACATCTTCATTCATTACTCTTATTCTCTTTGGTTGCTTTTCTGGATCTGCCTGCACTCGTTGTCTTTTCATGCATCTGTATGTCCGTTTTGGGACCTTCTGTTCATTCTTATTTGGATTTGTGTAGTTCTCCTTGTAAGATTTATTTGTCACGTTGTTTTCATGAGATGTTGCATCCTTGATCTTATCACTCTGACAGTCAAATACTGAATATTCCTTTGTTGATGTCATCCTTGCTTTTGATACATTCGTCAAACCATTTGTAACATTTACAAGTTCACAATCAAAGTCAAACACCGAATAGTCCTTTGTTGATCTCATCCCTACTTTTGATACAATCGTAGAACCACTTGTCACAATGGCATTAGAGTGTCCCGAATGATCTTCAAACTCATCTATTCCTGAGAGAACATCACTCATTGATGCACTTTCTATGGATTTCATAACTCCATAGTCAGTGGTGATAGACTGTCCAGAATGATCTTCAAACTCATCTATTCCTGAGAGAACATCGCTCATTGATGCACTTTCTATGGATTTCATAACTCCATAGTCTTGAAACTCCTCTACTCCAGAGAGAACATCACTCATTATACTATCGTGCATGATTTCCATAATTCCATAGTTACCTGCTTTGACTCCAAGAACTTTATCAGTATCCATGAAGCCATCCATGCTTGAAGATATAACACTTTTCACATCTTTGCCCAAGTTCTCAATGTGCATGAACTCATCCACCCCGGATAAGGCATCACTTGTGAAATATTTTTCTTTCTCAGTACCAATGAACTCATCGACTTCTGATAAGACGTCAGTGCTATAGTTGAGTGCATTGGAATCATCCATCTCTGAAGGAATAGAGCTTGGTACATTGGCATATTCTTTCAATTCTTTGATGTTGTAGTATACATTATGTTTATCATTAAAAACCACATGCCGAGTCTTTCCAATCTTTAAAAATTGCATGCTCCATCTCAAATCCTTACCTACCTCATAGTAGGGACCATCCAATGACATTGAGTTATCATCCATACCATCATCAGTAACTTTTTGAATTCTCATCTGCGCAAATGTCCAGTGTTCAACTTGTTCAAATCCCAAGACTTGACCTTCTGCTACATACTTATTTGTAAATGATAACATTTGTAAAATATCTCCCACTCTAAAATCCAAAGATATGCACTTTGTATTCCTGATGACATGTGTTGGATAAGTCTCATCTCTGTCCCATGCAATAAATGCTTTGTTGGAAGTATTAGAGGGCATAACATCTCCAAGGATTTCCATATCCCCACACTTATGCTTTAGCTCAACATGTGCACTAAGAATCCTTGATACGATAACCGCTACCTTATCTTCGCCAAGTCTTCTAAAGTGACAAATAGAATTTGGATCACTTTCATGGATTGTAGCAAATGCAACTACTTCTCTTTTGCAACATAAAATCACCTCCATCCCCGGAATAAATTTTGTAGCCATCTCCTTTGTGAGTTTCCTCTGCAAACAAGCTGTAACAACCATTATAAAGAACATTAGTCTCTTCTCAATAATCTACTTTATTAATGATTTAAAAATCCAGAACGTATTTGAAAATTTAATTAGACACTAACCAATAACAACCATAAGCCCTAAACCCTAAACCGTAAACCAAAACAACCCTAAATCCTAACCAATAACAACCCTAAACCCTAAACCCTAAACCCTAAACCCTAAACCCTAACCCCCAAACCCCAAACCCTAAACGCTAACCCCCAAACCCCAAACCCTAACTCCCAAACCCTAAACCCTAAACCCCAAATCCTAAACCCTAACTCCTAAACCTTAAACCCTAAACCCTAACTCCCAAACCCTAAACCCTAAACCCTAAATCCTAAACCCTAACTCCCAAACCCCAAACCCTAACTCCCAAACCCGAAACCCTAAACCCTAAACCCTTAACCCTAACCCCCAAACCCTAAACTCTAAACCCTAACTCCTAAACCCTAAGCCCTTAACCCTAACCCCCAAACCCTAACCCCCAAACCCCAAACCCTAACCCCCAAACCCTAAACCCTAAACCCTAAACCCTAACTCCCAAACCCTAAACCCTAAACCCTAAATCCCAAACCCTAAACCCTAAACCCTAACTCCCAAAACCCAAACCCTGAACCCCAAACCCTGAACCCTAAACCCTAAACCCTAACTCCCAAACCCTAAACCCTAACTCCCAAATCCTAAACCCCAAACCCTAAACCCTAAACCCCAAACCCTAAACCCTAACCCCCAAACCCTAAATCCTAAACCCTAACCCCTAAACCCTAAACCCTAAACCACCAAACTCTAAACCCTAACCCCCAAACCCTAACCCTCAAACCTTGAACCCTAAACCCTAAACCCTAACTCACCAAACCCCAAATCCTAAACCCAAACCACGAAATCCTAAACCTTAAATCCTATGAGTGTTTTCAAGTAATATCATTTATTTAAGTAATAGTTTTAATTAGAATTTATAAGTAATAGTGGAATTGATAGTTGGGAGGGTGGTAGTGGGAGAAAGGGAGAGTGGGAAAGTGGAGAAAGGGAGTGTGGGAGGGTGGTAGTGGGAGAAAGGGAGAGTGGGAGAGGGAGTGGGAATGGGGGCGGTGGGGGTGGGGGTGGGAGAATGGGAGTGGGAGTGGGAGTGGGAGAGGGAGTGGGAATGGGGGAGGTGGGGGTGGGAGAATGGGAGTGGGAGTGGGAGTGGGAGTGGGAATGGGGGAGGTGGGGGTGGGGTGAGGGTGGGAGGATGGGAGTGGGAGTGGAAGGGGTGGGGTGGGGAGTGGGAGTGGGAGGATGGGAGTGGGAGAGGGAGTGGGAATGGGGGAGGTGGGGGTGGAAGTGGGAGGGGTGAGGTCGGAGGATGGGAGTGGGAATGGGGGAGGTGGGGGTGGAAGTGGGAGGGGTGGGGTGGGAGGATGGGGGAGGGAGTGGGAGTGGGGGAGGTGGGGGGGGTGGGAAAATGGGAGTGGGAGTGGGAATGGGGGAGGTGGGGGGGTGGGAAAATGGGAGTGGGAGGATGGGAGTGGGAGGGGTGAGGTGGGAGGATAAGGGTGGGAGAATGGGAGTGGGAGTGGGAATGGGGGGGGAGGGGTGGGGGTGGGAGGATGGGAGTGGGAGTGAGACGTGTAGGTGGGAGGATGTGAGTGGGTGGGAGAATGGGAGTGGGAGTGGGAGTGGGAATGGGGGAGGTGGGGGTGGAGTGAGGGTGGGAGTGGGAGGGGTGGGGTGGGAGGATGGGAGTGGGAGAGGGAGTGGAAATGGGAAAGGTGAAAGAATGGGCGTGGGCGTGGGAGTGATAATGGGGGAGGTGGGGTGGGAGGATGGGAGTGAGAGTGGGGTGGGAGGATGGGAGTGGGTGGGAGAGAGAGAGAAGATAATCTAATAGAGAGGCCAATGGGAGAGGAGATAATGTTATAGAAGGACCAATGAGAGAGAAGCACTCAAAACCCTAGTTTTTCTTATATATACTCTCCTTCTCTCATTGTTTCTCTCATTTCAACAAGGAAGAGCAAGAGGAGAAGCAAAAAGAGGAGGAAGAGCAAAAGCAAGCACAAGCAAGCACAGACATCGATTTCAACTTTTTTCCAGGTACTGTTTTTAAAATTTGTATTCTTTGAAATTTTTGAAGGATAGATTTTTAGAGAGAGAAAAGAAGAGAGAGAGTCTTGCTGCCTCGGCAGCAAAAGAGAGAAAGAAAGAGAGAGGGAGAGAGACGAGAGAAGGGGGGGGAAAGAGAGGGGAGAGAAAGGGAGGGGGGAGAGAAGGGGGAAGGGGGAAAGAGAGGGGAGAGAGGGGAGAAGCAGCGAGGGGGGGGAGAGAGAGAGGGGAGGGGGAGGCCGCTGCCGCGAGGGGGGGAGGGAGGGGAGGGGAGGGGGAGGGGGGGCGGCGAGAGAGGGAGGGGGGGGCGGGGATAGAGAGGGGGAAGAGGGAGGGGAGGCGAGGGTGGAGAGGGAGGGGAGGGGGCCGCTGCCGCGGCAGCGGCAGCGAGAGAGGGGGAGGGGGGGGAGAGGGAGAGGAAGGGGGGGGGGGGGGGCAAGGGGGGGGAGGAGGGAGAGAGAGGGGAGGGGGCCGCTGCCGCTGCCGCGGCAGCGAGAGAGGGGGAGGGGGGAGAGGGGAGGGAGGGGGCCGCTGCCGCGGCAGCGGCAGCAAGAGAGGGGGAGGGGGGCGAGAGGGAAGGGGGGAGAGAGGGGGCAGCGAGAGGGAAGGGGGGGGAAGAGAGAGAGAAGGGGGGGGGGCCACTGCCGCGGCAGCGGCAGCGAGAGAGGGAGGGGAGGGGAGAGAGAAGGGGGGGGGGGAAAGGGAGGGGAGGAGAGAGGGAAGGGGGGGGAAGAGAGAGAGAGGGGGGGGGCCGCTGCCGCTACCGCGGCAGCGAGAGAGGGAGGGGAGGGGAGAGAGAAGGGGGGGGGGAAAGGGAGGCGAGGAGAGAGAGAAAGGGGGGGGGCCACGGCCGCTGCCGCGGCAGCGAGAGAGGGGGAGGGGGGGAGAGGGAGCAGCGAGAGGGAAGGGGCGGGAAGAGAGAGAGAGGGGGGGGGGCCGCTGCCGCGGCAGCAGCAGCGAGAGAGGGAGGGGAGGGGAGAGAGAAGGGGGGGAGGAAAGGGAGGGGAGGAGAGAGGGAAGGGGGGGGAAGAGAGAGAGAGGGGGGGGGCCGCTGCCGCGGCAGCGGCAGCGAGAGAGGGAGGGGAGGGGAGAGAGAAGGGGGGGGGGGAAAAGGGAGGCGAGGAGAGAGAGAAAGGGGGGGGCCGCGGCAGCGAGAGAGGGGGAGGGGGGGGTGAGGGAAGGGGGGAGTGAGAGGGAAGGGGGGAGAGGGAAGGGGGGGGGGCCGCGGCCGCTGCCGCGGCAGCGAGAGAGGGGGAGGGGGGGGAGAGGGAAGGGGGGAGCGAGAGGGAAGGGGGGAGAGGGAAGGGGGGGGGGCCGCGGCCGCTGCCGCGGCAGCGAGAGAGGGGGAGGGGGGGGAGAGGAAAGGGGGGAGGGGCCGGGGGCAGCGAGAGAGAGGGAAGGGGGAGAGAGAGAGAAGGGGGAGGGGCCGCGGCCGCTGCCGCGGCAGCGAGATAGGGGGAGGGGGGGGAGAGGGAAGGGGGGAGGGGGCGGAGGGAGCGAGAGAGTGGAGGGGGAGAGAGAGAGAAGGGGGGGGGCCGCGGCCGCTGCCGCGGCAGCGCGAGAGGGAGGGGGGGGGAGAGAGAGAAGGGGGGTAGCAAGAGAGAGGGGAGGGAGAGAGAGAGGGGGAGAGGGGGAGAGGGAAGGGGTGGGGAGAGGGAAGAGAGAGGGGGAGCCGCTGCCGCGGCAGCGAGAGAGGAGGGGGGGGGAGAGAGAGTAGGGGGGAGATGCGAGAGAGAGGGGGAGGGAGAGAGAGAGAGGAGGGGAGGGGCCGCTTCCGCGGCAGCGAAAGTGAGGGAGGGGTGGAGAGAGAGAGAGAGAGGGGGAGGAGAGAGAGAGAGGGGATGGGGGGGGAGATCGCGGCAAGTGAGAGAGAGAGTGGAGAGGAGAGTGGGGAGCGCAAGTGAGAGAGAGGAAAAAGGTGAGGAGAAAGGAAGAGAGAGAGAGAGAGGGGAAATGAAGAGGAGGGGAGAGAGTAGACTAAGATGAGAGGAAACGTAGACTAGAGCGGAGAGGAAAGAGAGAGAGAGAAGAGTGAGAGAGATGAAAATTTAGAGAGGGAGGACACGAGAAAGTACGATCGAGATAGAAAATCTTACCAATGAAGAGGAGAAATGAGTGGGCGACGATCGAGACAAGATGAAGAGATCGAGATAGAAAATCTTACCAATGAAAAGGAGAAATGAGTGGGCGACGATCTAGACAAGATGAAGAAGCTACGATCAATGAGGCATATGAGAGGAGATTGGTATGTGATTTAGTCTAAACTTAAACAAACAAAACTATAAACCTTGGTGTTTGATGAAAATTTAGAGAGGAAGGACACAAGAGAAAGTACGATCGAGATAAAAAATCTTACCAATGAGGAGAAAAAATGAGTGGGCGACGATCAAGAAGAGATAAAGGAGAGATGTTTTGATAGAAGAATTTGGGAGCTATGATCAATGAGGCATATTAGAGAAGATTGGTGTGTGATTTAGTCGAAACTTAAACAAACAAAACTATAAACCTTGGTGTTTGAAAAAGAAACGTGTGGAAACTAGAATTTCAAAATTTCCCGCCTTTTTTTTAACTATGAATCCTTGTGTTTGAAAAGACAAACCTTGGTGTTTGAAAAGAGAAACGTGTGGAAACTAGAATTTCAAAATTTCTCACTTGAATCCTTGTGTTTGAAAAGACAAACGTGTGAAAACTTGAAAATTGTGATAAAAGACAACCTTGTGTTTCAAAAGACAAACGCGTGGATGTGAAAATTGTGATAAAAGACAACCTTGTGTTTCAAAAGACAAACGCGTGGATGTGAAAATTGTGATAAAAGACAACCTTGTGTTTCAAAAGACAAACCCCTGGATGTGAAAAGACAAATGTATGCTAAAAGCAAAACTTGTAGAAACTTCAATTTTAAATTTTTCTTTGTTTTCGAATTTAAAATGAGTTTCACTTTCATTTTTAATTTACTAGTTTAATTTAGACTATAATGCATTTTGTTTTGGAATATAAAGAGTATAATTTTAATTTTATTACATTTTAAATTAAAATTTTAAAAGTAGTTTAACTTACATTCGTTATTATTACTTTAATTTATTTCTTTTTAGGGAGAATATTCGTTATTATTACTTTAATTTATTTCTTTTTAGGGAGAATTAATATATTCTTCTAGGTAAATATTAAATTTTTAATTTTAAGTCTTGTTTTCTTTATTTTACGTTATTTTTTCATAAACTTTAAGTTAAACTACTTTATAGTTTTTATTATATAAATTCAAATTTATTAAGATTTTAACTTCTTATTAATGTGAATGTTCAATTCTTATGAGTTGTAAGTAAATTAAATATAAATTTTATCTTTTTTAAAATGAGAAGGAGAAGAGAGAGAGAGAGAAGGGGGGTCGCTGCCGCGGCAGCGAGAGAGAATGGGGGGGGAGAGAGAGAGAAAGGGGTGGGAGGATAATGTGAATGTTCAATTCTTATGAGTTGTAAGTAAATTAGTTTTTGAAAATATAAATTTTATCTTTTTTAAAATGAGAAGGAGAAGAGAGAGAGAGAGAAGGGGGGGTCGCTGCCGCGGCAGCGAGAGAGAATGGGGGGGGAGAGAGAGAGAAAGTGGTGGGAGGATGGGAGTGGGAGAGGGAGTGGGAATGGGGAAGGTGAAAGAATGGACGTGGGCGTGGTTGGAGGATGAGGGCGGCAGCGAGAGAGAAGGGGGGGAGAGAAGGGGGGGAGAGAGAGAGAGAAAGGGGTGTGAGTTTAAAAAAGATAAAATATAAATTTTATCTTTTTTAAACTCACAACCTTAGTGTATTAAAAAGAATAATGGAAAGATTATTTTTTGCTTTTAATTCGCAACCTAAGGATATTAAAAAGAACAATGGAAAAGAAATTATTTCTTGCTTTTCTTCGCTTCGACGGTTGGTGTAGTCTAGATTAGCATAGATTAGTTTGTCCTTAGAGGAGAGAACTCCAAAAAAACCAATCAAAGCCATGCTCAAAATTTCCCGACTAGTTCCTAATCGGAGTCAGTCCATTCGTTCACATTCACATTCGGTTTCACAGACACAACAACCCTACCATTTAAGCAACGATTAAGGTTTTTAAACTTTCAAGATGATTGAAAGTTGTATCAGTGGACATGACAGATTACAGTTGTGGAAGTTGACAGAGCATTTTACACTTATATCAGTTGCGGGAGTTGACAGAGCATTTTGTACTTATATATGACAAACTTCAAATTTGTATTCAGAGATCATTGTAAATCCTTATTTTTTTTCACATTTATGCTCTAAGCCTTGTAAAGCCTTTTAGGCTATTCCCAAAGCATTTATGCTCTAAGCCTTGTAAAGCCTTTTAGGCTATTCCCAAAGCATTTATGCTCTAAGCCTTGTAAAGCCTTTTAGGCTATTCCCAAAGCATGAAATTGATACTTATATGATTGGGAAGAATACAAACTGGAGGTGTATTAATGGGACTCATTGTACTTTTGATTTTTCAAAGTAATTGTAGTTTGTCAAAGTACTTAAAATTTGTGTTGTGCTTGAATATAGGATGGATCTTGAGGCTACAGCATTTGTCAATGGTATGTCACTGAAATACAATGGAAGAATTTATGCCCCAAAGGACTTCACAAACTGGACAGTTGTTGACACAACAAAGAAAGCATGGTTCTTGGTCTTAAGTAAAGGAAATCTCATTCTAGTGATGACAAAGAGAGAGTTGGAGAAAGATGAGTGCGCATCAAATGTATCTTTCTCCAAGAGCAATTTGATTCAAGGGGGCACCTTAGTAGGAATAAAAATTGAAAAAGACAGCACTACAATGATGATTTACACAAAGTCAAGAATGAGCAACAGATCGTTTCTTCTTTCTAAGAAAGATGCAATGCACTTTGTGATGCCGCCGCCAAAAGCACCTAGATTTCTTGAATTGGTTCCTGCATTGGAGATCCTTCAACATGTGTGGGAGGAATTTCCCATTGAGGAAGCAAGAAAAATGCAGTCAAAGATTATCCTTGAATACTTTCAGGGTGTCATTCAACAAGGTTCAACTTCATTGGAGGGACCTAAGGTGCAAGAATCCACACATGAGAAAGGAAGTGATGAGACACGCCATGTAGATTTGGTTCATGGTAATACAAATGAGAGAGGAAGTGGAGTGGATGAGATAGAACACATTGTAGCAATGGATGAGGGTCTTGTACACGTGGATGCTTACAAGGGATCTACATCTGAGACAGGAATTGAATTGGTGGAGACCGGACATGCACATGCATCTCAGACAGAAATTGAATTGAGTGAGACACGACATGCATCAGATAAGACAGGACATGCACACACATCTCTTGTTCATGGTATTACTCACTTAGATGGTGTAAATCATGAAGTTGATGGAATAACAGAACAAGTGAAGCCCTTAAGTATACCTGAAGTTGAGGCAATAGAAGAAGAAGTAGGGCGATCTAAAGCAGTTCACATTGAGCCCCTAAAAAATAAACCTCGACGTCAAATGCAAAAGGCAAGTACTTCACGAGCTACAGTTCCAAGTCCTATAACTGGAAAAAGAGGTCGTTCATATACAAAGAAAGGGCAAAGAAGAGAAGAGGAAGAACATGAAGAGGATGCGGAGGGTCTTGAAATGGAGTCAGATCTAGAAGCAGAAATGTTATCAATGAAGAACCTAAATCTTCGCTTGAATGAGGCTGTGACAGATGAGGATCCAGGATATATATGGGGCCAGAAGACTCAAGTTATACATGCTTCATCAGTGGTCAAAGCAAGTGTCTTCACCAACAGCAGGACCTTAGATACAGCCTATGCTGAAAAGATTTTTCAGGCTTTGATTGATGGAAAAAAACCAGTTGTTTCTAATTTGGTACTCCGTCCAAGAACATTTTGGCCAGTCATGGGAGATTATAGTCAATCCATCAATTTCTCTCAGCCTATAGATTTTGAGATGCAATTCACTAAGTTCCTCGGAAAACAAGTTCCCTCACTTCAAGAAGGACAGAGTTCAGTGAATGATCCAGAACGACATATAAGGGATGCCAAGAGAAATTTCTTAGCTCATTGTACATTTGAGGCAATAGATGGTCAGCACTATGCCTATGCTTGTAATGAGCGCTCTAGAGATGCATACAAGAAAGGAGAAATTACTTATCAAACTTTCGCGAGTGTGCCTCAATTTCACTACTATTCTGCATGCATCTGTATCTTCAAGAACGAGAAGAAATATTTGATTGAGTCGGAAAGACTTAATCATGACATTTATGCACTACGAAAAATCACCTCCACTTCAGAGATGTTGCTCAAAGCTAGGACCATATGGAAAACTTTTAATTCTCCTTTGACCACTCTCAAAAGAACTGCAACTAAAGTGGAAGCGGATAATCTTGTTGACTTCTACACATGCTTGAGTGCCATTGTACCAAGGGGAAAGCAGGAAAGAGCTGAGGTGATTACAAGCTTCAAGACAGTAAGGGATAGGTATCAAGACTACACAAGCATACTTTTCCGTAGTGATGAAGTTTTTCATCAGATCAAAGACGTGTGTCTTGCATGTGAGAAAGGAGATGTTACATATGAGGCTCCATCATTGATTAAAGAGAAGGCAAAGAAGATTGAGAAAAAAGAGATGACAGCTCGGATGTGGAGGCCTTTAAGAAACCTACCAGATAAATACGCAAGTCTTGCTGCAGAGAAATTAATGTCAAAAGAATGGTTTTTTGGCAAAAAGGATAAAGATCATTGCATGGAAGATAACATCATCCACCAACAGGTGAAGCGTGATGCAGTAAAGAGTGCAATTGAATATTTATTGGGAGAAAAAAATATTCCAATCAGCCAATGTAAAATTGATCATAACATTGTGAGGCAGATGGCATCAGCTTTACCGTCAGCTAAACAGAAGGCTTGGGCGCATAAATGGGTGAAGGTAGAAGATGATGGATCTGAAATTACTCCCTCTATGAGAAATGACATTCCGGAAAATGTGTATGCATATGCACAAAAAGTCATCAATAACCACACTCTCAGAAAAGAAAAGACTTTGAACAAGGGCTTTTATTTCATACATGAAATCATTTCAGAGTCTGGAAAGAGTGTTGAGTGCAAGGGAGTTTCATTGAGTGATTTTTTGTCCGACGACACTGCTTGGGAGAGACCTCAGCTTTTCTTTGTCTATGAAATATCAGCGGATGACATCCGTCCACTCCTTGACAGAATATTACATACCACCATTGGTAGAGTGGGACAATGTAATATAGTCATATTTGCTGATAAAGATGACAAGGAACAAATGTCTGCTACCCTAGAAAAACAATATGGCAATGAGCTCAAGATTTACAATGGGATATACTCAAGAAAAAGGGACAAGAGAATGCGGTCTCAAGATACAGAGTCTGGAAACCTTTTTCTTGTGCATGAAGAGCCCTTATAATGATCACTCCTTACAAAACAATATAAGAGGGAATGCAAAGAGATTGCAACTACTGCTGGAAGAGCATGAAGCTCCAAGTCCCCTCCATCGCAATGCAAATCACTATGAAAGGCCAGCAAAAAGTGCTGATCTTTTAATTAGTATGATGGAATTTTTGCTACCGCCTGGATGGGAAGTCACATTGTGCCGAATGGGACATCTGTTCGAAGCTCTTATCAGAAAAGGACACAATGTAAATATTATTGAGAGCCCTGCTTGCTTGGAATACCTTGATACCGTGGCTTCTCTCACAATAAAGTTTGATAAGAAAGGTCCGATCTCACATGAAGAGGATGACATAGAGCAGATCATGTACGATGAGAGCAAGAAAGATGATGAAAATGATCAAAGCTCTGGATATAATAGTGAGGATACCAGCAATAGCAAGGAAGCAGAGGAAGATGGATATGACACTGACCTTGCCTCTGAAGGTTACATAAAAAGACCACGAAGATATGTAGAGGTATGAAGACTTATGTTTAATTTTCTTTATTCATTTAAAGGTCTTTTTAAATTTATAATTAATTTAAAATTTTGAATCTCATAATTATTTTATCCTTTTATAGGAGAAGGGAGAGGAGGAGGATGAGGAGGACATAGTTGGAGCAGAGAATCATGAAAGCTCATCTCAAGAAAGCAAAGCTGCTCTGGCTATCCATCAGATGACTCTAGAAAATAATCATACATTGCAGCAAATGGAGAAGTCATTTCAAGTTAGGTTTCAAGTTCGAGAACAACCTCTTACTTTTATATTCGATGAAGAGGATATTTCAATCCTCATAAACTTCAAGAAAGAGGTCAATGACAAGGTTATAATAGCCATCCTCAGGTTTGACACAAACTTTTTACTGACTTTATGCTTTTGTATTTCCATTGGATCAAATGAACTAATATTCTTTTCTTTTTATTGCAGTATGGTTTTACAACAGCTTCCGCTATATATACAAAGATGTGCATATATGGTCGATCCTCTTGTTTCTAGTGTACTTAGCAATAAGGAGAAGACCATAGATGACATTTTTAAGTGGTTGCAACCTATTGATTTGACTGCGGCGCGAGTTATCTTTACCGCATATCACGAAGAGTGAGTATCAATCCCTACCTAGCTTATCTCTTACATTGTGGAGGATTATATCAAATAATAATTATTCTTAATTGATAATGCAGCTTGCATTGGAGCTTGGTAATTGTGGACATCTTAGCCAAGCAATGCTTCTTTGTCAATTCAATAGCATCTATCCATGGTAGTGTGTCAGAGTAAGTATAACCTACTTGTGTCATAATTATGTCAATGAGATGCATCCTATGCAATACACACATTCATTTATGTTTTCTATTTTGATGTGTAGATCTGCTCGAAAGTTGGTAAGTGCTATAGATGCACTTATGCAAATGGAGGGTGACTTGGAAGATCAAATAGAGTATGTAACATGCCCTGCAGCGAAGCAGAATGATGACCACAGTTGTGGGTGGAGAGTTGGATATAACTGCTTCTTGCTCCTTGCTCAAATTTTTGATTTGAGAGGCGGTGAAACCTCATTGTCCACATATACAGACTTGCATCTGCAGGCATTTATGTCATCTATCATTAAGGCATTTATTGATAACGTGGTGGAGCATCCAGAGGAAACATTGGTTGCTACGCCCATAAGTTGTCCTGATGTAACCGCTGTATTGGACGAAATGGGGAGCTCTTCTGAGGTTAAGGTCATCATTAGCAAGCAACCTCGTGTTTTGACTTTTGGTAGCGAGGAAGTTACAATCCTCTCCGACCCTTTGAAAGAGGCTAATGACAAAGTCATGATGGCCATCCTCAGGTTTGATATGAACATCTCTTGACTTGATACTTCAATCATTTGATTCAATCTGCTTCTAACATTTGTTTATTTATTGCTGTAGTACGGTTATATCTCATTTTCCTAGATCAGTACAGAATCGCGTCTGTATGCTCGATTCTCTTCTTTCAGCTGTACTTAGTGATACCAAGAAGACAGTAGATGATGTTTGTTCAATTCTACAATCTTTAGACTTGGATGGCATACTACTTGTCTTTATGCCATACTATGAGAAGTAAGTATGGTGTCAATCTTTCTTTTACTCTCTTATTTACAATATTGTGTCAATTAATACTTAATATTGTGATAAATCTTATCGCTCTTTATTGGTGATGTAGTTCACATTGGAGCCTTATAGTATGGGACCTTGATGACAACCATTGTTGGTTTGTCAACTCAATTACAGGCTTTCACGGGGTGTTCAAGTAAGTGTTCTTTTATCATATCATTATGAACATGCATCAAGTTACTATTTACTACACAAATTTACTTTGTCATATGTCATGATGGACAGGTCTGCAAACAAGTTAGTTTCTGCGATTATGAAAATCAGGGAGCATCAAGACCAACCAAATTTCCAGACACGCCTCGCAGTGGACCAAAAGGACATGTTTAGTAGTGGGTGGAGAATTGCGTACAACTTCATGTTGTATCTCAATGAAATTTTTGAACATGTCTCCATAGAAGGATATACCAAGCTCGAGCTACAAGATTTTGTGGCTAAGACTGTTCACTATCTAACTGCTATCATTGGGAAACAACATGATGGACTCAATGAAGAACCACTTGAATTAGAGACTCAATGCATTCTTCCTACACAAGAAGTGGAGACTCAATGTGCATCTACAACATCACATCTTGTAAAGGAGGAAGAGATTAAGTCTATCCCGATTGCACCAGAAGTAGAATCTCAATGTACACCATCCACACAAGTAGAGACTCAATGTACTCTTAGAGAATCACAGCCTCAAGAGAAGTCATCAGACTCTATTCAGTTGTAAAACATGTAGAAAGAAACATGAGTCCTTGAAGATTTTTATCTTGTTTGTATCGATTAATGATAGTGTTTTTAAAACTTATGTTAAATGTTGCAGTACATTAGGATATTTTATGATATTTTTTCATTACAATACATTAGGTTTTACTTTTTTGAAAGTCTAATTTATTATGTACAATACATTAGGTTTTACTTTTTTGAAAGTCTAATTCATTCTTATGTTCCATCACTTTATTTTATAGATTTCAATGTACTCAAAATCTATCATTTATTATGTACAGCAAGTATCTCATGATGAGATTCTATTAATTATATCATTCTTGTGTTCCATCATTTTACTTTATAGATTTCAATGTACTATCACTATCTTATATGTCTCAAATGACTCCCATTACGGTCTTGCATCCCATCATTTTATTTTATAATGTCTCGCATTACAATCTTGCATCTAGTCATCTCGCATTACGGTCTTGCATCTGTAGTTCTATAAATTCCCTAGTAGTCGTTCATCTTCTATATCTCACCCGCAGCAGACACTTCTTGCACTTTGCTCTTCATGATGAGATTCTATTAATTATATCATTCCTGTGTTCCATCATTTTACTTTATAGATTTCAATGTACTATCACTATCTTATATGTCTCAAATGTCTCCCATTACGGTCTTGCATCCCATCATTTTATTTTATAATGTCTCGCATTACGATCTTGCATCTAGTCATCTCGCATTACGGTCTTGCATCTGTAGTTCTATAAATTCCCTAGTAGTCGTTCATCTTCTATATCTCACCCGCTCCTCTCCTCAAGCTTGCTCCTTCCTCTCCTCAAGCTTGCTCCTTCCATCTTGCCCGCTAGTAGTCGTTCATCTTCTATATCTCACCCGCAGCAGACACTTCTTCCACTTTGCTCTTCTTACCTTACTCCTCTCCTCAAGCTTGCTCCTTCCTCTCCTCAAGCTTGCTCCTTCCATCTTGCCCGCAGCCTTGCCTCCTCTTCTCAAGCATACTCCTTTCATCTTGCCTTATCTCCTCTAGTTACCTTCCTCACTCTCGTTACCTTCCTCACCTCGTTCGTCTTCTATATCTTTCCTCACTCTCTTCCTCACTCTCGTTACCTTCCTCACCTCGTTAGTCTTTTATATCTTTCCTCACTCTCGTTACCTTCCTCACCTCGTTCATCTTCTATATCTCACCCACAGCAAAAACTTCTTCCACTTTACTCTTCTTACCTTACTCCTCTCCACACTTCTTCCACTTTACTCTTCTTACCTTACTCCTCTCCTCAAGCTTGCTCCTTCCATCTTGCCCGCAGCCTTACCTCCTCTTCTCAAGCATACTCCTTTCATCTTGCAGCCATTATGGATCTTTTTAAGGTAATCGATTCTGTCGAGCAAGCCATTAGCAGCCTCAAAGAATGGATTGCCGAGAACCAAGGAAAGAGAGAGGAGAGAAAGCAAAATCCAGCTCCATTAACCCAGTACGAGAAGGATGACTTTGCTTGTCAGAAGGGCCTAGAGAAGGAAGAGGAAAGAAAAATAAGTATGGCTACTACTGAAATAGATAAATTGCAGTCATATAGGAGAGAGTTGATAGACTTTCAAAGTGAGATATCTTCGCGTGTGGCTCGTTATGGAAGATTTTCCCCCGAGGAAGCGCAAGCCATTCGGAATAAACAAAGTGTTATGCAAGAGAAAATTCATCAATCCTTACTTCTCTTCTATAATTTTAACTACATCGATGAGGATGAGATGAGCTCAGCTCTTGAATGGGTTGAATTTAGGCTAAGGACTTGAAAATAGAAAATTCATCAAATTGAATGGCTGTAGTCTTGAAAATAAATTTGCCTTCCACTGAGAGTCTTATTGTAACTTTTGGTGTAATTTGCCTTCCAATGAGAGTCTTATTGTAACTTTTGGTGTTTTTAAACACCTAAATTATAAATATTGTGAGAGTTTGCTACTTCCACTTGTAACTTTTGAAAGTGTTTCCTAAACACTATTATAAATATAAAGTGAGTTTACAATTAATGGACCACTCTTTTTTGTGTAACTTATCTCAGGTTTAACTTTTGAAGGTGTTTATTAACACCATTAAATATTAAGAGAGTTTACAACAACCTAATCTTATTTTTTCATGTAACTTATCTAGATTGCGTTAAATTTTATAATTTTAGTTTCATGTCCTTTAAAAATATATAAAAAAATGCTTGTTTTTATGTTTTTATATGTGCTTTGAAGATTGGGTTTTTCTTAAATTTTATCTGAAAACTAGTCCAAAAGTATATGTAAAAATGAATTTGTACATTGACAAGTCCAAAATTAATGAAATAAGTGTTTTATGTTCATTGCCATCCTCATGGGATACCTTCCGTACAGCTGTCAGTAACTCTGCACCTGGTGGAGTACTGAAATTTGATGATGTTGTGGGTAGCTTGTTGGCCGAGGAGATTAGACGGAAGTCTATGGATGGCAACAAGCAGGATGCAGCCTTAAATGTGCAAAGGGGCAGATCACAGTTCAGGGGGAAGTCCCAAGAAAGAGGGAAGTCTCCTAGCAAATCCAGGGCACGAAACATTGAGTGTTACCACTGTGGCAAGAAGGGCCATATGAAAAAGTATTGCTACAAGTTGAAAAGAGAGCAAAAGAATAAGAAAAAGAATGCAAATTGGGGTGCAAATCAAAAGGAAGAGAGTCCAAGGGAGGACAAAGGAAAAGTGAAGATCGAGGAGATCAATGCAGTCACACGTGATAGTGACAATGATGTTCTCTTCATGTCTACTTTATCTACAGAGTTGCTTACCACTTCAGATGATGCATATTCCCAGGATTGGATTTTGGATTCTGGTGCTTCATTCCATGTTACTCCCCATAGGGAATGGTTCTCCACTTATGATAGTGGAAAGACAGGTTGTGTGCATCTTGGAAATGACTATGCATGTGACATAGTGGGAGCAGGTGACATAAAGTTTTCTTTTGCAAATGGGTCTGCATTTGTTTTGAAACATGTGAGACATGTGCTTAAGTTGACCAAGAGTCTTATTTCAGTGGGTCATCTAGATGATGCTGGTGTTTGAGTATTGTACATAACTGGGGTTAAGGCACAGTGACCTTTAACCCCCACATCGTTCGTCTTCTATATCTCACCCGCAGCAAAAACTTCTTCCACTTTACTCTTCTTACCTTACTCCTCTCCACACTTCTTCCACTTTACTCTTCTTACCTTACTCCTCTCCTCAAGCTTGCTCCTTCCATCTTGCCCGCAACCTTACCTCCTCTTCTCAAGCATACTCCTTTCATCTTGCAGCCATTATGGATCTTTTTAAGGTAATCGATTCTGTCGAGCAAGCCATTAGCAGCCTCAAAGAATGGATTGTCGAGAACCAAGGAAAGAGAGAGGAGAGAAAGCAAAATCCAGCTCCATTAACCCAGTACGAGAAGGATGACTTTGCTTGTCAGAAGGGTTTAGAGAAGGAAGAGGAAAGAAAAATAACTATGGCTACTACTGAAATAGATAAATTGCAGTCATATAGGAGAGAGTTGATAGACTTTCAAAGTGAGATATCTTCGCGTGTGGCTCGTTATGGAAGATTTTCCCCCGAGGAAGCGCAAGCCATTCGGAACAAACAAAGTGTTATGCAGGAGAAAATTCATCAATCCTTACTTCTCTTCTATAATTTTAACTACATCGATGAGGATGAGATGAGCTCAGCTCTTGAATGGGTTGAATTTAGGCTAAGGACTTGAAAATAGAAAATTCATCAAATTGAATGGCTGGAGTCTTGAAAATCTCAGGCTTAACTTTTGAAGGTGTTTATTAACACCATTAAATATTAAGAGAGTTTACAACAACCGAATCTTATTTTTTCATGTAACTTATGTAGTCTTGAAAATCTCAGGCTTAACTTTTGAAGGTGTTTATTAACACCATTAAATATTAAGAGAGTTTACAACAACCGAATCTTATTTTTTCATGTAACTTATGTAGGCTGCGTTAAATTTTATAATTTTAGTTTCATGTCCTTAAAAAATATATTAAAAAATGCTTGTTTTTATGTTTTTATATGTGCTTTGAAGATTGGGTTTTTCTTAAATTTTATCTGAAAACTAGTCCAAAAGTATATGTAAAAATGAATTTGTACATTGACAAGTCCAAAATTAATGAAATAAGTGTTGAAAGAAGGTTATATTTGGTCTTTGTAGTGACTAGATTTTTTTGAAAAAATACAATATATACAAACCCTTTTAGGATTAGGGTTAGGGGATCTAACCCTTTCCTTTATAGCACTCTATAAGGTTAGTGCTATGCACATATGATCATGTGATGGTGCTATGCACACATGATCACATGATGTTGAGCGTGAACTCTCAAAACCTTCCCTCAAGATCAACATCATGAAGTAGGCCTTCCCTCAAGATGATGATTCTGGGGAATCGAAGAAGGACTGAGCATTACATTCCATCACACCCCTTTAATGGGAATGTCCTTCCTCTGGGTCAAACCAAGAGCTAGTCAGTGTCTCTCGAATAGCTCTTTACCGAGTGGTTTGGTAAAGATGTCTGCAACATTTTCTTTGCTATCACAATGCTGCAGTGTGATGTTACCAAGTAACACTCTTTCTCTGATGAAGTGCTCTCTGACATCAATGTGCTTTGTCCTGGAGTGATACTAGATTTTTGGCTAGTGCTTGTGCTAATTAATTATCACAGTATATTGTTGTTGGCTTTGACTCATCAAAGTAATCTTTTTTTGACAATAGTCTTCTGAGCCATATAGCCTCACATGCACCTATAGTGAGTGCTCTATATTTTGATTCAGTCGAAGACAAAGAAACAATTGGTTGTTTGTTTGACAACCATGATATAGCACCTTGACCAAGGAAAAATGCATATCCCTGTGTCGATCTCCTGGTCTCATGATCTCCGGCATAGTCGCTGTCACAGTATCCATGCAACTATGGATGACTTCCTCTGTATTCTATCCCAAACTGTCTTGTACCTTTGATGTATCTTAAGACTCTTTTGGCTGCATTCCAATGAGACTGTTTTGGATTTGCCATAAACTGTGCTAGTGAGCTTACTGCATAACAAATATCTGGCCATGTGATTATCAGATATATAAGAGATCTGATGAGCTGCTTGTAGTATTTGTCATTGACTGTAGGATTTTTTGAATTTTTAGTAAGTTTCAAGCTCTGTTCCATGAGAGTGGCTACAATCTTGCAATCTGCCATATGAAACTTCTTCAGGATACTATCAACATACTTGAGCTGACTCATGAATGTGCTATCTGAATCTCTCCAGAACTGAATTCCAAGACAATAGTGCATAAGTCCAAGATCTTTCATGTCGAACTCTGCAGATAAGGCTTGTTTCAATTTTCTGATGAAGCTATCCTTGCTTCCTATCACAATCAGATCATCTACGTACAAAAGTGCAATAGTAATGTCTTTCCCTTGAACTTTGTAGTAGAGAGTATGATCTGCATTGGATTTCATTTATCCCAGATCAGCAAAATACTTGTCGATTCTATTTTATCAACTTCTGGGTGCTTGTTTTAAGCCATAGAGACTTTTCTTGAGATGGCAAACCTTATTCTCCTTTCCTAGTTCAACATAACCTGCTGGTTGTTGCATGTAGACTTCCTCGTCTAGGTAACCATTGAGAAATACATTCTTGACATCAAGCTGATACACATTCCATTTGCTGAGTGTTGCTAGTGATATCAAGAACCATATGGAATCCATCTTTGCTACTGGAGCATAAGTCTCATCATAGTCCTGACCATATTGTTGTGCAAATCCTTTTGCAACTAATCTGGCTTTATATCTCTGAATACTTCCATTTGGATTGTACTTCACTTTCTATACCCATTTGTTTGCTATGGCCTTCTTTCTTGGTGGAAGGTCGCATAATTCCCAAGTATTATTCTTATACAAAGCATCCATTTCTTCATTCATAGCAGTTTGCCATTCTAGCTTGTCTACTACATCTTCAAAGTACATTGGCTCTTCTATAGCCATGATGGTAGTCATAAGAGCATAGTTGGTGGTTTCCACTTGAATTGCTTTGCCTTTTTTAGTATATGTCAATCTAACTGGAGGTCTGCTTTGCCTAGTAGACCGTCTGAGCTGCTGTGGCTCTGCTTGGGGTGTTGCTGGCAATTCTTGCTCTTCTTCATCAACCTGCTCTGTAGATGACTGTGAAGTTGATGCTTCTATCTCCTGTGTAGGTGAGGTTTTCCATTCTGATTCCTCATCAAAGATTACATCTCTAGAGATAATGACCTTGCGGTTGATGGGATCATACAATTTGTATGCTTTGCTTGCTTCACTATAGCCAACCATGATGCATTTGCGTGACTTTGCATCCAATTTCTTGTGATGATCATCATGTACGTGGACATATGCTATGCAACCAAATATGCGGAGATGCCCAATGCATGGCTTGTGTCTAGTGAATGCTTCATAAGGAGTCATACCTTGTATCGGTTTGGTAGGAAGCCGATTAACCAAGTAGTTTACAGTGGCTACTGCTTCTGCCCAATACTGATTCAAAAGATGCTTTTCACTAAGCATTGCTCCAGCACTATCTACTATAGTCCCATTCTTCCTTTCAGCTCTTGCATTCTGCTGAGGAGTATCTGCACATGTGAATTGTCTTCGAATGCCGTGATTTTTGCAAAAGTTCATGAATGCTGAAGACATGTATTCACCTCCTCTATCTGATCTCATGACCTTGATCTTTCTTCTTGTCTGGTTTTGTACCATGGCTTTGAATTCTTGAAATCTGGAAAACACTTCAGATTTCTTTTTCGGAAAGTAGACCCAACAATATCTACTGTAGTCATTGATGAAGGTCAAGTAATAAAGTGAACCATTGATGCTGCAGGTCTACTAGGCATAACCCCATACATCTGTATGTATCAAATCAAGAATACCTCGTGCACGAGAGGTAGTTTTGACAAAGTTGATTTGCTTTTGTTTGCCGAAGCAGCATGCTTCACAAGCTTTTCCAAGAAACTGTAACTTCAGAATCCCAATCGCCATATCTGATTCCTGAGATCTAACAAGTATTTAAAGTTGACATGACCATATATCTTGTGCCATTTTGCAGATAGTGGCATCTGTTGTGGTTGAGCTGACATGGCATGCCTATCTGGTTTTGTAGCTAGCATTCTGTATAAGCATCCTTCTTTGACACCTTTTGCTACTAGATGACATCTTTTGGATTTGTCTCTGATAGTGCATTCATTACCATCAAAGGTGACTTTGTAATTGTGTTTCATCATTTGACCTACTGACAAAAGGTTCTTGCTGAGCTTCAGAACATAGAGCACATCTTTGACTAATTCTTTTGTACCAGTGAAATTATTCGTAGGGATAAGACATGTCTTTTGAATTGGATTTGGTGTATTATTTGCTGTGTAGATGACATTTTTCTAACCTTCTAATGGCTTCATTGTTGTGAACCACCATTCCTGATGATTTGTCATATGAGATGATGCACCACTATTAATGTACCAAGGATCTTGTTCCACTTGGTTGACTTGATAGCTGAAATCCTCTTTGGGATTGAAATCAGTGTCTAGGTACAATGTATCAGTTTGATGCAATTTCTCGCTTGCAAAAAACATGTTTCCATGTTCATTTGCAAAATGACTATGACTAGAATGTCCACCACGATGATTTCCTCTACCTCGAGAATTCCCTTGATTACTGCTGGATTGACCGCCTTGGTCGTATTACTTCTTGTGGCAATCTCTTTCATAGTGTCCAAACTTGTGACAGTAGTTGCACTGAATGTTTGACACATTGGTGGATGCATTCCCTCATCCTTGGAATCTTCCTCGGTTGGAATGATTTCTTGTTTGCTGATTCTGATGTTGCTGAGGATGATGCTGATTCTGACTTTGATTTTGTTGATGATGACTACTTTTTTGGTATGATCTACCTCTGCCTTTGCCTTTGCCTCTGCTTCTGTTTGAAGCTATGAATGCTTGATCATTAGAATGACCTTTATGTGCTTGAATGGCCTGAGTCCTAAGTTCTTTACCAAGTAGAATTGACTGAAGTTCTTCCAGTCTCGAAATTTGCCGTTGGATGGCAATACTTTGAACTAGATTCTTGTATCCCTCTCCTAGTCCATTCAGAATGACTTGGACCATTTTTCTGGGGTACATAGTCTCACTACTACACACGCATCCTATTGCGACGTTTACGTACCGACGATTAGCACCCGCTTAGCGTTAATCGTCGGTATAAAAATCGGGTGTCGTAAATCGTCGCTATATAGCGACTTTTGCTAAGCGTCGCTATATAGCGACATTAGTAAAAGTCGCTATATAGCGACTTTTAAAGGTCGCTATATAGCGACACTGAGACAATATATTATAGCGACGTTTTACAGAGAGGTTTTTTTTTTTTTTTTTGCCTTAAAAATTATTTTCTTCCAATGACAAAATTTTTTAAATTTTCATACATGTTTGAGCTCATAGAGAATTAAAAAATGAGAGCATGTACATCAAGCCTTTGAAGCTCATATATTCATGTCTAAGTTTGAGATGAGAAAAATCAAATTAAATAAGAGCATTTACATCAACTGTTTCATCTTGAGCCAAGTCTAAGGCGCCAAGCAAGTCTATCTCCAACTCTATACCGAGTTGATCTCCTATATCATCATCGTACTCTAGCATCATACGTTCACCTAAAAGTATTTGATCATCTTCTTCAATTAAGCTTAAGTGTGGTGATTGATCTTGACGATTGTTGTCTTCCTCGTCAATATCGTGATCTCCATCCTCCTCCCGTGCGATGTCATTATGCGCATCTTCCTCTTGCCTCATATGGTGATCTACATCTTCTTCGCTAGATTCATCAATTGGATCCGGCATTGGTAGTGGCATCTCCATATCCACATCTCGATCTTCAAAAATCTGCTTACTTCGTGGTGCAACTTGGATCACGTACCACCATCTTGGATCAGAACGATCCGGATGAAAAACCACCTATATTGAAGATGAAAAATCACGTGCCAAATGTCGTTAATTATATATATATCAATGGACTTAAAAAACGAAAGCTTCGACTAATTAAATCATTAGTATGCACCTGCTCACAGTGCTCGGGAAGAACAAAAGTATCACTTTCATCGGTCCAATGTTTGGTGGAGTCTATTGCAAAGAGACCGCTACTATCTTTTCTCACAGTCGCATGGGGACCGTTGTAAGTAGTTCTAAACCATTTTACATCAAGAATGAAAATAGTAAATCGTTGAAATCAATTTCATAGATGTCGCATATGGTTCCACAATAATCCAACTGTGAGGAGAGAAGATTGGTATCCGAAGCACTTGCTCGGCTATCTTGTGTGAAGTTAGCCATGACTCCACAATCATACGTGACTCTCTTTGAATCGATGCGTTCCACGTGAAAATGTCGTCCATATGACCATAATGCACTGTACTTTTTGTATTGTAAAAGAGCATTATTAAAACAATGAAGATGCACCTATTTTATAGCATATATTGCCACAAATAATTACTTAATTACGTCAAGAGATAAGAAACTTACATGCACCATACATCCAGATGATAACTCCCGCTCGCGCTCGTTTATTGTCTCTCCATCACGTTCGGCTTTACGTATAGCTAGTTGTAGCCAATCAAGTGACATGTGAGTAGGGAGGAGAGCCAGATCTCGTGGATATGGTTGTGATCGCCTGTACATTACTCTGAATCTCGTCTTTGCATTTATTCTTTCTGCTTTGGCCACTTCATATCTCTTAATCCACTTCTGCATCTCAGGGCTATTGAGGATACAAAACTTATTGAATTTCTCCATTTGCTCTTCGCTCATCTTTCTTTCAATCCCTTTTCCTTGGGGGACCTCGCCAATGATGCGATCATCATCCTTGTTGTGCCAAGCTTGCAGCATATCAGGATCCGTGGATGCAAGAAACTCTGTGATATATACTAATGACTCTTGCACAAGCCATCCCTCTGCCATGCTTGCTTCTGGTCTTGCTCTTTGTCTTACAAACCCCTTTAAAGTTTTCATAAACCGCTCGAGAAAAAACATCCATCGATTATGAACGGTACCTGCTATAGCCACCTCATCAACTATGTGTACAAGCAAGTGGACTTGAGTTGTCATAATGCTTGAGGGAAAGTGCTTCTCAAGCAAGCATATGGCTTCGATGGATTCCACCCTAGCCTTCTCGATGCTCGATATAGAGATCTCTTTTTGAGATATCCACCTATTTCACATGTCCATGCATATGTAAGATATTTGAGATATCCACCTATTTCACATGTCCATGAAGAAAATACATAATGCGAATTGATAGTAAGCATACCTCACAATACCACAGATCTTGAATATAGCATTTCTAACATCTTCTTGTAAGCACCCTTTTATTGTAATTGGAAGGATGAACTATCAAAGCAACAATGAAATCATGTCAACAATATAACGTAATAAAAATTACGCTAATGCATCACTATTATCGGTACACTAATTCTACTTAGAATACCTGTAAGACCTTGTGCCAATCATGGGACTTGAGGCCACTAAGCTTATTGTCCTTTGAAAATGCTCCTTTCAAGCAACGCATGTACCCTGTCGGTGTTTGAAAAGAGGCAATGTCTGCCTTGATCGCTGCCTCCTCCCTCGTAGAGAGGATCCACGTTGCTTTCGGGAGGACAACTTTTCCTGAAGCATGCACTTGGGGCCACAAACGAGACATCCTATTCATAGCACGCAAGTCTTCTCGCACTCCTCTCGAGTCCTTGGAACCAACCAAGTGTGCCCAAATGGTAGCCCCCACATTCTTAAAGATATGCGTGGGATCCAAGAGATGATTGATTTGTAACTGACCCCAATAAGGAAGCTCGTGAAAGATCGATAGCCTCTTCATACCAGGAGGAGGTTCCTCTCCATTCTCCCTCCAAGCTTGAATCCAATCACTTGCTTTCAAATATGATGGTGGTGGATCAAGCTGACCTCCACGTGCGAGATGGTCGAGCGGAAGGTATCGAGCATGACCTTCATAAACATTTTTCCTCATGTGTTTGGAGTAGCGTGCAAGCGATTTCAGAGCGGTTCCACAAACAGGACAAGCATGGTACCCACTTGTAACAAGTCCTGCATGCGTGCATGAATATGTTAGTACAAGACATGCGTGCAAAAGAGAGTAAAAAAAGCATAATCCCTCATTGTACATGTAAAGACATAACCACGTACCTGCGCACTCTCCATATCCTGGGTAGTCATGCATGGTCCACATCAAGATACCCCTGACCAAAATATCATTGGTATGCCTAGGAGCTCTGGAAATATCAAAGACCTGCACTCCTCTCCATAATATCTGTAACTCCTCTATCAAAGGTGCCATGTACACGTCCATGTTTTTTGCCTTGTACTTTCCTGGCACAAGTAGTGCAAGCATGAGGTGTCCCTTTTTTATTGTTAGCCATGGTGGGATATTGTAATTCACCACGACTATGGGCCATGTCGACCAAGATGTCGAGTGTAACCCGAAAGGATTCATGCCGTCCATGGCTAGCCCAAGATGTAAGTTGCATGGCTCTCTCACAAAGTCCGGCCACTAATTATCTATGTGCTTCCAAGCTGCACAATCTGCGGGAATCCTCAATGTGTGATCAGTGGACCGATGAGATGCATGCCATGTCATCAACTCCGCTATGGATTTGCATCGAAACATGTGTTGTATTCTTGCAATGATGGGAAAGTGTCTTAAGACCTTTACCGGTATCCTCTCACCCTGCAAGTCATCTCTATATCATTGTTCCCCACACTTTGGACAACTAGCCCAATCTCCATGCTCACGACGAAAGAGAATACAATCATTACGGCAAGCATGGATGGTATCATAATCCATACCCGCCATTGTTAGCATCTTTTTCGCTTCATCTCTTGATGCGGCCATGGTATTTGGTGCAGGCAACATCTTTTGGAGCAACCTATGACAAAGACACTATCCAAATGATGATTCTCAAAACAAACAATATCCAAATAATGAGTCAATCAAATTAATGCAAGGGCTAACCTCATTAAGGCCGAGACACTTGTATCCGACCACCCATACTGTACTTGTAGATTCAAGATTGAGAGACAAGCACGTAGTTTAGACATCCTGGCACCCTCGTACAATTGTGTTGATTGCAACTCTCGCATGTTCACCTCAGACTCTGACATCATGTGTACGTGGGATGTAGTGCCCCTAAAAATGGAATCCATCATGTCGACCATACCCTCGTCGTCATCCGGGAGACTATAGTCTTGATGAAAGTGAGAAGGTATATGTGTACCCTCGTCATCCTGTCATAAGCTCATTCGTGTAAATAGAAGATCTTCTAATTCCGGGTATACAATAAGATTGCGAACTTAAATAGCTTTGACTTACCGATGATCCATCAACATGTGCAACACCAACGGGGGGTACTGGTTCCGGCTCCTCCCCATACATCCGCAAGTGGCACATGATAATACGATGTTGATGTCGTACTTCTCGCTTGCAATGAGTGCAATGACAATATAACCTCTCCGTAAGCCACTTCGTGCTCCCGGGCGTTGGTGCATCATCGGATGAGCTTCCACTCGTCCCTTCCATCTACACTTATAAAACCAAAACATAAGCATGAAGAGGAGATGTACACAATTATGAGCATAGCATGTTTAATTTGAGCTTCTCTTGAGGCTATATAAAAAGAATGACGTCGCTATATAGTAAGGATTGAAACAAAAAATCCTATATAGTAAGGCTATATAGTAAGAGGAGATATTGACAATTATAGGCATAGCATGTTTGAGCTTCACGAGACCACACAAAAAAATAAACAGTAAGCGTCGCTATATAGCGACGCTCTGTTCCGTCGCTATATAGCGACGTTTTTAATTTAAAACGTCGCTATATAGCGACGCTTTAAATTAAAAACGTCGCTATATAGCGACAAAAGAGCGTCGCTATATAGCGATGCTGTGGGTTAAAACCCAAAACGCTGAAACGCACGGCGTTTTGCTCAAACCATTCCTAATCTCTCAAGTAAGCAACCCAAAATCTCCTCCCACCTATTTTCACTGACCTCCCATCTATTCCAAGCAACCTCCTACTCTATTTCCCACTCCTCACCCTTCTCCTACCTCTTGTACTCCCTCTCTCTCCTTTTTCCCTCTTTGGTTTCTAGAAAGAAAGTTCTTCAAGAGTGAGTTTGTTTCAACAATGTAGGTTGTTTGTTTGTTAGCTTTGGTTTTTGAGTGTTTCTACTTGTATTGCTAAAGTTTTAAACTAGTTTTCATGCTTGATTAGAAAGGATTGAAACAAAAAACGAAATTTCAAGAAAGAAAGAAAGAAACTCATTTCTTCTTCCTGTATTTCTCTTCCTTCTCTTTCTCCTTGTCTCCTCAATCTCCTCCTTTCCTTGTCTCCTCAATCTTCTCTTTCCTCTCTCCTTTCAAGAAGTTGCTTTTGTGATCTCCTCTTTCCACTAACATCTTATTTGAAAAAATGGGTTGTTTTCTCTCTTTTGTAGGGCCAGTCCACTACACCGAGCGGGACATACTCTCTCTTTTGTGGGGCCAGTCCACTACACCGAGCGGGACATACTTTTATAGGTAAGTGCTTCCTCTTCTTTCCATTTAATATTTTTGTTATTTGCATTGGCCTGCAGCTAGCACCTTAAGCGCTAGCTGCAGTGATGGGCGTAGGAACCCTCTCTTCCCCCTTCTCTTTTTCTCATTTTTCTCCCTTCTCTTTTTTCCCTCTTCTCTTATTCTCTCTTTCCCCCTTCTCTCTTTCCCCCTCTCTCTTTTCCCTTCTCTCTTTCCTTTCCCTCTTATTCTCTATTTCCTTTCCCTCTTATTCTCTTACGCTTATGCTTCTCTCATTCCCCGTTCTCTATTTCCCCCTTCTCTCATTCGCATAAGCTCTTTTTCTGCATGAGCATAAGCTCCTTCTCTATTTTCGCATGAGCATAAGCATGAGCTTATGCTTATGCTTAAGCATAAGCATGAGCATAAACTCATGCTTATGCTCATGCATGAGCATGAGCTTATGCATAAGTTTCCGCATAAGCTTATGCGGAAATAGAGAATGAGAGAAGCTTATGCTTCTCTCATTCTCTTTTTCCGCATAAGCTCCTTCTCTCTTTCCGCATGAGCATGAGCTTATGCGTAAGTTTCTGCATAAGCTTATGCGGAAATAGAGAATGAGAGAAGCTTATGCTTCTCTCATTCTCTTTTTCCGCATAAGCTCCTTCTCTCTTTCCGCATAAGCTCCTTCTCTATTTCCGCATGAGCATAAGCGTGAGCTTATGCTCATCCATGAGCATGAGCTTATGCGCAAGTTTCCGCATAAGCTTATGCGGAAGTAGAGAATGAGAGAAGCTTATGCTTCTCTCATTCTCTTTTTCTGCATAAGCTCCTTCTCTCTTTCCGCATAAGCTCCTTCTCTATTTCCGCATGAGCATAAGCATGAGCATCCGCATAAGCTCATGCTTATGCTCATGCATGAGCATGAGCTTATGCGCAAGTTTCCGCATAAGCTTATGCGAAAATAGAGAATGAGAGAAGCTTATGCTTCTCTCATTCTCTTTTTCCGCATAAGCTCCTTCTCTCTTTCCGCATAAGCTCCTTCTCTATTTCCGCATGAGCATAAGCTCATTCTCTATTTCTGCATGACCATAAGCATGAGCTTATGCTTATGCTTCTCTCATTCTCTTTTTCCGCATAAGCTCCTTCTCTCTTTCCGCATAAGCTCCTTCTCTATTTCCGCATGAGCATAAGCATGAGCTTATGCTTATGCTTATGCTTAAGCATAAGCATAAGCATAAGCATAAGCTCATGCTTATGCTCATGCATGAGCATGAGCTTATGCGCAAGTTTCCGCATAAGCTTATGCGAAAATAGAGAATGAGAGAAGCTTATGCTTCTCTCATTCTCTTTTTCTACATAAGCTCCTCCTCTCTTTCCGCATAAGCTCCTTCTCTATTTCCGCATGAGCATAAGCATGAGCATCCGCATAAGCTCATGCTTATGCTCATGCATGAGCATGAGCTTATGCGCAAGTTTCGGCATAAGCTTATGCGGAAATAGAGAATGAGAGAAGCTTATGCTTCTCTCATTCTCTTTTTCAGCATAAGCTCCTTCTCTCTTTCCGCATAAGCTCCTTCTCTATTTCCGCATGAGCATAAGCTCATTCTCTATTTCTGCATGACCATAAGCATGAGCTTATGCTCATGCATGAGCATGAGCTTATGCGTAAGTTTCCGCATAAGCTTATGCGGAAATAGAGAATGAGAGACGCTTATGCTTCTCTCATTCTCTTTTTCCGCATAAGCTCCTTCTCTCTTTCCGCATAAGCTCCTTCTCTATTTCCGCATGCGCATAAGCTCCTTCTCTTTTTCCGCATGAGCTCCTTCTCTCTTTCCGCATAAGCTCCTTCTCTATATCCGCATGAGCATAAGCATGAGCTTATGCTCATGCGGATATAGAGAAGGAGCTTATGCGGATAAGCATAAGCATAAGCTCATGCTTATGCTCATGCATGAGCATGAGCTTATGCGTAAGTTTCCACATAAGCTTATGCGGAAATAGAGAATGAGAGACGCTTATGCTTCTCTCATTCTCTTTTTCCGCATAAGCTCCTTCTCTCTTTCCGCATAAGCTCCTTCTCTATTTCCGCATGCGCATAAGCTCCTTCTCTTTTTCCGCATGAGCTCCTTCTCTCTTTCCGCATAAGCTCCTTCTCTATATCCGCATGAGCATAAGCATGAGCTTATGCTCATGCGGATATAGAGAAGGAGCTTATGCGGATAAGCATAAGCATAAGCTCATGCTTATGCTCATGCATGAGCATGAGCTTATGCGTAAGTTTCCGCATATGCAGAAACATGAGCATAAGCTCATGCTCACCCATGAGTATAAGCATAAGCTCATGCGGAAAAAGAGAAGGAGCTTATGTGGAAATAGAGAATGAGTTTCCGCATAAGCTCCTTCTCTTTTTCCACATAAGCTCCTTCTCTTTCTCTTTTGCGTGAGCATATGCAGAAACATGAGCATAAGCTCATGCTCACCCATGAGCATAAGCATAAGCTCATGCGGAAAAAGAGAAGGAGCTTATGCGGAAATAAAGAATGAGTTTCCGCATAAGCTCCTTCTCTTTTTCCGCATGAGCTCCTTCTCTTTCTCTTTTGCGTGAGCATATGCGGAAACATGAGCATAAGCTCATGCTCACCCATGAGCATAAGCATAAGCTCATGCGGAAAAAGAGAAGGAGCTTATGCGGAAATAGAGAATGAGTTTCTGCATAAGCTCTTTCTCTTTTTCCGCATAAGCTCTTTCTCTTTCTCTTTTGCGTGAGCATATGCGGAAACATGAGCATAAGCTCATGCTCACCCATGAGCATAAGCATAAGCTCATGCGGAAAAAGAGAAGGAGCTTATGCGGAAATAGAGAATGAGTTTCCGCATAAGCTCTTTCTCTTTTTCCGCATAAGCTCTTTCTCTTTCTCTTTTGCGTGAGCATATGCAGAAATAGAGAATGATGCGGAAAAAGAGAAGGAGCTTATGCAGAAATAGAGAATGAGAGAAGCTTATGCTTCTCTCCTTCTCTTTTTCTGCATAAGCTCCTTCTCTTTTTCCGCATGAGCATAAGCATGCGGAAACTCATTCTCTATTTTATGCATAAGCTCCTTCTCTATTTCCGATGCCTATGCTTAAGCATAAGCTCATGCTTATGCTCATGCATGTGCATGAGCTTATGCTTAAGTTTCCGCATAAGCTCATGCTTATGCGTGAGCTTATGCGGAAATAGAGAATGCGGAAATGCATAAGCTCATTCTCTATTTCTGCATAAGCTCATTCTCTATTTCCCACTCTATTTCCCCCTTCTCTCATTTCCCCCTTCTCTCCTTCTCTATTTTCCCTCATCTCTTTCCCCTTCTCTATTTTCCCCTTCTCTCATTCTCTATTTCCTCATTCTCATTCTTTTCTTTCCTTTACATCTTCTTTCCCTCTTATCTTTCCCTCTTCTTTCCCTCTTTCCTTTCCCTCTTCTTTCCTTTCCCTCTTCTTTCTTCTTGCCTATGCCTATGCCTATGAGAATGCTCATATTTGTTTTTTGTTTTCTGTTTTCGTGTTTGTGTCTATGTTAGACATGGGATCACGTCGCTCATCGGATGAGTACGGACAGCCTCGCAGGAGGAGAGCTCACGATCTATATGCTCCAGAGGACTTTGATTCCTCTCAGGCGACTACCTCGAGGACTACCCCTGGTCGGACTCCTCTCGGTCCTAGCACTGTGACTACCCCTGGTCCGACCCCTCTTCCACGTAGCACTGCGACTACCCCTCAGGGGACTCCTTCGCTAGCCGCGCATGGCTTTGTCGGGACTCTTGACGAGTTTGTAGCGCAGATGAGCGATGAGGAGGCAGCAAGATTCTTCTCTCTGCTCTCTCAGAGGACCTCCGCAATTCCTTCCCCTACACCGACGGGTGGACGTACTGCCCAGCCATCCCCTCACGCCCCTTCGACCGCGGGATCATCACCTACGCATGCCTCCCGCAAGGGAAGGAAGAGTAGGATGGGCGGCTCATGTTATGCTGACTCAGGAGATGTAGACGAGTCAACACACTCACGCTCCTTTAGGTCTCCACTTGGTCCGGAGACACAGTATCAGTCAGGTCCCTTTCCCTCTCCTACTCCCACAGCTACTCCTCGATCCGGAAGCGGTCGTGTAGCTTCCACTCCTTCAGACTCTGCTACCGTCAGTCCCCCTTACTCATCAGGGGATCTCTCCTATCAAATCACATCTGCCGGAGAGATAATAGAAGACAAAAAGGGCAAAGCAGTGATGGCCGCCATGAGGCGGTTGATGAGTCATCACTTCAAGAGCGGCATAAATATCGATTGCCGGTATCAAGATGCCCAAAAGAAGCAGGCGGTGATCGATGAGTTAAAACAAAGATATCCTAATCCGCCAAATGTAGAGTTTAATAACATTTATATGCTCGAGCGCATGGGTTTGGTCCTAAAGCATCGCAGATCAACCATGCGTACTTCCATTACAAAGGGGTTGGCTAAACCCAGCTGGGCAGACAAAGCTGATTGGAAGTACTTCAAGAAGCAACATAGGGACCATCCCGAAATGTTCGAGGGTCAGAGGAGGGCTGCGAAGAGATGGCTGGACGTCGTAGGTACTTCGCACTTTGGTGCAGGCGGACAATATGCGTTCGAGGCAACCGTGGTAAGTCTACTTCTTCCCATTTAATGTATTGCTCTATTTGTTTTACTTACATATTACATGCACTTTGGCTAACTCTAACTCTCGTAAATTGGATCCACAGCACGCTGCGATGGGTCGTCTTCCTACGAATGCAGAGACGCAGCGCGCATTTCGGATAGGAACAAAGCCATGGTTCATTGAGCAAGAGGCAATGGGAGCGACAGTCGATTGGGCTGAGGTGGCTGCTTGCACGGTATAAGTTTACTCCTACAAGTAATCTCACTTTTTGATTTAAGTTCCAATCTAATTTTCGGTTTATATGGTTCACTCTTAGGGTCAAAGCTTAAGCGTCCCATCATCAGAGACGAGCGATCAACAGGGGCAAGGATCGGACGCGGGTGCCGAGGACGAGGGAGAAGACACAGGTGTCGGGGACGAGGGAGAAGACGCAGGTGCCGAGGACCAAGGAACAGGCCAACAAGACGATTCGGATTCGGATTCGGATTAGTAGTGGTAGTAGCATTTTGTATATCCGCTCGTTAGAGCAATTTTGTATCGCCCTTTCACAGGGTAATTTTGTTACAAACACAGTTGTATATGTATATGCATTTCTTCCTCATCGTTCACAAGAACAATTTTGTATCACCCTGCAAGCAAGGGAAATTTTGTTATAAAAAACTTTCTTTTGTAATTACAAAAAAAAAAAAGGATTAGTGGGGCTAAACAGGGCCAAAAGGAAGCCCTGTTTAGCCCCACTAACCCTTTTTTTTTACTTCTGTTAATCGTCGCTATATAGCGACGTTTACCAGTGTCACTATATAGTGACGATTAACAGAGTCGCTATATAGCGACGTTTGCATCGTCGCTATATAGCGACGTTTGCATCGTCGCTATATAGCAACGATTACCAGCGTCGCTATATAGCGACGGTTTATAGCGACGCTCCTTTTTCGACGATTTTAATGACTTTTATAGCAACCTTTGCGCCCGTGAAAAAAAAAAATTTTAATGTAAAAAGCGTCGGTATATCCATGGAAAATGGCCTATGCCTTGTAGTGTCTCTCCTGCTGATGGAAGTTGATTGTTGTAGTCTTTTATGTGGAGTACATAAGCATGACCAGTTTCACTACTGTTGCGAAAACTCTGGTTGATCTGGTTTCTCAAGGTGAGAATCCTGGATGTGTTCTTGGACTCGTAGAGAGCTGCCAACATATCCCATGCATCTTTTGATGTCTTGACTGTGTTGAGCTGTCCTAGCATGACATCTTGCACATTCTGCTTGATCAGGTGATAGGCATACTTGTCTTTCTTATCCCATTCTGCTTGAGCTCGGGCAATGGTAGGATCTGCTACTAGTGCGAAAATTGTTTGTGTAGATGTAGATCCCAGTGTAGATTCTATTACTGGTGCTATGACAACAGATGGAGTAGAGGTACTGGTAGTTGGATCGGCCAATGGTCTAGGTGTAGACCCATCGACATACTCCCATTTGTCTTGAAGTACAAGAATGGTCTCCATTCGGTATTTCCATGTACCATAATTGGAGTTGTCTAACTTAGTAGATGCCTCCAGATTGAGGTTGCTAGTCAACATGGTGCAAAAAATGTACTCAAAAGTGTCGTGAAGATCTCTGTATGAATCAATTGCAAATACACTAAATATGCCAAGTGAAATCTCTGAACCATCGGTGAAGATAGAACTGCAGTATATAAAATCTGATCTATATTACAAGGCTTGTGGCAATGATGCCGGGAATAGCCAAGAGGCTTTACAAGGCTGAAATGATGTGCACGATGCTGTGAGATAGCCGAATAGGCTTTACAATGGTGGCACATGTGTGTGAAATCAAATGCTATCTGCCCATTGAATCAATCTGCAATGCCTCTGAACTCTGAAGTCTACTCACTGAACTGATGAACGTAAGGTTTTAGGTAATGTAATGATGTGAAATTGTATGTGAGCGTATGGACTGACTCCGAGTAGGTACTAGTCGAGAATTTCGGGCATGGCTTAGATTGGCAACTTGGGGAAATTCAAAGTGTCCCCTCTATGGCGATCTAGTCTACTCTGATCTAGATCTAAACCAACCATCAATCAATGAAAAAACAGTAAATAATTCGTTTTCTTTTGTTCTTTTTAAGTGCTGGGTCAGATGCGTCGATGTAGAGGCAAATGTGCATGAAGGAAGTGGTTTTGGCAGCGAGGCTCAAATGTGAGTGCAACTTGTGCCAAAATGTGCACGTGATATGACGAGCGCATAGAGCATGAAAAAATGAGCGAATTTCCTTTTTGGAGTGCCCTCAAATTCTTCCTGGATCGAAAGCGTTGGGCTGGAGCTAGTTGGAAGAGCTAGTGCTGTGAGCATTCGTTCGTTGGTGTTGATGGATCCAATAGTGCACCACTGAATGCGTTGGAGCTCGGGAGCACTGGCTGGTGCTACAATCCAGAGGGAAGAGGCTCGTCGATGTGGGATTTGGAGGGTCATAGCTTTAGAGGCAATGTTTAATGCTGTGTCGATGGAGTGTCAGGTGTCGATGTCGAGAGTGAGTGCAGAGTAGGAGTTGCAGTTCTGTTGGAGCCATGAGTGCTGGCTTTGAGAGTGCGGGCTTGCACCTTTGGAGCTATGTAGGTAGCTCATTGCAATTGAACTATTGCTACTTAGAGCTCTTAACTGAGGTGCTCTTAGACCTTACAGAATTCCCAATACCTTAAGAAATGCATGGAGAATCTCTTAGAAAATCAGAGAACAAAGTCTCTTTCTCATTGAACACTCAAGGAAACCAACGGATCTTCTCAACACCATATCTTGAGCTCTAGATATCAGATCTGGAAGCTTTCTAAAGAAAAATGAAGGTGGAAAAGAGCTCTATGATGAGAGCTAAAGATGCCAAGGTCTTGGACTCTCTCTCATTAAAAATCTATCTAAATCTCTCTCTTACTCTTAAGAATCAGAATGCCTCAGCGGAAGGCAAGGGAGCTTTGATAACATGACAAAATATGAAGAGGGGAGAGGAGAAGAGTGGAGATGAGGAGAGAGGGCACACCACAAATGACTAACTGTACAGTAGATTTAATTGAAAAAATAGAATATATACAAACCCTTTTAGGGTTAGGGTTAGAGGATCTAACCCTTTCCTTTATAGCACTCTATAAGGTTAGTGCTATGCACATATGATCATGTGATGGTGCTATGCACACATGATCACATGATGTTGAGCGTGAACTCTCAACACATCTCAACCTGCTTAACAATTTTTGGTTCGCAAACCCAATCTTTTTGGAAAGTTTGCTAAGTGGATTTGTGAGCTTCAAGAGTTCTCTTTCACTTTTATTACAGAAAGCACCACTAGAGCTTCTCTTGCAGATTTTCTTACAACAGGTAAGAAGGAAGAAGAAGTAACAAAGGCAAAGGAAGACTTAGATGAAGAGTTGGAGACCCTACCAATACCTTTCAAGCTCATTTTGATGGAGCCTTTAGCCCTTCTAGGAAATGTGGGGCTAGGGGGATAATTCTATTTGATCCAAAAGAAAAAGAGGTATGGGCCAAGGGTAGGCAATTTCCTGAAGCAATATCAAATCATGTGGCCGAGTACAATGCATTGCTCTGTGAATTAGAAGATTGCCTAAAGGAAGGAGTGAAAGAGGTAGAGGTTAAAGGGGACTCTCAACTGGTCTTTAGGCAAATGAAAGGTTTTTATAAGGCACAAAGTCCTAATCTACAATATCTTTATAAAAGAGCGATGGAGTTAAAGGAAGCTTTTGAGTTTTGCAAGTTGTGCATATTCAAAGAAAAGATAATCATCAAGCTGATGAGATGGCTACTAAAGTTATGGATTCTTTCATTGAAGCTACTCTTGCATTGATAGATATAGGTTGGCCAGAGCTCCAAGATGTTCAATATTACTTAGATGAAGGACATTTTCCTCATGGATTGACCCCTCAACAAAAGCAGAGGCTCATAAGGAAGGCTTGTCCTTATATAATCCTTGGGAATGTTCTATACAAGCAAGGTAAAGATAAGGTTCTTAGGAGGGTAGTGAGCTTGGAAGAATCTAAAAGGATTATGGAGCTATGTCATGAATGCTCAGGTCACTTTGCTTCAGCTAGCACTACTCGAAAGATCCTTAACACAGGGTATTATTGGCCTTGACTCAACAAAGATGTCCATGAGTGGTGCCAAAGTTGTGAGGTATGCCAAGCATATGGACGCAAGCAATTGGTTCTTGGTCCCTTGAATCCCACTCCAGCATATGGTCCATTTGAGAGGTGGGGTTTGAATTTTATTGGCCCCCTTCCTCATTCTTCACAAGGGAAGTATTATATATTAGTTGCAATTGATTATGCAACTAGATGGGCAGAAGCAAAAGCTACTGCAACAACAAAGCAACAACGGTGGCATCATTTCTCAAGGACTTTATATGTGCCTGTTTTGGTTACCCTTTGGAAATCCTTACAGATGGAGGGAGGTCTTTTAGGAATGACTTGATTGAATCTTTGGTGCACAAATTGAAAATAAATCATGTCATATCAACTCCATATTATCCCCAATGCAATGGTCTTGTGGAAAAAACTAATGGTTTGCTTTGTGGGTCCTTGTTTAAGCTAGTAAATGCCATGAAAAGGAAGTGGGATGTGCAAATACCAGAGGTTTTGTGGGCTTATAGAACCACTCATAAGCTCTCCCTTGCTTTCACACCTTTTTAGCTAGTTTATGGAGTGGAGGCCATCTTGCCAATAGAATTGGAAATCTCAAGCCTTCGCACGACTTTTTCTCAACTGTGCAATGAAGAAGAAACACATGCCCAATGTCTGGAGACCTTGGATGAGAATTGGAGACCTTGGATGAGAAGGGGCTTCAAGCACTTCAACATTTGGAGGTAGCACAACAACATCTCAAAGTAAGGTATGATGCTCTTACCAAGAAGAAGAAGAAGCCATAACTTAAAGAAGGAAGGTCATGAAGTTTGATGGTCATGTGGAGAAGAGGCTAGAAATAAACTCCTTTACCACTGGGAAGGTCCCTTCAGGGTGAAGAAAAAGTTCAAAAATAACACTTATTTTTTGGAAGATGCAAATGGTCAAGAGGTCCTTGGATGTGCCAATGAGTACCCGTTAAAAGTGTTTTATCCGCGAATACCATGGCCAGTAGACCCCCATGCCAAGCACAGGGATTTGGTGGGGGGGAAAGATTTGACAACAAAAAATGATATTTTGTTTTGAAACCTGTGGGAGGATTTGTAGGGCCTGCAAGGTGACAAAATCTAGCCACAAAAACAAAGAACCAAGAAGCGTGATGGAGAAGTTGGTGGCAAGAGATGGCTCTTTACGGCTACTCTCATTGCGGCTTGACAATATTTTAATGTCGACTACTTTATTTCATGTAATCATTAATGTGGGTTTGACACTAATTAGAATAATTAGTGAAAATGATTGCAAATGTGATTATGAGTGGAGTGCATCATTGTAAATACCACGGGTCTGAATTATAAATACCTTGGTATAGGGATAGAATGGTATATTATTTGCTTTGTAATTGGGAAATAGAAATGAGTCATATATTTAGAGTGGGCCAAAAGCCTACACAAACTCAATAATGTACTAAAATAATAGGGAGTGCACATGGAGAGCATGTGGAGGGCATGTGGAAAAGTGTGGAGGAGTGTGGAGTCAAAAGGAATCCTTCTAGAATTCTTATGTGGAATGTGGAGGATGTTGACATGTGGAAAAGAGGAGGGTCCTCTTGGGCTCCTTGTGGGAAGGACTATTGATTTTTCTACTCAAAAGAATAAAGAAGCATCTTGTGATGGGAAACTTGTCAAAATCCTCCTAAAAGGACAATTGATGGTGACCCATGCCCTTATGTCATGAAAAGGTGAAAGAATCTACTGCTAGCAAATGTAATAGGGTGGAGGAAGGTGAGAATTGCACTATAAAAGAAGCCCCTCCCCTCTCTCTCAAGCATCTCATTTTCTCCTTGTAGCCTTGCAATTGCCTTGTATCTAGCTCCTTCTATGCCTTTCCTTTCCCTTGAGCCTTAGCCCATCTCTTCTTTGTAGTTCTCTCACATTGGGAAGCTTTCCTAGCTTCCAAAACCAAGATCTATCTTTCTTTTCCCATTTTCTCATATTTTTTTCCTCTTCGCTTGGGAGCTCTGTTGGTGCTCATGTATGGCATGTTTTGGGATCTGTTCTGAGGGGATTCTCTACCTTTTAGGGCGACCTCAGTCCAATATGTACTATGGAAGCAACTCGTCAGTAAGAGAAATCGTTGCCTTTTCCTATTGCTCAAGTCACTCCTGGACTGTTTTGGTACCCTGTCGTAAAACTGCCATAACTTTTTGCTCCCTACTCTGTTTTGGTTGAAACCTATATTAAATCTTCGTCTTTTTGAGCTCTATCCGTTTCTGTTTTTACTTTGATGTTTTGATTTACTGAGAAAATGTTACAGTGTGTAGAATAGGGTAGACTTGGATTTGGGACAGTTTTGGAGTCTGTTACAAAAATGGTCCTAACTTCTCATCTCTTGTTCCATTTTTCATGAACTATATGTCAACATTCTTGTATTTTCAAACCCTACAAGCATGTTTTCTTTATTTTGGGTTTTGAGGGTCAAAGGAAGAGCTATTCCCATGCTATCGTACATCTGTATTTTTATTTCCAATAATTGTGGGTTCTCTTGTGTTGAGTGTTAACAGTGGAAATAAATAGGCATATTAGGGAAAATATGCAACAGTCTAAGGTTGAGAGTGGTCAATCTTTAAGTACATTCACACATGAGATGTGAAGGGGTGTGTCTTTATGCATGGTAACTTCCTCACGTATCTTTGATGGATGTCATTACATAATGAAAGGAAGCTATGGATTTTCAGCCTGTGTATCTCTTTCTTCCTCATGAATGAATGTCTTTTCTTCTTCACCTTTGAGGGTGCTTGTGCACTCTAAACACTTGGCGATCCTACAGTTGGTTCAATCATAGAGGAGGATGGTTCAATTGGTACCCTGGCTTTGAGAATCTGCTGGTTGGTTGATTTGTGACCTTCGTGATCACAAGGAGCAAGCTTGGAGAAATTCTTGATTATGGAGAGAACCTCAAGATCACAAGAATTTCAACTTGAAATGAAGGAAGGCAATAGATCACAATGTACTCATGCAGCTCTTGTGTTCAAGAGCCAAGAAAGCGATACTTGAAACAGAAACCAGAGCCTAATCATCGTAGTTCATTTTCCTGAGGAGAATCCGAGCATAGTGGATATAAAGCCTTTGACAGAGAAACCCAATGTTCCATATTGATCAGCAACGACCCTTGAAAGTGATGGTAAAGGGATCCTTCGTGTTTCAAGCATTATGGGACTACCATGCATCCCCCGTGCAGCAGCAGGTGTCACGACCTCGGCTTGTATTAGTCCACACACTATCATGCCCTCTTCTACTACAAAGGTCTTGATCAAGTCAATCTACTGATGGAATTAGAAAATTAACGGCTGTTGCAAAGCCACTTTTCCAATGCCTGTAACATTCTGAGCGAAAATTGTAACCACTTGCATATTGATCGATTGTCTGTGCGTGATGGGGCAATTGTGAGAAGAGACATGATTCCAGAATGGTGTTGGTAATGTGCTAGCAAACGGAAAGATTGTCCGATGTTAGGCAGGATTCAAGTGACCTGAGCAAAAACATACATATAAAGATTCTTTTCAATCTGCCGATGCTGATTCCGAAGGCCATTTTGGGATGTATGTAATTCCAATTCCAAAGGTCCTGATTCCAATTTCTGAAGGAATATGTCAAGAGATTAGCAAATACAATTATGAAAGCTGAAAGCAAGAAAGCAATAAGATACAATGTTGATCAGAGATTCAATTTCAAAGTCTATTAGCATCTAGAAGATCCAACAGCCTACAAAATTAAGTCACCAATAGATTTCAGAGGTTAACATTTCAACTTTTATGCTCCATGAAATCAAAATTCTTTCTATGAAAATCAGTAAGGAATGATTGATTTTTGCTCATCAAATGGGGAAGAAAAGATGTGAAATTTGTTTGAAAAAGGATCATAAAACTTCAACATGTTCATACTTGAATGAACCATGTCACAAGGATGATAAATGCAAATATTGGTGCATGGTTGATCTTGTGGAAGAGTTGTATAGCATCATAAAGTCTTTCAAAAAAGCATCTTCATCTAAAAAATTGGAGAAAGCTAGATATAAGTTGTTAAAATTTTCTAATCTATTAGATGATGCTCATGATTACTTTGATGAGGGTAAGCATAAATCATGTTCTAGCCAAAAGAAGATAACCTCATTGCAATCAGCTATTGAGAAACTAGAAGAGACATATGGAAGTGATGATGACAGTGATAGTGATTATGATAATGATTTTGTTTGTCATTACATTGGGACACATATGATGAAGGATGAGAATACACAAGAGAATCCATTGAGCCAAAAGAGCCAACAAGAGGTCTTGGATATATCCACCTTTACATTAGATAGTTCCTATGAGTTGGCAGAAGATGATACCCATGATGATGTACATTGTGGACATATACTTGATGATGATATGATAGAAGATGTCTCTCATGATGAGGCACCACTACATGTTTCTTCCTATGCTCATACTGATGTGCACGATGATATTCTACATGATGATATTTCTCACATGGATGATTTAGTTCTTGAAGATGATTATGCTACAGATTTGGAGGTTCCTACTATGCATGATTATCTTTTATATGATGATTCTTTATATGTTGATCCTTATGATACTATTTTTCATGATGGAGTTATTATTTCTCATGATATTATGCTTGATGTTATGCATTCCATGCATGATGGGATCCATGTTGATGGATTTTTTCATGTGATGGAGGGTATATCCCATTCTTCTATGAGACATGAGGGGGCTGATTTGCCTATCCATGTCATGGTATTTATTGATGGATGTTCATATTTATTCATATGGATGATACAGTATGGTGGGATAGCATGCATTTTCATGTACTATTGGCATGTGGACATGAGATATTTATGTCTATGTGTGTTTATATTCTTTACTCAACCATCTATGTTTCTTGAAGACTTTTCTTGTGCATGCCAGTGCATGAGGAAAATGGAGCAGATTGATGCATATTTTCATTATGATGCAACATTGGCTCTCTTTGAGTCAATGGATGATTTTGATGCAGATGCTAGAGCATCATTGACATATTTCTATGGACAGTGCTATGTCTATACCATGTCTACTCTATGCCAGTGGAGTGTGGACATTCTTATTCATTCATGGTTCTATGTTTTTATTCTTTATGAGCATGTATGAATGACATTATATTTTATGGGTTCCCAGCCCTGGCATTTTGCTAAAAAATGGTGGCACTGTAATCACATGTGCACTTACACTGTACTTGAGCACATGATGATGATATGCACATCTTAGTTTTTTTTTTCTTTATTGCATAATAATTTCTATCTTTTGTAATTTAGAGGACAACTATGTTTGGAAGTAGTCTAAACCTTAGTACTGCACCAAGCTCTTTTCTCTATTTTCTAGCATAGTCTTGGATTGGTGAGATGTTGCATCATGAAGAGGGTCTACTAAATTGCATTAGATTGAAACTAGAAATAATATTGTGGGTTCGAGTCTACTATTTTGGGAAAATAGTAACCACCGGGTGTGCCAGTGTTAACAGTGGAAATAAATAGGCATATTAGGGAAAATATGCAATAGTCTAAGTTTGAGAGTGGTAAATCTTTAAGTACATTCACACATGATATGTGAAGGGGTTCTTCCTCATGAATGAATGTCTTTTCTTCTTCACCTTTGAGGGTGCTTGTGCACTCTAAACATTGAGCTAAATTATCAAAATGATGCAACCCAATAGCCCCAGATGTCAGAATGAGCCCTACCAATTCAGCCCCTTCACTTCCATCCATGTAGTTCTTAGTATGAAAATTTTCTTCCAACAGAGGCTTGCTCTTACATTTGGTGCCGAATGCTTGGCAAAAATCAATGCTTCCCTCAACCTTTCCTCTTTCCCATGTTGAACTATGATCTCATCATTGATGTTTATATCTTTATCTTGCTTTGATTCGTCTCTTTTCCTTTCCCTCTTGTCCTTTTGACTCTAAGAAGTGACTAGAATTAAGCCCCCAAATTCTGTGTCACACTAGTACATTGGGAATGGATGAAAAGGAAAAATACCCATGCAAAAAATATAAAACAACATTGGGTGTGGTCAGATGGTGTTGGCTCTCAATTTAAATTAGCACGTGGATTCTACTTTGTCTCAAGGTTCAAATCCCTAACCGGTCTAGACATGATGTGGAATTTCTTTGGGTCTAACCATGGCAAGGGTGATCATGATGGATGCAGTGTTCTTATTATTAAGCAAGATCTTTTTAAACACCAATTAGCATGCCCTCAAGAAAAACTCAATGATGCCCATGATGCTGTAACATGGTCTCCACAGCCATGCATTGAACATACTATAAACAAAGCCTTAAGAATATTATAGTATGCAGAGTGTTCCATGAAGTGAAAGTGGATGAAGTGCAAAGGAGAAGTCGGCACAATTGCGATAAAATTAAAGGAGTTCATGGTCTGCACAGCATGAATATGGGGCTTTTCAAACAACCAACTGATTAAAATGAGAAAACTTTTTGTTTCAAATTCTACAGTGTGTGCATCATAGGGGATCATGATGATTATGAGAACATTGCAACTACGAAGACATGGGAGCGAGTTTAAGTTTTTCCTCTACATCCAAATGGAGTGACAAACAATGGAGAGACAATGACTTGCGACAACTTTGGGAGAGTTTTTATGACCTCACAGACTATCTGGAAGAGGGGGATAACTTTGCAGTTGTCATAGATTCTGGCGAGAATGAGGAAGATGACCCATACTTTCTGTTGCAGTGTAAAAAACTTAAGTACAAGATTAAGGAAACATTTAAGGATAATTGGGGAACAACCTATGAGAAGTGGGATGTAGTAGTCAGAGCTTTTTGTTACAAGAAAACATCCAAGAGAGGCCACAATTATGAAGTACTACATAAGAGTCCACAAACATGTGTGTATTATCATCTAGTAAGAGCTATTAAGTTCCAAATGCGACCTGTGCCATAATGAAAGAAGGGCAAGAGTGTCTTCAAATTGGATTTAGACACACATGAGCACATGTTGGGGTGTTGTGGAGCGATGACGAGGATGACGACTGAGATAGTACTAAGAAAATGTATGTAGTCTCATTGTAGGGAAATAATATGTCCACTTGTCCTACAAAATGGAATTTGTATTGAGACTGCTTCTTTTTAGTATATATCCCAAACAACCACTGTGTTGGTTTTATTAAAGTATTTTTGTAAATCCCAAATGGTAAAACCCATGCTTGTTTTTAGTATATCCCAACAACAACCGCACCAATTTTCCATAATGAATCCACACATCCTACAAATCCATCCATCTTGTAATAATAGAAGCAAACCACCGTGCTGTTGGCTGCTAATATCCTAGTGCAAACTAACCACTGTGCTGTGGTGATAACTTATCCTACAACCGTGCTATCCCTACACTACTGCCATGATATCCTAAAATTTATTGCACATTGCTATACTTAAACAGTGATTTCATTAACTGTCAGATTTCATCCCATGCTTGCTTTTAGTATATCTCGACAACCACCCAAGTGGTTTCCCATAAAAATCCGTTCATCTTGTAATAATAGAAGCAAACCACCATGCTAGTGGGTGTTCATATCCTAGTGCAACCAACCACCGTGTTGGTGATAACTTATCTTGCACTAATCCTACACTACTATGGTGCTATCCCTACACTACTTCTGTGCTATCCTAAAATTTGTTGCACAGTGCTAGTGCCCTTTAGAATGGTTATAGTTAACAGTCAAATTTCAACCACTGAGCTACTTAAAACATTTAACTACTTACGAGTACCATGAGAATATCCACAAGTTCAAGAAATGTCTACAAGATTTTTATTATTTGAAAACACAACGACATTTTGCTTTTTCAAGGAAATTCCAGACTCCCAACTATATGATCAACCTCTCTATAGCAAGCATCTCTCAGCTCTTAAGGCCAGTCTACTACTGCACAATGGCAGACTACTCACACACTCGGATTACACACTACATGCTGACTTATATGCTCATAGTAACTCCTCCTTTCATTAGGGGTCATCTTCATCTTGGTCTTTGCGGTCTATACATCTTTGCACCTCTATCATGGCCTGCCAAAAGAAACCTACTCCAAGTAATACACTCACCATCGAAGCATGTCCTCCTTGCAGCTATTTTCCTCCTTCTCCAAGTTTGTTTCTGTGAGGATGCCATCCAACATCATTTTCAGATAGAACAAAAGCATTCCAAAGACTTTTGGGCATTAGATTCATAGTAGGTGGATTGGTGTACAGAGTTTTGGGGCTAGATTTTGTAATGGGCTCTTAGTTGTGTCTGCACTGCACTTAAATAGGGAGAGAGTTCATTGAGCCTGACCTTCTCATTCTTCAGTCTCATGTTAGTTGTCTAATCTATATCTTTCATCTCACATTAGTTATCTAATCAAAATCTTTCATCTCACATTAGTTGTCTAATCAGAATCTTTCATCTCACATTAGTCCACTAATTGAAATCTTTTAGTCTCACATTAGTGATCTAATCGAAATCTTTTGTCTCACATTACTTGTCAAATTGAAATCTTTCATCTCATTATTATCACCGCGCTTGTGTGGATCAAAGGACACTATCTAGTCACATAGTTGAGAAAGCATTGCCCAAGTAAACTCTAGAGAAGATTAACAATTCAATAGATTACACACAGATTACATATATTAAAATCTCAAAGACTCCTTTACTTCAGATTACATCTCAAAGAATCCTTGTTGAGCTCCCTAATTGCAAGCTCGGCCCTCCTTGCTCCTTTCTAGAATGGGGCTGGTTCCTTCTTGCAAGGGCCCAGCCCATCCCTTCATGCCGCTTCCTCTTTCCTTGATTTGAGCTTCCTGGTTGCAGGCTCGGCTCTTCTTGCTCCTTTCTTGAAGTGGGATGGTTTCTTCCTTCAAGATCCTTTTCCTCGTAGTCAGCTCGGTCTTGGCCTTCTTCAATTTGAGCTCCTTGGCTTTAAGATCTTTTGCCCAAATGGCAAATTGAGCTGCAATATCTACTTTCTCATCATAGATAGCTGTAGCAAGTAGGCACATTTGATCTGTCCATGACCTGGGCAATGGCAAATGGCATTCTGTACATAGAGATTTTGTATGCACAAACACTCCAAAGCAAAAAACATGCACAGGGGGGTAGCACATAGGCTATCCGATACAGTAATTATCTATGATGGGGGTATGGTAGACCATGCATTTTCAGACCCTTTTGCATAGTAGGATAGGCATACGATTTAACTATTGTGGCCATCGATACCACAGTCTTGCTCTATACATGATGAATTTGCTTCTTGATTCCTTCCTCCCTCATCCTAAGGCTGTAGATGTTCTCCTTCATCTCCTCCACTTTTTGCTCACTCTATGCAACAGCTTCATCTGAATGCCTCAGCATCTATTGAAGCTATGTAAATTGCTGAAAAACATCTTCATGGGCTATTTCCAAGACTTCCACTCTAGTTTGGACATATCTGAGGGTGACAGACTGCTTTTCACTCGGGGGGGCCACTCATCATATGTAACCCTATCACATGAGTTCAATAGAAGGATATTTTTTATTTCTAAAATTTACAGAAATAAATATACATAAGGGACTATTTAAAATATTTTTGGGAAACATTTACAGATTTGTATAGAAAAGGGGTACATTTTATTAATGAAAAATTTACAGATAAGGGATTTTAGAAATAGGCCTTGAATGCATGTGCTATAGAGGGTATATACATAGTGATCCCCTGAGGCTTTTCATAAACTGTCGAAAGCTACGGCAAGCTCATGCAAATTTCTATCATGATCTTCTTGCAAGGTCTTATATCTTGCTCTTTGGACTTCCAACAGTGTTTTGAAAAAACAACCCTCACCATGGCTACTGCAAATTGCTCCGCCGCAGTGGCTGGAACTTGCTCCACCATGGTGGCTAGAACTTGCTCCACCATGGTTGCTCTCTGCATCCTTCCTAGCCTAGGGAGCTGCCTCATTGTCTTTTCCACCTTGGTTGCTCCTCTGCCCCATCCTTCTTGGCCTTGAAGCTATCTCGCAATTCCTGTGTCACCTTTATGGTTTTTGCATTCTCCCTTTTCAGCTCCTCCATCATCTAGTATTTTTTAGTGTTCAATGTGGTCTGCATGTTGTAGAGCCATTTGTAGAGACCCTCGTTTTTGGCTCTCTAATCTTCAAGATCCTTTCACATCTTTTCTAGCTCCTTGTCCGCCATGTCCCCATCATTTCTCACTTCTTCGAGCCTATCTCGGAGCTCCTTCATGTGCTCTGCTTCATCTCTTCTATTCCTTTCAATGTCGACCAATTTTATAGCAGCCTCAGCTTGCTCTTGTGCCTGGAAGGCCCTCACTTATGCCTCCTCTACCTTGGCTTCACACCTATCATGATACTTTTCTCAAGTTGTGTTGCCTTTGCTGCATCAATGGCTTTTAGAAAAGTCACCTTCTTGGATATTTGCTTATCATATTGCTCAAAAACCCCTTTGAGGGTAGATGCCATCAAGTGAATTGCAACTCTAGCAGTCTGAGATGACAATTGGGATTTTCCATCCACAAAACTTCAGGTTGGTTAACACGCTCTTAGAGATTGCCCTTGAGAAAGATACATCACGTCCTTTCAAGTGCTCTACTGCTTGAACCTACCAGAACTTGCAGGTTCCTCTCATATCAGGAAAGAAGTGAATGGTCTTCATTATTAGCATATCTTGGAGGTCTATTGGCAAGCTTGAAATCTTGACTCCACCATCTTTATTAATCTGAGCGTTGGGATATACATCTAGAATATCCTATCTCTTCCACTACTTCTTGAAAAAGTGTGCTTGCAAACTATCTCCAAAAACTCGGAGTATTTTCATTCATGCTTTCATTGATGGTAATCTTGTGACCTTGACAGACTAGTTGCCCCTCCTACATGTTCACCTCCTGTACCAATCTAGTGAAGTTTTGGAGAGCATCCAAATTGGGCTTTTGAGCTTTTGAAGAGCGAGAGAGTAGCTCCCATATGTCACGATTTCAAGATTAGGGGAGGAGGGGCTCTCGCACTGTGCTACAGAGGGGGAGGAAATATTGTGTGAGGAGCTCCTGGACTGTGTAGGGTCCATTACAAGAGGGATAAAAGTTGCAGGAAGAGTGCAAGGGAGATAGAAATGGTCGAGAGGGATAGAAGATGAAACAATGAGGGAAATGGAATAGTGGAGGCTTGAGTTTGCAGTCCGATTGCAGTCCGATTGCAGGGGAGAAAGAAATGGTCGAGAGGGATAGAAGATGTAGTGAAGGAAATGGAATAGTGGTTTGTATGATGACTACACTGTCAAGGTGAGAGCCACCACAGTGGTTGTAGCCCAACTATTTTCAAGGTGAGAGCCACCGTGGTGGTTGGTCCAAATTTTGAATAATTCAAGGCAACAATACTGACTTGCATGGCAATGAATGATTAGAGGTATCTAATATTCCCAGCCACGTCTGTGGTGGCAGCGAAGATCCCCATCACGTTGGCAAATAATTACTAGCCACCATAGTGGCCCACAATTACTCAGCTTCCAGTTACCACCACCAAGCTTGCATGCATGATTACTACGAGTGTAGTAAATTACGAGTCACCGAGCATGCATGCTCAAGAGAGTACTAGAGTACATGGTAATGAAGGATTACAGGTAATTAGGCTTAATGATCTACTTTTGTGGGAATTACTACTCGATGGTGGTGGCTATCATCAGCCACGTCTAATATGGCAACGATTCCAACATGCCACCACTCACCCACCACCATGCTTTATCATGCATGATCACGAGTGCAGTAAAAATTACCAGCCACTAGGGTCGCATGATCAATAGAGAACTAGAGTGCATGGTTATGAGTGATTAGACATGGTAATGAGTGATTAGAGTTTCCTGATTTACCTTTGTGGGAATTACTACCAAATGGTGGTGGCTCTCATCAGCCATGTCTATCGTGGCTAAGATTCCATCGGGCTAGTAGTTAATTACCAGCCGCCGGAGTGGCACCACATGGCATCTTCTTCATGATTACTAGCCCGTCTAGGGGATTCGACCGTGGTGGCCTGCAATTAATATGGATGGAACCCCAGGCTCCAACCACCACAGTGGTTCAAACTTTATAATATGTCTAAGATCCATGGCATTTGGCATTTTACTATGTTGCTCTAATCCACCCATGCTTTGCTACTTTTCTCCACATGCTTTGTTACTTTGCTCCACACCCCTCCTCTAGCTCTTTTTTGCCCCTGCTCTACTTTGCTCCACGCTTTGTCCTCCAACTCTTGTCATTGCATCTGCTCCCCTACTCATGTGTTGCTCACCCACTCATCTTTAGTATGCCTACTACCACCCCCCCCTCGATGCTCTATGGTCCCAATAATATCTGCCTTCTCATATAAGGTGATTGCGTTACACTCACCTGCAGTAGAAATGCTAGCACTAGTGGAGACCCTTCATTCCCATAGGTGATTCCCCACACATCTAAATGTCATCACCATAGATGACATGCTCACAGGGGGCCTCTTTATGGCTGTATTGTATGGGTTTCCCCTAGATGTCGAGATGAAGGCCTTAGTATTTTCAGAGTAGAGTATGCTCGACTTGCTGGGGGGTCTGTAATCTGAGTCCTGGCAATGTACACAGTCTTCTGCCTCTCCATCGTATACTCCTTTGGCTCCCTAAAATTTTTTAATGCAACAAGCTAGACTGGTGAAAAAGTGAGTTGTACAAATTTTCTCTTTCTCAGAAGAGGCTCTGAGCAATGGACGGATGTAATCTTTTGGGCTCTAAATGATCTTTTGGTTCATTGGATGTAATGTTTTGGTCTCTAAGGCATTTATGTAATCTCTTTTTGTTCAATATTAAGGCTCTCAGTTTGCACTATTGTTAACTTTTATATTTGTATTTGAATGGTTATGGCCGCTACTTGTAATCTTTTGGCCTTTAAGGCTCTCAGCAATTGCCAAGTTTTTATAAATGTAAGATCCTCTGTTCTTGCTCAATATAAGTTGATAATTTTATATAACCTATTATTGGATGTAGATGTACATTGTAATATCTTTCGCTCAGTTTTCACTCGATAAATTGTACTTTTGCCCTCATTTACATTTACTGCAACAAGGACTAAAATACCAAGAAAGAAGGACTACAATTTTATTGGTTTATGACCAAAATAGCACTAAATTAACTCCAATGACCCCACCGTTGTGGTTGCATGGACATACATCTAGAAAAATACAATTAAACTTTCAAAAAACTGCAATTGACGATATGGCCCTCGAGGGGTCCCTTCTAGGAGCAAGGGCCATATCAACGTGCATTATACAATATCCAAGATGCCACTGGACAAAAATGGCATGTCGATATGGCCCTTGCCCCTAAAGGGGACCCCTCAAGGTCCATATCATCAATTGCATTTTGCTTGGTTGCACAACGGAATACATTTTCTTGGTACACAAATGTATAACTCCAAGAACCAGTGTGGTGGCTTTCATAGATCTCCTTCTGTTTGCCAACACGCTGGTCATCATAGACCTCCTCTTGTAATATGTAAAAATAGGTAACGGAGCTATAACTCCAAGAACTAGTGCAGTGGTCTCTCCAAGACAACCTTGAATTTTGTAGAGACCCTTGGCCCCTACAGGGAAATGATCCCACGAGAGACTCTCAAAATAGCAAGAAAAAGAAGACACGAACAAGAATGAAGAAGAATGGTAAGTGCATTTGATAATTGTGTTGCCTTGTATGCATACATATAGAGAGAGAGGTCTATGCCCCTTTATTTCCCACACACGTGTCTCTTGGTATCCCCATGTGCACCCACCTCTTGGCATCGCCACTTACGGCTAAACCCTTTAGGCCCTAACACATGGCACTCATGGTGGACTGTGCGAACCACATGCATAAATATCCCCTAAGTGGAAGTTAGATGCCTTATGTGCATGTGAAATAAAAAGAGATACAAATCTTTTAGGCATCTCCAAGGAAGTGGACCTTATGTGAGTGCATGAATGATTACAAAGTTTTCATATAATGCCATTACATAGCATGGAATGCCACAATTATGAAGAAACTCCTGCAATGTCGATGTAGATCATGCCTTTCCATTGCAAAATAATTGCATCAATATGCAATACCACACTTGCAACCACAAAACACCATATGTTATCTTTTCGTATCACCTCAACAATTGCATGCTTTCCCTCCATGAATCAAATACCAAAGTCCAGGTGCTTACATCCAAACTCTTTTGTTGGTATGTCCCTGTGACCGTATCTACCTCCACCGAAAATATATTACATCTTCTTTGGTTCACTTTAAGAAGAACTTAGGTGTATTTTTATGCAAGTCAAATAAGGAGTGAGGCACAAGAAATTTCTCCTCATTATTGCTTTGCTAGAAGCTGCACCTAGTGCAAAGAAACCACACTCTTCATAGATATGTTCAAACTTCATTCCCCCTTTTTTTTTAAACACACCTTGGATTTGGATTCTTGTTTGGATGATACTGGATGGCCAATCTTCTGTAGGCTCTTGATCTTTGTTTCAGATGCACCTGGATCAAGACCCAGGATTGAAAAAGGCTCAAATAGTTGAATCTCTCGATGATCAACCACATCAACACAAGCGTCAGTTGCTACAAGTCAAATTTTTTGATAAGGAAGCTCTTGTATTTCATAGATTCCCGCAAAGAGAACACGCACAATGAATTTTCTTACTCTTTCTCTTTGCCGTGAACTGGGATTTTTGCAGGAGTATCGTTCGGCATGGACTATGTATTGGTTGGGAGCAGACCAGATCACATGCCAGGCATGAGTCCTATTCTTGCAAAATCGTGTAGAAATGTTGCAAATTGTGGAGTACTCTTACCAAACAGGACTAAGAATCCAAGAGTAACCTAAGAAGGAATGTTGCAGTGGACAAAAAGGTAGCCAGATATCGAGTGCGAAGGACGACCAGAGCTCAAAATGCAAGAATTTCACTAAAGAATTTGGCAAGAAATAGCAAAAGATGAAATACTAGCCGCCATGCAATAGAAACTCTCCACAACGGCCTCCGCACAATGGTCTTGAAGCACCCACACATCGCAAGACTCCCATCCTGGATGACCACTTCTTCGTATGGAAAGCCTTTTGCCATGACTGTAGCCTGCACTATGCATACATAGAGATAGACATGTAAAGACATATATATACACATTTATGAGTGAAGACTCATAAATGTTCTATGTTTATTGCTTTCAAGTTTTAGATTTAGCCTGAGAAGAATCCAAGGTATAGGCTCTCTTTATTTGCAATTGCTTTTTGAGTTTACCATCTCACTATTCTTTCATGGTTGACTTTTGAAAGAGCTTGCATATATACATAAAGCTTTTCCATAAGCCTCTTCATTATGTCATAGTTGCTCTTAGATTTTGGAAATGATCATATGATTAGTTAACATCATAGAAATACTCATTTATAAAAATCATCTTGGATTTGTTCATCTAAATAGTCTTATCCTAAAGTTTATATGTGGATGAGGACCTTGTTCTCATTTAACAGCCTAAATTAAACTCATATGCACATGTAGAAGGCTCTTTCACATGGTCTTGCAAAAGGATCCTTTACGCATGAGAATGGAAGTCTATTTCTAAATCATGGGACTTGATCTCCATTGAACTCTTTTATGTCTCTCTTGAATGTGGATGTTTTCAATTATATGAAAATTTAAAAAATTATTTAAAACTCATTATTAGTTACCACGTGTATTGTTTTTGGAAGAATAACAAAATTGGTCTAGGTCATCATGTACACTTGCCTCTCTTTAAGTTTGCATCCATGAATGTGACAATTCTTAATATTTCATCTAATTCTTCAATTCCTATTGATCATGGTACGGATGTTTTTTGTAGGGCTATTCTTCACTTTGTAGTAGCATAGGTAGGAAGAAGGTTCTCATAATGGGTTAGAGAAAAAACCCTCTTCTTTCCACCCCTCCATAGGTTCAAAGGGGAAAATAAAAATAAACAAAATTGACGGATCTATACACTCCCAACAAAAAGCCACCTTGAAGTTCAAATCATGATGTCTAAAGCCTTTTAGGCAGGCAAATTTAGAATACATGCCCTTAGAGACTTTGGTATTGGAGCAAAAAGCATTGAATCTATCGCTTTAGAAAATCTCAATGGAGACTTGATGCTCAAGCCTTTTAGTCAGATGATTTGCAGCTTCTTGGAGTCATGTAGAGCAATAGAAAAGGAGACCCTTCAAATTTCCCTAGCAAGGACTAACTAGGGAGATCTCTCTCTCTCTCTCTCAATATGAAATTCAAATTCAAATTCAATTTGAAATCTTTGCTGTAGCTTATGTGTAGCTTGGAGCCTTGAGTCATATTCTGCAATAAGACATGTAGGCTCACGTGTGTGAAAGGAGAGGTTGTGCATGCTTCCATGAAGGTAAGGTTAGACAACATGCTTAGAGGGACCCTATAGATGGAAAGATCTACATTCAAGTTTTGTTACCTTCTCTCTTGTGTCTTGGTAGAAGTACCTACCATCCAACAACAAGGTACCAACAACAAGGTAATGGTATTATGCAGTACAAAAGCTTATTTGGCTGCATAATGATGGAAAAAACAAAATCAAAAGCCAAACATCAAGTAATATAAAATCCCTCATCCATAACAAACTCATTTGAAAATTTGGCCACTGCCTTTGATGGGCTAGGTGAGAAAATGTTCCACGCGGGACAATTGAGGGAATCAACTTGTGCCACTCCCAGTGATGTCAAAAAGTCAGCCCATACCAAATTGGCCACATGTATGCAAGGATCTCCTTTGTAGGAAACATCCTTTGTATTCACCCTCTCAAAAATAAAAGTAACAACAGGCAAGTACCACCACACATTCTCAAAAGCATAAACAATTTGATGTGAGGAAAAACCACACATGGAGACAAGGATGCACATACTCATGGCATCCTGCATCATCTATGTACATACTTTCATTTTCTGCAATACAATGACCAACACAAAGCGAGCAAATAAAAAGAAATACCCACAGTGGGTAGAAGAAGTTAAACGTGTCCTCGCTTTTGTGATTCACTCTTGCACACCTGCCTCACATACTTCCCTTGGATCCACGCACAACTCGCCATTTCCTTGAAAAAAAATGCACTGCTTGGACTACAATTGAATAACATTTGCTTGACAATTGCTATTCGAAATGCTAAGCATCCCCAACATAAGCTCGTACAACTTAGTTCTCAATGAGAAATTTCACTACCAATGGCCTGCCAACATAGACATTGTCCCATGCATGTGCACATTTTACCCAACATACAAATACAAGGCATTGTTGGACACAACGACAAAAAACTTTCGCCCTATCCATGAGCAACATGAACAACCATGCACATCTAGAGGAATTTTTGTCCAGTATGATTGTAGGGCTTGGGCATTGCTTTAAGCTATTGATTTTTAACAACGTGACTTTTTTTTCAAGAACTGAATATAGGGATAACAAATGGAGAGAGCATGCACATGCTCTTGCTAAATGAAACAACTATCCCACCAACAATCACCCTATTGAGCCCCATGAAAAAGAAATGTATCTACAACCAGTGGACAACAAACGATGAGGCAGTAATGTTGGACATCATGAAGGCATAACCCGATGAGCCTGCAAGACTAATCGCAGAATCATTCATCAAAAACGTGGTGTGAAAAAAGACACACAAAGAGTATCTGTAACAAAATCTACAGGACATGGAGTGTTGTCATAGCAAGTGATGCACTCCTAAAAGATAGCTTCAACCCCAATTTGCCTAGTAGTTTGGCTAGCATTAAAAGCCCTTGTGCACTTCAACGAAAGAGAAAGCGCACATTGAGTGCAGCAACAACAAATAAAGCACACAACACGTACATCAACAAAATTAAAAACACCCCTGCATTTCCATGCTCGTGCTGTGGGACACGTGTTTAAAACAAAGACAAGACGTGTAACAAGTGACGATGAACTATTCAGGCCCCAAGAGGGGCTGTGGAGACAAATGAAGACAAAAGAGGGGAAACCCTTTTGCTCTCTTTGCCACAATCACATTGCTAACTGGAAAACTTCCAAATTCTGTACGAAAAACATGCACCTCGTAAGGAGCGCAAAGTTGACATTTTTATTAAACAAATTCGAGGAAAGATTGGTCTCCATTAGAATACCTTTTGTGCAAATTCGCCAACTCACGTACGAAGGGCAACTAGGCTTGCACGATAGTGCAATTAATGCATTTGCAGATGTGGAGAGGGCTCAAACATTGTTGCCTAGGCTCATTGATGAGGACAGTGCAACGGTTATAGTCACCATAAAACATAGATTATGATACAACCACAACTACACCAGTGGCCTTGTACCGCCTAACACTACCATGTGTGCATTGCATGAGCTTTTGGAAATCTTGTTGTACAAACAAAACAAGGTCCAAGAAAACCCAGATTGGTTGTAGCATATTAACAACTTGCAAAGGGCCGCGGTAGAGTGAAGTGATACTATGGAGGCTAATCAAGAGGAGCACATGGAAAAAAATAATGGGACAGAGACATTTGTCAAGACACTCCTACATCAAGACGAAATCATGATAGGACTAGTCATCGACAAATTCTTTATTACTGAGTTCTGCCATACTAAACATGCAACACATAAGTGCATAGTAAGCAATCTACCTTTGCCTATCACTCCCCCTTACCAGTGCAACAAGAGAGTTTTTATACATAAACACTAGCCCTGTGAACAAAAGAACACTACTACTAAAAAGGCGATCCGAGCTTCAAAAGTTACACCCACAAAGCGAACAAATCTTTTTCGATGACATTATCTCTAAATACATCAAGCACAGCTGAGCATTGGTAGAAACATGCCTCACTAGATTTGCTAGCTAATTCAGCTATGAAACAACATAGCAAAGCAAACAAAGTGACCAAGAGTAATCTGATTTAACAACTACAATAAGAACACAAAGCCAAAGGATCATTACCGGGAGAAATGCCTCTTGTACCTACCATTCCAAAGAAGCGAGCATTTGCTGGAGGGGGGGAGTTGACATGGCATGACAAATACATTGCAAACAAGAAAATAATCATGACTAACTTAAAAAATTACACATACAACCTAGACTCCAATGAAATAATCGAAACCAGTCACCACGAGATGGGAAGCACAACAACAACAACTAGAAAGTCTGGAAAGTTTGACATTGGGAGGAAAATTCACATTACAAAGAATCATCCCTGACCTCAATAGAACTACCAACAACGAGACAATGTGCTACCAAATGCTATGTACTACAAAATGTACTGACAAGCAAACGATGAGTAGTGTACAATAGTCGATGACATCATGCTAAAGAAAAGACTAAGGCCATTGTCAGATCTCCTCCCAAGTTTTATAGGGGAGAAGCAAAATAGAATTTTGCAAGCCACAGGTCACAGAAGATGTAAATAGAAGCTTGAGGAACTTAAACCCATACTGATACTACTTGGGATCGAAGGACATAGCAAAGCATCGAGAAAACAGCTCCATGCATGCACCCGGTGAGTGTCAACAAGGCACAATTTTTGGTGTTCAGCGGAGCCTGTGATCAAAATTGAAACTTGAATAGAAACTTTAGAGCCCAACGCAATTCCGCTTCCGTCTCGCAGAATCTACAGACACTCATGTCTGAGCACTACTCTGAGGACGCCATCAGCAATGGCAGTGAAGCAGAGGGGTATACCTGAAGATCTCCAGTACTGTAAACGCTTCTCATCCGGTAGAGTGGGAGACTTTTCTTCCAGCCGTTGGGCATCGGTTGCACGGACGGGAGAGGTGCCACCTCTTGCATGATATAGGGAGGGATGGATCCACGAAAATTTCCAGTGGGATTAGATCGACGAGTCTGTCTGTCGAGCGCACGAGAACAATCGGTGTTTGCACTTTTTGAGGTAGTGTTGTTCCCCCCTGCGCAACTTCTGTCTGAGTTACTGATTGTTGAGGAAGGGGAGGAGATTGGAGAATTGTTTTGCAGAACAGACTGGGAGATGCTGGTCATAGTTTATGCCGAGCTTGCTGGGGCAGTGCTACTTCGCAAGTCCTGAGTTCTGCAGCTGTGTCCTAGTGCTGGCAAATTGGACAGGAGGGACATACAATTCAGTTTCTGTAAGAGCGTCTTCTGAGTTCAGCTTGCCTAGTTCCATTTCCTTGAGGGACATACAATTCAGTTTCTGTGTTGCTGCCATCGTCCTAGGAGACAATAGTTGCACCTATTCTGCTTGGCCACAACTCTCCACCGCCGATACTACTGTCAATTGCATCACTCTGCACAGACAAGAGAAGCAAATTAAAGGCGCGCGAGAACGTTGGAATTACGAAGGAAAAATAAATAAAATGCGAGTGCTGCAGGACGGTACGAGAGGAAAATATTTGGTGAAGTCGTCGTCGAGCTCAGGCAAAGGTCCGAGCAATGGAAGAAGTCGAGAACCTCGAACAACAGGGCACCACAAGCTCGAATTCTTCTCGTTTTTGCTGGCCAAATAAAAAGCACTCCATTGTTACGAAAACTTGGAAGATGGTGTTGCTTTCGTCGTCGTCCTCCGTCATCTCCATCGACCGGCCTCGCTCTTCTTGCATTTGGGACGTAGCTACAGCTTTGCAAAGAAAGCACAGAAAACAAGGATAGTCGGAGGTAATTCTATGCACGTCGTAGCCGAACATGCAGCCACAACACGTGGAAATGCATGCCGCAACGGTAGCAAACAACGGTGCCACGACACGTGTAGATGCATGTGAGGCCGAACGCTTGGACACGGGAATGGAACAGTGCGATCGACAAGTCAGGGCTGTGCACGGGAGCGGAGCAGTGCGGTCGACAGTTCATGGTTGGACAGGATTAAAAAAAACCCAACAGAAATGAAAAAAATCTCAACAAAAATGTTTTTCTCTTTTGGGCCGAAGCTCTTCACTAACTTAGCACATGGGAAGAAATAGGATGGGAATGGGAAAAGGTGGTCCTAAGTAGTCCCATGCATATTTCTATCCTATTAGCATCCCCCACCATGTGCTAACAAAAAAAGAACTAGGGATGGGTTTAAGAGGAAGAGGACACATGGCATCATTTCATGTGTTTAGGAGGTGGGGACAAGGATACATGTCATCCTTGCATGTTTTTGAATCCCTAAAAATGGGAAACCCATTCTGGCACCCAGGGTCTAGAGGCCATGGTCCACGATGGGAGAAAAAGTGGCTACTCCCATTCTAAATCAATCCTAGACCACTTGGTGTAGGATGGGTGGGTAATGATGACAAAAAGATTCCCATCCTAAACCCATGCTAGCCCCATCCATGTGCTAAGGCCCTTAGTAAGCCAATAGAGAAGGGCCAAGCTTTCTTTAAGCATTTTCGTGGGATAGCAAGTAAGTATTCCCATGGCGAGAATGCGCTCTTAGCATTGATGGGCTGTAGTGCTTTTGGGTTCTATTCGAGCAGGTCGAGCTGATGACTGCCCAAGTCGGCAAGATAGGCTCTTCTGGCCAAGATGGTTCCTAAAATCCTTGTATTCTCCGATCGTCGTTGCCGGCAATCTGTCCGATACTAAGTCTGCTTATGAGAGTCCATCAAAAGCTTCCTTCAATTTGCCTTAACGCTTGCTTTCTGCTTGTCAATGAATGATTGTATCTATGCACCTTTTGATCTTGACTATGGATTCCTGTGCTTACCAGATCATCCCCAAAGACCCCAGGCCTCTCCCCAAGCGCGGCCACATCAAGAAGGTCATCATCGCTTCCCTCCTCGGAAGTTGCTTCACCCTTGCCACTTCCACTGTGTTGTGGCTCCTCTCTCCCTTGCGATCGCTTGGCAAAGCTTTGACCTCTGGCAAGCTGAAGATGAAAACTAGCCGCCACAGGAGGAAACCTTCTCCCCTGCTCACGGATCTCGAATTGCCACGCGTGGACCACACCGCATTCGCAGACTCCTTCGGTTCTCTAAGTGCATAAACAGGTTTTCGGTGGTACGATCGGGGCTCATACGAAAATCTTTCTTTCGAGCCTCCCAGCCCGACGATCTGAATGGGACTTTTTCCTGCCGCTATCTCCTTATGCCGAACAAATATTTTTCTGGACCTGTGACGTTTCTGATTAATCGATGGCTTCGCGCTCACTGCAAACGCCCAATCCTACGGTTCCGTCCATCGAGAGAGCCGGCTTATATGTAGACAAATTGCTTGGGAGTGGTGATCACTTGTCGAGCTTGCTGTCATCCTTAACGAGGAGGCACGGTTGAGAGTTTACCACCGTTTACCACAGGCTTACTCGATGTATTTCAACGGCCTTGAATCTCACATTTTGCTAATAGCTTTTGCTAACGTGGAATGCTAAGTAGCTCTCAACACAAGCATAGTTATTTCCGAGATTTATAAGGTAGCTCTATCACGAGAGTCTTACCGACGTTCGTATGATTTCTTTTCGAGTAGAAAGCTCAGATTGAGAGGTCTCTTGTCAAGCTTCCTAGCTTCTCCTTCTACTTAATCTTTTAGAAGTTGGCATAAAAAGTCCTCATGTCAAGGTACTTTTTTAATAGCTATAATTTGCTCTATATATCTTCGTGCACAATGCATTACCCTTTTCGAGTAGAATGATTAGATAAGAGGTCTCTATTAAACTTTCTAGCTTTTTCTTTTACTTAACATGTTAGCATTCCTTTCCATTAAAATTCCTCATCGTTTAAGAATGATTACTTTGTATTTCTTGTTAACACTTAAAAGGACATCCCCAATGTATTACTCTAATGTCTGAGTCTTTAACTACTATATGCTTATAGCATTGTCCAATCTACAACCTTTCCATCCTTACTTCTTTGAGCATGCCTTCACAAATCACGATCATCATATGTGCATATGCGAATAGGGAACCAACCTTTAGAATGAACAAGGGGATAAGGGGTTCCGAGCCTTAGAGGGTTTATGTAAACATTTATTCGCTTCTACTAATCAACTCTACCTCTTTTTCCCCAGAAAAGAGAAATTTATTGAATAAAAGAATGGGCATGATGCTACAAATGGTCCTAGAGTGACAAATGTGAAAGCTAATGTAACTTTTTTTCTTGGGGGGTCACTGAAAAATATGTGAGTGTATCACATGGTTTCAACTGAAGGAGTTTTTAAATCCCATTTTTACACATTTTTCACATAGAGAAGGGTACCATATAAAGGGGGTATTCACATGTTGAATGGAAAAGGGTCCACTTTATTGATAACAAATTTACAGATAAGGGGTTTTACAAATAGGTCTTGAACACGCGTGATATATTGGGTTTATAATAGTGATCCCCTTGAGCTTCTTTTTCAAAATCTTAAGATTGAATGACAGTCATACATTTTTAATATTACCCTATACAACTGCATAAGTGCCTCTATAAAGAAATTGATCCACTAGACAAACAATAGATCCAATTTTCCTCAATTTATCACGTCTAATTTACCCACCTTTTTCTTTCCACTTCATCTTAATAAAGAGAGATTGCCAATAACACTACAAGGCATAGGCCATTTTCTGACGAAAATATCGATGCTTTTTACATTAAAAATTTTTCTTTTCACGGGCGCAAACGTCACTATAAAATTCACTAAAAGCGTCGGAAAAGAACCGTCGCTATATAGCGACAATGTTAAAAGCATCGGAAAAGAACCGTCGCTATATAGCGACACTGTTAAACGTCACTATATAGCGACAATGTTAATTGTCGCTATATAGCGACACTGGTAAATGTCGCTATATAGCAAGCCCTGTTTAGTCCCACTAATCCTTTTTTTTTTTGTAATTACAAAACAAAGTTTTTTTATAACAAAATTTCCCTTGCGAAAAGGGTGATACAAAATCGCTCTTGTGAAATGATGAGCAACAAAAGCATATACATGTCGGACATATATAACATTGTTTGTAACAAAATTATCCTTTCGAAAGGGCGATACAAAATTGCTCAAACGAGCGGATATACAAAATGACATACAAGGCAAAGAAAATGCTACTACCACTACTACCACTACTACTCATCCGAATCCGAATCGTCCTCATCTTATTGGCCTCTTCCTTAGTCCTCGCCAACTCCGTCTTCTCCCTCATCCTTGTCACATGCGTCTGATCCTTGGCCCTGTTGATCGCTCTCTGATCGCTCATCTCCGATGATGGGACACTTGAGCTTTGACCCTAAGAGTGAACCATATAAATCGAAAATTAGATTGGAACTTAAAGAATAAAACAATTTAAAAAGTGAGATTACAAGTAGGAGTAAAATTATATTGTGCGAGCAGCCACCTCAGCCCAATCGATCGTCGCTCCCATTGCCTCTTGCTCAATAAACCACGTCGCGTCTCTGCATCTATAGGAAGACGACCCGTCGTAGCTTGCTGTGGATCCAATTTACGAGAGTTAGAGTTAGCAAAAGTGCATTTAATATGTAGCAAAACAAATAGAACAATACATTAAATGAGAAGAAGTAGACTTACCATGGTTGCCTCGAACGCCAACCGTCCGCCTGCACCAAAGTGCGAAGTACCTATGACATCCAACCATCTCTTTGCAGCCCTCCTCTGACCCTCGAATAATTCGGGATGGTTCCTATTTTTTTTCTTGAAGAACTTCCAATCAGCTTTGTTTGCCCAGCTGGGTTTAGCCAACCCCTTTGTGATGGAAGTATGCAAGGTTGATCTACGATGCTTCAAGACCAAACCCATGCACTCTCGCATATAATCCTCATTAAACTCCCAATTTGGCGGGTTAGGGTATCTTCTTTTAACTCATCGATGAACACCTGCTTCTTTTGGCCATCTTGATACTGCCAATCGGTAGCAATGCCACTCTTGAAGTGATGACTCATCAACTTCCTCATGGTGGCCATCACTTCTTTGCTCTTTCTATCTTCTATTATCTCTCTGGCAGCTGTGATTTGATAGGAGAGATCCCCTGATGAGTAAGGAGGACTGACGATAGCAGAGTCAGAAGGAGTGGAAGCTACGCGAGCGCTTCTGGAGCGAGAAGTAGCAGTGGGAGTAGGAGAGCGAAAGGGACCTGATTGATACTATGTCTCTAGACCAAGTGGAGACCTGTAGGAACGTGAGTGTTCTGACTCATCTACATCTCCCGAGTCAGCACAACATGAGCCGCCCTTCCTACTCTTCCTTCCCTTACGAGAGGCATGCGCAGGTGATGATCTCGCGGTCGAAGGGGCACGAGGGGACGGCTAGGCAGTACGTCCACCCATCGGTGTAGGGGAGGGAATTACTAAGGTCCTCTGAGATAGCTGAGAGAAGAATGTCACTGCCTCCTCATCGCTCATCTGCGCTACAAACTCGTCAGGACTCCTGACAAAGCCATGCGCGGCTAGCAAAGGAGTTTCCCGAGGGGTAGTCACAGTGCTACATGGAAGAGGAATCGGACCAAGGGTAGTCGTAGTGCCAGATCCGAGAGGAGTCAGACCAGGGGTAGTCCTCGAGGTATTCGCCTAAGAGGAATCAAAGTCCTCTGGAGCATAAAGATCATGAGCTCTTCTCCTGCGAGGCTGTCCGTACTCATCGGATGAGCGATGTGATCCCATGTCTAACATAGACACAAACACGAAAACAAAAAACAAAAAAACAAACATAAAGCATAGGCATAGGCATAGGCAAAGAGAGAAAGAAGAGGAAGAGGAAGAAGAGGAAGAGGAATAGGAATCTCAAGAGAAGAGGAATCTCTTATGCTCATGCATAAGCATAAGCATTCTTATGCTCATGCTTATGTTTATGCATGAGCATAAGAGAAGGGGGAAAGAGAGAAGAAGAGGAAGAGAAGAAGAGGAAGAGAGAAGGGGGAAATAGAGAAGAGCATAAGAGAAGAGGAATCTCTTATGCTCATGCATAAGCATAAGCATTCTTATGCTCATGCTTATGTTTATGCATGAGCATAAGAGAAGGGGGAAAGAGAGAAGAAGAGGAAGAGAAGAAAAGGAAGAGAAGAGGAAGAGAAGAAGAATAAGAGGGAAAGGAAAGGGGAAAGGAAAGCGAGAAGGGGGAAAGAGAGAATAAGAGGGAAAGGAAGAATAAGAGAAGGGGAAATAGAGAATAAGAGTGAAAGGAAAGGGGAAAGGAAAGCGAGAAGGGGGAAAGAGAGAAGGGGGAAAGAGAGAATAAGAGAAGGGGGAAATAGAGAATAAGAGGAAAAGAAAAGGGGAAAGGAAAGCGAGAAGGGGGAAAGAGAGAATAAGAGAAGGGGGAAAAAAGAGACATATGCTCATGCTTATGCATGAGCATTTGTCTACTTCGCTTATGCTTATGCATAAGCATAAGCATGAGCATATGTCTCATTTTCTTATGCTCATGCTTATGCTTAAGCATAAGCATAAGCATAAGCTCATGCTTATGCTTATGCATGAGCATAAGAGAAGGGGAAAATAGAGAATAAGAGGGAAAGGAAAGGGAAAAGGAAAGGGGAAAGGAAAGCGAGAAGGGGGAAATAGAGAATAAGAGGGAAAGGAAAGGGGAAAGGAAAGCGAGAAGGGGGAAAGAGAGAATAAGATAAGGGGGAAAAAAGAGACATATGCTTATGCATGAGCATATGTCTACTTCGCTTATGCTCATGCATAAGCATAAGCATGAGCATATGTCTCAATTTCTTATGCTCATGCTTATGCATGAGCATAAGAGAAGGGGGAAATAGAGAAAAAGAGGGAAAGAAAAGGGGAAAGGAAAGCGAGAAGGGGAAAAGAGAGAATAAGAGGGAAAGGAAAGAGGAAAGGAAAGCAAGAAGGGGGAAAGAGAGAATAAGAGAAGGGGGAAAAAAGAGACATATGCTCATGCTTATGCATGAGCATATGTCTACTTCGCTTATGCTCATGGTTAAGCATAAGCATGAGCATATGTCTCATTCTCTTATGCTCATGCTTATGCTTATGCATGAGCATAAGAGAAGGGGGAAATAGAGAATAAAAGGGAAAGGAAAGGGGAAAGGAAAGCGAGAAGGGGGAAATAGAGAATAAGAGGGAAAGGAAAGGGGAAAGGAAATCCAGAAGTGGGAAAGAGAGAATAAGAGAAGGGGGAAAAAAGATACATATGCTCATGCTTATGCATGAGCATATGTCTACTTCGCTTATGCTCATGCATAGCATAAGCATGAGTATATGTCTCATTTTCTTATGCTCATGCTTATGCTTAACCATAAGCATAAGCATAAGCTCATGCTTATGCTTATGCATGAGCATAAGAGAAGGGGGAAATAGAGAATAAGAGGGAAAGGAAAGGGGAAAGGAAAGCGAGAAGGGGGAAAGAGAGAATAAGAGGGAAAGGGAAGGGGAAAGGAAAGCAAGAAGGGGGAAAGAGAGAAGAGGGAAAGAGAGAATAAGAGAAGGGGGAAAAAAGAGACATATACTCATGCTTATGCATGAGCATATGTCTACTTCGCTTATGCTCATGCATAAGCATAATCATGAGCATATGTCTCATTTTCTTATGCTCATGCTTATGCTTAAGCATAAGCATAAGCATAAGCTCATGCTTATGCTTATGCATGAGCATAAGAGAAGGGGAAAATAGAGAATAAGAGGGAAAGGAAAGGGGAAAGGAAAGCAAGAAGGGGGAAAGAGAGCATAAGCTCATGCTTATGCTTATGCATGAGCATAAGAGAAGGGGGAAATAGAGAATAAGAGGGAAAAAGAGGGAAAGAAAGAGAGAAGAAGAGGAAAAGGAAAGAGGGAAAAAGAGGAGGGAATAGATTGAAGGAGGGAAGAAGAAAAGAGTTTGAGGGGAAGAGAGGGTTCCTACGCCCATGACTATAGCTAGCGCTTAAGGCGCTAGTTGCAAGCCAATGCAAATAACAAAAATAATAAATGGAAAAAAGAAGAAGCACTTACCTGAAATAGTACATCTCGCTCGGTGTTGTGGACTAGCCCTACAAAAGAGACGAAAAAACCCATTTTTTCAAATAAGATGTTAGAGGAAGGAGGAGATTACAAAAGTAACTTCTTGAAAGGAGAAGATTGAGGAGACAAGGAGAAAGAGAAGAAAGAGAAATACAGAAAAAAGAGTTGAGTCTTCTTTCTTTCTTGAAATCTCCTTTTTTGTTTCAATCCTTTGAAAACAAGCATGAAAACTAGTTTACAGGTTTAGCAATACAAGGAGAAGCACTCACAAAACTAAAGCTAACAAACAAACAACCTACATTGTTGAAACAAACTCACCTCTCGAAGAACTTCCTTTCAGAAAAGGAAAGAGGGAAAAGGGTAGAGAGGGAGTATAAGAGCTAGGAGAAGGGTGAGGAGTGGGGAATAGAGTGGGAGGTTGTCAGAAATAGGTGGGAGGTCGTCAAAAATAGGTGGGAGGAGAGATTGGCTTGCTTGCTTGAGAGATTAGAGAAGAGGATAAAGAAAGCACTGCGCGATGAGAGTCTCGGGTTTTAACCCATAGCGTCGCTATATAGCGACGCTTACAGTCTTTTTTTTATAGTAGCATGAAACAAAACTCATAGATGCTATTTTATAACTGTTAATATCTCTTCTTCATGCTTATGTTGTGATTTTATAAGTGTAGATGGAAGGGATGAGTGGAAGCTCATCCGATGATGCACCAATGCCCGGGAGCACGAAGTGGCTTACGGAGAGGTTATACTGTCATTGCACTCATTGCAAGTGAGAAGTACGACATCAACGTCATATTATCATGTGCCACTTGCGGATGTATGGGAAGGAGCCGGAACCAGTACCCACCATTGGTGTTGCGCGTGTTGATGGACCATCGGTAAGTCAAAGCTATTTAAGTTCGAAGTCTTATTGTATACCAGGAAATACAAGGTCTTATATTTACACGAAATCTTAAAACAAGATGAGGAGGGTGACAAGGGTATGCATATACCTTCTCACTTTCACCAAGACTATAGTCTCTCGGATGATGACAAGGGTATGGTCGACATGATGGATTCCATTTTTAGGGGCACTACATCCCATGTACACGCGATGTCAGAGTCTGAGGTCAAAATGCGAGAGTTGCAATCAACACAATTGTACGAGGATACTAGGATGTCTAAACTACGTGCTTGTCTCTCAATCTTGAATCTACAAGTAAAGTATGGGTGGTCGGATACAAGTGTCTCGGCCTTAATGAGGTTAGCTCTTGCATTAATTTGACTCATTATTTGGATATTGTTGTTTTGAGAATCATCATTTGGATAGTGTATATCGGATCATCATTGTTCGAAGCCTATGTATGTTTTGAATTGTCATAGGTTGCTCCAGAAGATGTTGCCTGCACCAAATACCATGCCCGCATCAAGAGATGAAGCGAAAAAGATGCTAACAACGGTGGGTATGGATTATGATACCATCCATGCTTGCCATAATGATTGTATTCTCTTTCATCATGAGCGTGGAGATTTGGCTAGTTGTCCAAAGTGTGGGGAACAATGATATAGAGATGACTTGCAAGGTGAGCGGATACCAGTAAAGGTCTTGATGCACTTTCCCATCATTGCAAGAATACAACACATGTTCTGATGCAAATCCATAGCGGAGTTAATGACATGGCATGCATCTCATCGGTCCACCGATGACACATTGAGGATTCCCGCAGATTGTGCAGCTTGGAAGCACATAGATAATCAGTGGCCGGACTTTGAGAGGGAGCCACACAACTTACATCTTGGGCTAGCCATGGACTGGGTGAATCCTTTCGGGCTATGCTTGACATCTTGGTCGACATGGCCCATAGTCATGGTGAATTACAATATCCCACCATGGCTAACAATAAAAAAGGGACACCTCATGCTTGCACTACTTGTGCCAAGAAAGTACAAGGCAAAAAACATGGACGTGTACATGGCACCTTTGATAGAGGAGTTACAGATATTATGGAGAGGAGTGCAGGTCTTTGATATTTCCAGAGCTCCTGGACATACCAATGATATTTTGGTCAAGGGTATCTTGATGTGGACCATGCATGACTACCCAAGATATGGAGAGTGCGTAGGTACGTGGTTGTGTCTTTACATGTACAATGAGGGATTATGCTTTTTTGACTCTCTTTCATATGCATATCTTATACTAACACATTCATGCACACGTGTAGGACTTGTTACAAGTGGGTACCATGCTTGTCCTATTTGTGGACCGGCTCTAAAATCGCTTGCACGCTACTCCAAACATATGAGGAAAAATGTTTATGAAGGTCATGCTTGATACCTTCTGCTCGACCATCTCGTACGTGGAGGTCAACTTGATCCACCACCATCATATTTGAAGGCAAGTGACTGGATTCAAGCTTGGAGGGCGAATGGAGAGGAACCTCTCTTGGTATGAAGAGACTATCGATCTTTCACGAGCTTCCTTATTAGGGTCAGTTACAAATCAATCATCTCTTGGATCCCATGCATATCTTCAAGAATGTGGGGGCTACTATTTGGGCACACTTGGTTGGTTCCAAGGACTCGAGAGGAGTGCAAGAAGACTTGCGTGCTATGAATAGGATGTCTCGTTTGTGGCCCCAAGTGCATGCTTCGGGAAAAGTTGTCCTCCCGAAGGCAACGTGGATCTTCTCTACGAGGGAAGAGGTAGCGGTCAAGGCAAACATTGCCTCTTTTCAAACACCGATAGGGTACATGCGTTGCTTGAAAGGAGCATTTTCAAAGGACAATAAGCTTAGTGGGCTCAAGTCCCATGATTGGCACAAGGTCTTACAAGTATTCTAAGTAGAATTAGTGTACCGATAATCGTGATGTGTTAGCGTAATTATTATTATGTTATATTGTTGACATGACTTCATTGTTGCTTTGATAGTTCATCCTCCCAATTACAATAAAAGGGTGCTTACAAGAAGATGTTAGAAATGCTATATTCAATATTTGTGGTATTGTGAGGTATGCTCACTATCAAATCGCATTGAATGTATTTTCTTCAATTTAAGATGATTAATCTGTAGACTGATTATGAAAATATCTTACATGGAATGTGAAATAGGTGGATATCTCAAAAAGAGATCTCTATATCGAGCATCGAGAAGGCTAGGGTGAAATCCATCGAAGCCGTATGCTTGCTTGAGAAGCACTTTCCCTCGAGCATTATGACAACTCAAGTCCACTTGCTTGTGCACATAGTTGATGAGGTGGCTATAGCAGGTACCGTTCATAGTCGATGGATGTTTTTTCTCGAGTGGTTTATGAAAACTTTAAAGGGATTTGTAAGATAAAGAGCAAGACTGGAAGCAAGCATGGCAGAGGGATGGCTTGTGCAAGAGTCATTAGTATATATCATAGAGTTTCTTGCATCCACGGATCCCGATATGCCACAAGCTTGGCATAACAAGGATGATGATCTCATCGTTGGCGAGGTTCCCCAAGGAAAAGGGATTGAAAGAAAGATGAGCGAAGAGCAAATGGAGAAATTCAATAAGTCTTGTATCCTCAATAGCCCTGAGATGCAGAAGTGGATTAAAAGATATGAAGTGGCCAAAGCAAAAAGAATAAATGCAAGGACGAGATTCAGAGTAACGTACAGGCGATCACAACCATATCCATGGGATCTGGCTCTTCTCCCTACTCACATGTCACTTATTGGCTACAGCTGGCTCTACGTAAAGCCGAACGTGATGGAGAGACAATAAACGAGCACGAGCGAGAGTTATCATCTGGATGTATGGTGCATGTAAGTTTCTTACCTCTTGACGTAATTAAGTAATTATTTGTGGCAATATATGCTATAAAATAGATGCATCTTCATTGTTTTAGTGATGCTCTTTTACAGTACAAAAAGTAAAGTGCATTATGGTCATATGGATGACATTTTCACGTGGAACGCATCGATTCAAAGAGAGTCATGTATGATTGTGGAGTCATGGCTAACTTCACACAAGATAGCCGAGCAAGTGCTTCGGATACCAATCTTCTCTCCTCACAGTTGGATTATTGTGAAACCATACGCGACATCTATGAAATTGATTTCATACGATTTACTATTTTCATTCTTGATGTAAAATGGTTTAGAACTATTCACAATGGTCCCCATGCGATAGTGAGAAAAGATAGTAGTGTCTCTTTGCAATAAACTCCACCAAACATTGGACCGATGAAACTAATACTTTTGTTCTTCCCGAGCACTGTGAGCAGGTGCATACTAATGATTTAATTAATCGAAGCTTTCATTTTTAAAGTCCATTGATAAATGCGCTTGAGCATAATTTCATATATATAATTGACAACATTTGGCACCCATCTTCAATATAGGTGGTTTTTCATCCGGATCGTTCTGATCCAAGATGGTGGTACGTGATCCAAGTTGCACCATGAAGTAAGCAAATTTTTGAAGATCGAGATGTGGATATGGAGATGCCACTACCAATGCTGGATCCAATTGATGAATCTAGCGAAGAAGATGTAGATCACCATATGAGCCAAGAGGAAGATGCGCATAATGACATCGCACGAGACGAAGATAGAGATCACAATATTGAGTAAGAAGACAACAATCATCAAGAATCACCACACTTTATTGAAGAAGATGATAAATACTTTTAGGTGAATGTACGATGCTAGAGTACGATGATGATATAGGAGATCAACTCGGTATAGAGTTGGAGATAGACTTGTTTGGCGCCTTAGACTTGGCTCAAGATGAAACAGTTGATGTAAATGCTCTTAATTGATTTTTCTCATCTCAAACTTGGACATGAATATATGAGCTTCAGAGGCTTGATGTACATGCTCTCATTTTTTTATTCTCTATGAGCTCAAACATGTATGAAAATTTAAAAAAATTTGTCATTGGAAAAAACTAACTTTTAAGGCCTATATTTAAAAAAAAACCTCTCTGGAAAAATGTTGCTATAAAATAGTATATCAATGTCGCTATATAGCGACACTTAAAAGTTGCTATATAGTGACTTTTATTAAAGTCGCTATATAGCGACTTTTAGCAAAAGTCGCTATATAGCGATGCTTTACAAAACGCACTTTTCATACCAACGATTAACGCTAAGCGAGCACTAAATGTCGGTACGTAAATGTCACAATAGGATCCATGTGTAGTAGTGTAAGTAAGTAGACTGTGAGCACGATTTGAACTCTCTAATCATTCAAGGAAATCGATAAAAAATTATCCTTCCAAGTCAAATCCAACTCTATGCCCTTTGGCCTACTCAACAAATCACTTTATGCATTCAATGCATGAGTGATCCATTTTAAAAAACCTCAATCATCTACTAGGAGCAAAGATCCAATGATTTGAGTAGCAGGTTAAGGGCTCTTGGGTAGATCCAATGATTTGAGTAGCAGGTTAAGGACTCTTGGGTATCTTTCTAATTTGAGGGAAACAATAGCTTGCCACGGAATCACATGGAACTTTGTTCTCCATCCCCTTTGTCTCGTACACATTAAAAAAAAATTTTCCAGTTGTTTTCAACTAGGTGAACTAAAGTTCCACCAAATAGAGAAGGTATAGACCTATTTGAAACTCCTTTTCTAATTAATTGGACTTGTTTCCAATCAAGTAAGCCAAACCAGTAATAGATAAGCCTCTATTATGTGCCTATCACAACAAGATAAAGCACCCATAGACGCGCACATAGATGTGTTTCCTTACCTTTTAAAAAAACTTATCGGCGAGTCTATTTGTGTGTCTATTGGCACGTCTATAGACCCGCATCTACAAGTGCATCTATATAATAGACTGACATGCCTATAGACATGCAAATAGACACTCGGCTAAAAATTTAAAAAAAAACAGAGATGCATACATAGATGTGTTTATAGACGCACTTATAGATGCTCTACATAATCTTTTTTGTTAATAAAAGCAGAATTTTGTCTGGTTGAACAGAATGCTGTGTATGTTATGTATGCCATCTAGTTACAAGAATCCCATTTCCACATTGTGCAATTCAATTCTTACAGCCAATCGCATTTTAATTAGCACGATTGCAAGCACGTCTATAGCCGACGATTAAAATTCTAAATAAAATATTACAACTGCAAAACGTTTAGTTCACAAGGCATTCATTGATAGAACATTATCGGGGGGGTCACTATGTATAAACCCTCTATATTATGTGCATTCAAGGCCTATTTATAAAATCCCTTATTTGTAAAATTTTCATTAATAAAATATACCCTTTTTCTATAGAAATCTGTAAATTTTTTCCAAAATTGTTTTAAATACTCCCTTATGTAAATTAATTTTTGTAAAATTTAAATATTAAAAATGTCCTGTTGAACTCACGTGATAGGGTTACATATGATGAGTGACCCCCTCGAGAGAAAGTTGCACAAGGAAATTGAAAGTCAAAAAAATAAAAGGAGTGTATATTAATTCATAGCTAAAAAAGTGCTTGTATGTACATATAGCATGAAGCCAAGCCATGTCCTATGGCTTCAAGTACAAAAAATAAGAGGAGTGTATATACAAGAGACACATGAAGCCAAGCCAGTGGCTTCAAGTAGAAAAAAGAGTAGCTAGCACTATTTCTATGACTAATCTAAGTTCTCCACGTCCTCGCTCCCTTCTTTGCTCCCTCTTTGCCCCTTCTTTGCTCCCTTCTTCCTCATATTCTTCCTCCTGATCAGCCGTGGAGGGCCTTGTAAACAAGGGACAAAATGTATCAATGTATGAAAAATCAAATCTTTACTTACAATATTGACATTATTTAAGTACTTTTAAATACCTAGGGGGCACTCCAATAGCCCGGATATACTGCTCCTCAATAATCAACCCGTCATCAAAGAAGTGCCTCCATGTATCTCCTCTGCGATGCTGAGGGTGGTAGGTTGTCTCAATAGGAGTAGCGTACCTACCCACCACGATATCAAGCTACAAGATGACACAATTTGCAAACGGGTTAGTACAAAATCTCCTAAATAAACTACACAAATAATATAATTTGAGATCGATACTTATAAATTGGGCCTCCCATGATTCAACACCCCCTGCTCCAAAATGCATGCTTCCATATTGCTCCATTTGGATCCTTCGTGCCTCCACGTGCTGCAAACTGGGGACTGCCTTTGCTGCCTTCATTGCTTTCTTCCACTCACACCTATGAGCAGTGTGGGACTGGCCCCTTGGTGGTTGACCTCCCTCTCTCTTGGGGAAATCTCGGCTAGTGCCTGTCTCTTTAGCGAAGATCTTTTATTGGCAAGTATCGTAACAATCTTTGACTTGGCCCATTTATCTATGAACTAAACATTGGGGGGATTGGGATACCTAGAGCAAACAATAGCGAGGGTCTCATTGGCCAACTTTTATGGCTGGTCTTTGTAGTGAATAAAGCAACCTCTGTAATTGTTAGCAATTACAGAGCACATAAAGGCCATGATGTCCTTTCCTCATGCATCCATCAAGATTCCTCCTGTCTGAGTGATGTCATAGAAGATCGTACCATCACCCTCTGGCACATTTGCATCAGATCATCCACATCCCCACCACTACCACCTCCAAATCATTGTGCCATGCATCCCTCACCACTCTCCTTGCTACTATGCCTATTGCCCTATTATGTCGAGCTAGTACACTGGCCACTCATAGATGGAGAATTGACCCTCGACTGCAGAGAGTACACTAGCCACTCGTAGCTGGAGAAGCAACTCTCGATGGCAGGGGAGTATGCCGACGGCTCTATGAGGCAGAAGGACCCCCTAACCACAGGGGGAGAGAAGGGGCTCGGCTCTGTAGTCAGCTGGGCTATCTCAACTCCATTGGGGTAATCTCAATTGGGGTGGTTTGGAGTCTGTACTACCGACTCCTGGGGGGTGTTTGCAGTACCCGTCATGTATGTGTATAACTCCGCAGGAGTGGGAGGGTGCCCCAAAATGTTATATAACTCCCGAAAGATGGCATCCCAAAGATCAGGTGAGGTTGAAGAGCTTCCTGGCCACATGATGAACTGAAGAAAAGAAAAGAAGAAGATTACCATCGAGCATGCCCTTGTCACGAGATGCAAAAGAAAAAATAGATTGATAGTCTGACATTGAGCAAGCATTTACAAACTCCTGCATTCTTTGAATTAGAGTGACAGAATTCTATATCTGCTTGCTCAATGTCATGCAATTGAAGCTTCACGTGGGGAAAAAGAGAGAAGGAAAAAGAGGAGGAGAGGAAAAGAGAGGAGAAAAAAGAAAGGAGATAAGAGAGAAAAAGAGAGGAGAGAAGAGAAGGAAAGAGAGGAGAAAGGAGAGGAAAAGAGAGGAGAAAAGAAGAGAAAAATTGGGGATAAAAGAGAGAAAAAGAGAGAAGGAAAGAGAGGAGAAAAGAGAGGAAAATAGAGGAAAAGAGAGGAGAAAAAAGAAAGGAGATAAGAGAGAAAAAGAGAGGAGAAAAGAGAAGGAAAGAGAGGAGAAAGGAGAGCAAAAGAGAGGAGAAAAAGGGAGAAAAAGTCAGGATAAAAGAGAGAAAAAGAGAGAAGGAAAGAGAGGAGAAAAGAGAGGAAAAGAGAGGAAAAGAGAGAAGAAAAAAGAAAGGAGATAAGAGAGAAAAAGAGAGGAGAAAAGAGAAGGAAAGAGAGGAGAAAGGATAGGAAAGAAGAGGAGAAAGAGAGAAAAAGTGGGGATAAAAGAGAGAAAAAGAGAGAAGGAAAGAGAGGAGAAAAGAGAGGAAAATAGAGAAAAAGAGAATCCCTTATTTCCTCAGGAATGCAATCCCTTTCTTCAATCATGCTTTCCCTTTCCATCATTCATGCAATCCCTTTCTTCAATCATGCAATCCGGCCTTTCCATCATTCATGCAATCCGTATCTTCATTCATGCAATTACTTATTTTATATGCAATCGTTTTCTTGGAAGTGGAAGGGGAGCCTTTGGTGAAGGGGAAGGGGAAGGGGAAGGGGAAGGGAAAGGGAAAGAGAAGGAAAAGGAAGGGGAAAGGGAAGAATACATAACAGACTATCGGAGTGTATATATAGATGCATCTAATAGTGTGTCTATAGATGCATCTAACAGCACATCTATAGCTGGCACGACTGTTTGTTTTTTCAAAACACAGACGTGCTATTAGATGCATCTATAGATGCACTCCGACAAACACCTTTTTCAAAGAAACTAAAAAGGACATGTGCTCGACCCCAAAAAGAATAACACTAGTACCAAAAACATGCGTTCCTTGTATACAACAACGAACGAATCCAAAGACAGCAACTTCCAAAGAAGATCAACCACCAAGAGACTTACCTTGAATAGAGGTATAGAAGGTTCTTGCCCTTCTTCAAAGCTGCTTCTCTTTCTTCTCTTCCTTATTCACCCTCTTCTCTTTTGTGCTTGAGGATGATTGTGTAAGCTTGGAGATGATTGCGGGTACTTGGAGATAAGTGTGGATGCCTGGAGCTGTGTCTGTTAATAGGAAAGCAAGCCATGTGATGCTAAATGTATGGGAAGGAAAGCAAGCATGCTAAAAGTAGATTCAAAAATCACCTTGCAATTTGTGTGTCTATCAACACGTCTAAAGTGCATTTTAGACATGCTTATAGACGTGCTCCATAGTATAGACACGGTGTTGGACGTGCTTTTAGATGCTTCACAGAGTTTTGACATTTACAAATCATGCAAGAACAAATTTTTTTGGTTGTTTATATGTAGGAACAAACAACTCTAGTGAGGATGAATCCCTCCATATCCACCATTGCCAAATGTGGTTGGAGCAAAAAATCAAATGTATATGTGATCGATGTCGAGGAAACATCTATCGTGCACACAGAATTACACTCAATCACGTCTCCAAGTATGGAGAATGGGATGCGACCGTAAACATGGTAAGTGTTAAAGAGTTAAGATTGATTGAGATACCTATGGGTGTTCATGTGTTTGAGTTATGATCCCGTTTTAATTTGATACACGATGCAGTGCCACACCTGCATATGTTGCCCTATGCTCGTCGTGAGGAGGTAAAGCATCGATGATATGAGGTGGGATCTTCAGGAGGGACCATTATGGATGCATGGAGTGATGGGGATAGTAGCCCTCCACCATTACCTCATGAGGCTGTGGAGGAGGTGTTTGATGATATGGTGCAGGATATATATGTCCATCAATCCTCAAGTAGGGATGATAGCATGGAGCAAGACGATCTTTTTACCCGTAGCATCAACTCCACTATTTGAGGGGTCACGCACATTCTCTATTCTATGTGCCTCCCTTGAGTTACTAAACTTGCAAACCATCTATGGATGGAGCAATGCAAGTTTGAATGCACTACTCAAGTAAGCTTTAAAGTCTATTTTGCAAACATGGTGCATTATGCTAGTGGGTCAATTACTCAAATGCTTTTTCTCATTTATGGTCTTCACGTGAAGGCTATAGTGTAAAATGCTTCCAAGGGAGAATAAATTACCGACCTCAAGAGACTCTGGCAAGGCAACATGTGACCTCTCTTGGAGGATTAGATTACAAGTGCATCCATGCATGCGTCAACGATTGCGTTTTGTTTTGTGGACCACATAAGGATGCAAGAGAGTGTCTTCCTTGTGGAGAGGCAAGATATAGAGCAGATCTCAAAACTTTGGATGTGCCTCGTAAGATTCTGCGACATTTTCCCATAATCCTTCTCATCCAATATATGTTCAAGTGCAAATCCATTGCAAAGCTCATGTCATGGCATTCCTCCCATCGATCAACTGATGGCAAGTGGAGAACTCCCGCATACACTTTTGCATGGAAGCATATTGAAGACACATGGCCAAGCTTCAAGGAAGAACCTAGGAGCTTGAGACTTGGATTGGGTATGGACGGTGTGAACCCATTTGGTCTCAAAAGCACCTCTTACAGTGTATGGCTAGCGATATTACTGAATTATAATCTTCCATCCTCTATGGCGATTAAGAAAGAACATGTTATGTTATCCCTTCTAATGCCAGAGAAACATAAAGTCAAAAATCCTGATGTATATTTGGAGCCTTTGATTGATGAGCTAGAGATACTTTGGAGAGGTATCGAGGTGCATGATGTGAGCAGGCCTCCCTCGTCATCACGAGACTTCAACTGCAAAGCAGTCTTGATGTGGACGATGCATGACTTCCTAGGCCATGGTGAGTGTTCAGGTAAGCATTGCACTTTTAATTATGAGTAGGCAATCAATGTGGCACCCTAAACCCACCTTCAACTCTTAATTGTGTCTATTGTTCAGGTCTCACTACATCGGTTACCATGCATGTCCTGTTTGTGGTCCTTCGCTAGTTGCCTCATGGGCAGACACATTGAATAAGATCATCTATGAGAATCACCATCGATTTCTCCCACCTGATCATCTTAGATATGTCGCCCCTTGGAATGTAGTCCCCCCCCAGTCACTCACTGCGGGAGATTGGATGAGAATTTGGGATGGATCCATGACTCCACCACTTGGCATGAGCCGATAAGGGTTTGTAACTATTGTGTGCTATATTGGTTGGAAATAAAGATTGCCCATTAGCACCAGCTTTTGTTTAGATACTCCATCTTTTATCGTTTACCATATTGGTCCCACCTCAAGATCAATCACTTGCTTGATCCCATGCATATCTTCAAGAATGTGGCGTCTACCATTTGGGAACATTTGAATGGGACATGAGATTCTGCAGGCATAAGATAGCATCTACACACCACAGGGAGGATGCGTGAAGCTTGGCCACAAGAGAGGCCAAATGGGCATGTCTTTTTACCTCATGCACCGTGGAGTTATCGAGAGTTTATCAAAGCTAGAGATGGTGGCAGTGAAGCGAGCTATCACTACAGTTCGTACTCCCACTGGATGCATGAGGTGTTTGAAGGGGGCCTTCACAAAGAGCAAGAAAAGAGATGGAGAGCAATCATATGGCTTGAAATCTCATGATTGGCACAAGATGCTCCAAATAAGTATTTTATATGCATAATATCTTTTTCCTTCCAAATTTGTGAGTGAATTAGAGCAACTAATCAACCATTCCTCGTGTGTTCAATTCATACTACCTACTAGCATTTCTCGTAGTGCATCGAAGGACATGAAGGATTGTATTTACAAGATGGGCGAGCTTGTGAGGTACTTTATAGGATACAAGATGGGAAAGCTTGTGAGGTACTTTACAGGATGCAAGGTGTTCATATTGCTAATATTTCATACTTTTTTCTTTCTAGGTATGTGAGCTCAAAGAAAATAGATCCCACCACGCTTGAGAATGCTTGAGTTATGTCAGTGGAGGTGGTTTGTTTAGTGGAGGAGACATTTCCATGTTCTATTCTCACAAGCCAACTACATCTCATAGTGCATTTGGTGGATGAGATTATTATATGCGGTACTATACATGCACGATGGTTGTTCTTCCTCAAGCACTTCATGAAGACCTTGAAGGTTTTGTGAGACAAAATGCAAGACCCGAAGGTAGCATGGCCAAGGGTTGGTTGGTACAAGAGTCACTTGTATATATTTCTGAGTTTCTTGTTGATGTGGATAGCTCTCTCCCACGACTATGGAGAGATGATGAAATCTGCATCTAATTCTTTCACAGTGCAGATGCACAAATAGATGCGCCCATATTTTTGTTATTCTAGCAGTGCCTATAGACACGCCTGCTATTTTACGCGTCTATCAAGCATGTCCATAGTTGCTTTGTCTTGTTGTGTATGGATAATAACCCTTACATCCTAGCCTATGTTAGAGCTATATATAGCTTGTCCTAGCTTAGGCTACTTCTCAACTATATATATGCCTATGATTTATGAATAGAATCACTTTCTTGAGAAAAACTCTTGTCTCCGTCTCCCTCCTCTTTCTCTTCCTCTCAACATGGTATTGTGACATGAAGTTGGGGGTAATAAACTTCACACACCTCTCCACTTCCTACGAGCTTCCTACTGCTTTCGAACTGAGTGACAAAGATATTCATCATTGAGAAAGGGACATTAAAAAGTAGCTTTTATGCCAAGATACCATACCATAATTTCCTCCCTTAGATGAGAATGAAGATGGTAACATCCCAAGTGATGTTGTACTCAAGCATAGGGAGAAGGAAAGGATCAGCAGAGGCCATAATCTCAACAAGCTGGTCTGCACCAAAGAGAAGAGCGATACGTTATTGAAAGAAGATCTTGTGGCTCAACATGACATAAACCAATATATATCAAGGAGTTTGAAGGGGCTGATTGGGTCGGATGGTTAGGTTCTGAGGAAACATTGCACCTCCTTCATAGATACCTTTACACTTAGCTCAAAACACTCTACAAACTATCATTAGACACAGAGGCCTATCACTTCCAATAGAGACATGATACCAAAGATTCAAACACATATAGAGATGCATCTGAGATGGACTTCGTGCTGATATACATTTTGTAAGAAACAAAGAAGCGGCCAGAAAGTTATGGACAGTTTACTAGACGGGGGTCAAAACTATCATGAAAATAGACTGTTGAACACAGAGACTCATAACTTTTTTATATAGTATCTAATTCAAGATCTAATAACATAGAGACATGCAAAGAAGAGAGCTTTGTGCTGATATAAGTTTCATAAGAAACAAAGAAGCGGCCAGAAAGTTATGGGCTGTTCACTAGACGGGGGTAAAAACTATCATGAAAACAGACTATCAAACACAAAGACTCATAACTTTTTGATGTAGTCTCTGATTCAAGATATAATAACACAGATACATGCATCTTGAAGGGAGTTACGCGCTGATATAAGTTTCTTCAAAATCGGACTAACAAGCCAAAAGATATGAGCAAAACACTAACAAGGGGTCAAACTATCATGAAAACTGCCCTCCACCCATGCTAATTTCGCTTGAGCAAGATGCTCCCTCAAAACTCCACCTTCATCAACGATCCACTACTCATAGATTTTGCCTAGAAGAGAGTAAGTAACTCCCTTGGTGGCTCGAGAAATGGATGGACCATGTGTGTGCAATGAGTGGCTGAATAGAAACAACTTTTAAAGCTTTGAAAGAAAGAAAAGGGAAGAGAGACTCAAGAGGGAATACGAAGTGATCTTCATTGTCAATAGAGTGAGGCTCCACTCCAATGCAACTCAAAATACTACAAACACAAGGGAGAAGAAGAGGTTTCATATGTACAAGAGGGAGCGGAAGCTCCAAGACTACTCATAGAGAGAGAATGAGAACAAGAGAGAGATGGATTCAAGATTCTACATAAGAGAATATCTACAAGAGGGAGAGAAGGCTCATGAAAGAGGCTTGAGGAAACTAGAACTACAGCAACATGAGGCATAATGGTGGAAGAGATAATGAACAAGGGAGAGGAGGGCTCCTTTTGTGGAGATTTTGTCACCCTCCTTCACCCATTTACAATTGTTGCCTGTAGATTCTTTTTCCCATCAATACATAAGCCCATATGTCACCATCCATGTCCTTTTTGGCTACTCTTGCCATGTTTCCCATCAAAAGATGCTCAATTGAGAAAGTCAAGAGTCTCCCACATGGAGCCCATAGGGACCCCCTCTTTTCCATATGTCCAAATCCTCCTTATTGCACATGGGAATTCTATAAGGATTCCTCTTGACTCCACACTCCTCCACATGCCTTCCACATGCTTAACATGTGGCCTTTCTTATATTATTAGAACACATGGACATGAGCCCACCTCTTTATATGACTCACTCTTCCTATTTTCTAAAAAACCCCATAATATCCCATACACAAATAACTCTCACCCTATACCAAGGTATTTATAATTCATACCTGTGGTATTTACAATGATCTATTCCACTCATCCTCTCAATCCCATACAATATCTTAGAAAATAGAAATAAGTGAGAGCCATGAAAACAGAAGGTAATTCTTTTCACACAAATTCACCACCTTAATCAATTGGAGAAGAAGAAACACAATCACACCATGAAAGCGATAGTAGAATGGGTACAATCTCCCCCCCCTAGATGAGTGGCTCATGCTTCCTCATCTAGAGTATTTATGATATTTCATAAAAGCACCAAAGAGCCCCTCTCATCCAAAAATGAGGGATTTGCTTTACATAGCCATCTTAGGTCCCAAAATGAATTATGTCCTCAACAAAATATATTGCTCAACTTGCAATAATAAAACAAATACAAAATTGGCCCATGGCCATATATAATGCGCTGTGGGACACCTCGATCGATACCCTTGCACTAGCTCCAATCCTCGCGATGAGTTCCATCACCTGTACTCAAGCCGCCAATTACATTAGTTATTAACAATTGATTGAACGAATCACCGAATCAACCGATCCCAACATAACCGTGCTCAAAGCACAATAATCAAGCACAACACCAATAACACTAGCGACATCAGTATTAACATGGAATCACCCACAATATTGACCATCTAGCATGGCAAAATACAAGCTAGTCAGGCATCCCCGACTAACTGCAAAAGTATCCACTAGGACCCCTGCTGCGTCTGGTGCGCTCCTATGTAGTACTTTGCCATAGTCACACTTGACTAAAATAATACTATCCAAAGCAAGATATATCAAAAAATATAATAATCGTAACATCCCTCTTGCTTGGATTGCAATTGACCTCAGTTGTGTGTTTGATTATAGGAACTAAGGAGGTCTGGAAAAGTTCGAAAGAACCGCTTAGGCATCCACTGAGCATCATCTCTTGGATGATTCTTAAATTTGAGCAAGTATTTAATATAGACATTTCCTTTTCGGGGCGAGGTTTGTTGATGATCAATAATGCATTCAGGCTCTAAAATTTATTCTTCATCAACAATCAATGGAGCCTCTTCATAGATAGGATGAATAGGTAAAGGTCCTTTGAAGGGCTTTAAGAGGCTGATATGGAAAGCATTATGTATTTTCCAATTATCAAGTAATTCAAGCCTATAAGCTAGATCATTGATTTTCTTAATCACCTTGAATGGACCATAAAAACGTGGTGACATCTTGATTACTGGCCATTTCTCAACACTTCAATCTTCTTTTCTCAATCCGAAGAAGCACATTATCACCTTCTTTAAAAGGCATGTGTTTCTGTTTCTTATTAGCTTGTTTTGTGTACTTCTCTTGAGCGATTGCAATGGCTTCTGGAACCACTTTGAGAATATTTTGATAGTCATGGGTAAATGCATCTATTGCTTCCACTCTATGGGTCAATCGTGTGATAGGAATAGGTAAAACCTTCCCATAGATGATCTCAAAGGGTGCTCTTCTAGTTGCAAAATGAGGAGTACTATTATAAGCAAACTGTAAGAGATGAATGTATTTGTCCCAAGTCTTTGGTTGACTTTCCACATAAGCTCTTATCGTATCCAGAATAGTACTGTTTGTAACTTCAGTTTGTCCATTCGATTCTGGATGAAAAGCTGATGAGAAGTCTAATTTAGTGCCTAGATTATGAAATAATGCAGTCCAAAAATTACTTCAAAACTTCAAATCTCGATAAAACTATAATCTTTGGCAAGCCATGATGAACAAAGATATGCTTGATGAATAAATGTGTAGCTTGCTGACTTGTTAAAGTCTTCTTGCATGGGATGAAATAAGCTTGCTTACTAAAACGATCTACTATCGTCTAAATCATATCATTTTGATTCGCTGTAGTAGGAAAACCTGTTATGAAATCCATGGATATTTGTTCCCAAGGTTGCGTAGGAATAGGCAAAGGCATTAGCAATCCTGGGGTCTTGCATTTGTAACTCTTGATCTTCTGACAAGTGATGCATTCGACTACAAATTTAGCCACATCTTTTCTTATAGTAGGCTAATGAAATTCCCTTGCTATCACTTGTAAAGTGGCAGTCACTCCCCTATGTCCCATATATGGTAGTTGGTGCATTTACTCCATTACAATTTGTCTAAAGGGTCGAGTGATGCATAATTTCTTTTGATAAAAGAGGTATCCATCATTGCATGAATAGAGCAACATAGGATTCCAATTGTTATTCTCTAATTTGTTCCATATATCAGAAAAGTCTGGATCCCCTTGATAAGAATTCTTCATACCTTCAAAAGGCAGGGTCTCTACAGCAGTGATGTGATTAATACTTGGCTTTCTGCTAAGAGCATCAGCAACTACATTTTCCTTCTAGGTTGATACTGAATCATGGGCTGAAAACTCTATATAAAATGATGCCCACTTGATGTGCCTATCAGATATTAGTGGCTGAGTTAACAAATGCTTGATACTTTGTTGATTGGTTTTGATAAGAAACTTAGTTCCCATCAAATAATGTTTCCACATTCGTAAAGTATGCACAACAGCGGTTAATTATTTATCATATGTACTATAATTGCATTTTGTTGGTTTTAATTTTCGGCTCTCATATGCTATTAGATGTCCATCTTGCATAAGTACAGCTCTAATTCCATATCCACTAGCATCGGTTACAACTACAAAGAATGGTCTAGAGAAATTGGGTAGCTGCAACATAGGAGCTTGTGTGACAGCTTCCTTCAAAGCTGTAAAAGATTTATCTTGACGCTCAATCCATAAGAAATGCTTAGCTTTTCTAAGAAGGTCTGTCAATGGATGTGCAATGTATGCGAAATTCTTGACAAACTTTCTGTAAAAGCTACACAATCCCAAGAATGATCTTAATTCCCAAATACTCCGTTATGCTCCTCAACATCTTTGCTAAACACCATAACATCATCAAAAAATACTACCACACAATCTTGGTGTTTAAGAAATATTCGGTTCATCATTTTACTAAAAGTAGCTGGAGCATTAGTTAGCCCAAAAGGCATAACTAGGAACTCATAATGTCCTGTTTGAGTTCTAAAAGCAGTCTTGTATATATCCTCTTCTACCATATGAACTTGATGATAGTCGGATTTGAGATCTATTTTACTGAAGACCTTGGCCCCTTTCAATTTGTCCAAAAGATCATCAACCCTAGGGATTGGCTATTTGTTCTTCACTATGATTTTGTTTAGTGCATGATAGTCTATGCACATTTGATAAGTTCCATTTTTCTTTTTGACTAATAAGACAAGTGCTCCATAAGGAGAACTACTAGGTCTTATCAATCCTCTCTCTATCAGTTCCTCCACTTGCTTTTGTATTTCCTTTTGCTCTAGATGGTTGACTCTATAAGGAGCTTTGCAAGACAATCAAAAATTTTAGAAAGAAATTTTTGGTGTGTAGGCTTAGTGTTTGACTGAGTAGCCATTACCGTATTCACCAAAATAAGATATCTCTTCTCACGTTTTCTAATTGCTCTTTTGGCTTGTGTGTGGTTGAGTAAAGGACTGACCTCAAATTTCATTGAGCTTTTCAGACATATTTCTTGTCTGTCCTTCTCAATCCACATCTGATGTGAATCATAATCTATCTTAGGATTGTATTGATGCCTCCATGGAATTTCTAAGATGATGTCCACTCCCTATAGGGGTGCCACTAGAAAGTCCCGAGTATCCTTGTAGGGTTTGATTGAGATCTCAAGATTCTTGACTTCTCTAGTGCAATTGTATTTTGTTTTGGTAAAAGCAGCTTTGACCTTATAGTTAGATGGGAAAGAATGTAGGTTTAGCTTTGCTAAGGTTCTTTCTGAAATGAAATCATGTGTACTACCATTGTCATGCAAAATAACCTCTTTACCATTAATGCAACCTTTCATCTTTAGAAGAGCATGACAATTATACTTACCTCTCTCTTGCTTGGCTGCTTCGTTGTCAATCATGTGCACTTTCACTGTCGGGGTCTTCTTTCTTTCAGGACACTCAGTGGCTATGTGTCCCACCTTGATGCATTTGAAACACCTTATTTCTTTCTTTGGAAAATTCCCACCGTTTGGCTTCGAAGAAGAATCTGTCTTTTGTGGAGTAAAACCATTTTTAGATGTAAAGAAAGTCTTTTTATCAAATCTCTTTTTCTTATGGAAAGGTACATGCCGTTCTGAATCTTTCCCTTCTTTTGGGATCCCATTCTTCCTCTCACAAGTCATTGCAAGAGAAATCATAGAGTTCAGTAAGCGAGAATGAAACATGTTAATCTTGGCTCTCAACTTAGACTTTAGACCTACCATATTCTTTCTTCGTTGATCTCGCTCATTAACTTTCTCCAAGGATTGTAATTGGATCAATGTTTGCCAAAATCTATCAGTATATGTGGAGATCGTTTCCTTATCGAACTGCTTGAAAGTGGCCCATTGTTGTCTAGCTTTTGCTTTGAAATGTGAGGGAAGGAAATCTCTCTTGATGAGCTTTTGAAAAGACTTCCAAGATTTTGGTTGCCTTTTACAGTGCTTAGTGATTTCCACCAAAGTGTAGCACTCTCTACTAAATGATTTGCAGAACATTTAATCTTATCTTTTTCAGAGAATTTCTCCCCCGAAAAATAATCATCTAGCTGACTGATCCAAGACAAGACAAGTCGTGCTTCTTTCTTTCCATCAAAATTTTGAAATGAGAAAGCTTTTCTACTTACCTTACTCTTCTTCCATGAATTTTGTGCTCTCAGTGTGGCTTTGACTATCCTGATAATAGTATCATCGTTAGAATCATCGTTGGATGACTCATCATCAGATGAATGTCTCTTCCTCTTCTTACCTTTGATTTTCTTTTCCAATCTCTTCCTATGCTCATGCTCATCGGCCAACTGTGCGTGAAGTGCATCTAACTGCTCTCTCGGGGGGCTCACTCATCATATGTAACCCTATCACGTGAGTTCAACAGAAGGATATTTTTTATTTCTAAAATTTACAGAAATAAATATACATAAGGTATTATTTAAAATAGTTTTGGAAAAAATTTACAGATTTGTATAGAAAAGGGGTATATTTTATTAATGAAAATTTTACAGATAAGGGATTTAAGAAATAGGCCTCGAACACATGTGATATAGAGGGTTTATACATAGTGACCCCCCTGAGACTACTCTTGGAGCGTGGGTGGTTGTGGTTGATGTGCCATGATAATGTGATAAATACAAATAAAGCAGAACAGAGGAAAAATAAAGATATTAAGTGTATGAGAATTAAGCGGATGAAATAAATATGTGATTAAAGTGTATGGTAAGACAACGGATGGCAGAAGATACTAAGTGTATGAAATATAAAGCAAAAAGAAATCACTTATCTCACTCTTTGATCGGAGGTAGAAAAGACTAGAGTGGGAGATATGTGAACGATGATGTCACTCATAGTCGTCTTGTGCTCAACTAATCTCCAATTAATTGCTCGATGATTCGTGGTTCCAATTGCCTTCTTGATTCAAGTGTTCAGAATTGGCAATGGTCTTCGCCTTGTTGAGCTCCGATCACCTTGTTGAGCCTTGTATACGACTTGTTGCATTCTCCTATTCATCTCTTTCTTTCTTTTTCTTTTTTTTTAATGCGCCTTCATTGGTTGGTGGAGTAGCCTCTCACTTTTGTGTAGCAGATTGCCAAGAAGAAAGCTTCTTTTTCTGAACTTTAGAGTGCTCTCTCTTTTTTTTTAAATAAAATAAATCCTTTAAAGGGCCTTTGCACCTCGGGGTCCCTTGCTTTGAATATATATATATATATATATATATATATCTCAAAGAAATCCTTTGACTAGAAGACGACTAGAAGACAATGCGCATCAATCCTCAAAGTCCCTGAATTAAGGAGACGTGTGTAGGATTTCAAAAATGATGGCGATAGTGGATACGCCATGTCATTTTCAATATTTTGTAGAAGCTGTTTTCGCAAAGGTGGTGCAATGGAGTGTGGCATGTGGGCAGAAGCTGCTAACCATATGTCTATGGGACTGTGTGGGTCTACGTGCAAAATTGAAGGAAGAGAGACTCTAGGAGAGTCCGCGACAGCTGCTGGTCCTGCATTCTATAGATAGTTATGCACAGAGAAAAGACTCCTAACGCTACAGAGAGGCATGCGGGCAACGTACAAATTTGCAAATACCATGGCTACAGTGAGGCACGCGCAGAGGGAGATTCCCAAGACTAGAAGTGGCTAGTCTTTTGATGCAGATCTTGGTACTTCGATGAACGGGCTGCGAACACCAAGCTATTAAGCCGCTGCTCACTACTGTCTCTTGAGTGATCTCAATTCCCAAGGGTCGTGACTGCACAAGGGCACAAAATCTAGGTTGCACTCTTGGAGTCGACTTCGAAACTCACACGGTTAAAGAGTACAAACTATTGCATGGCTCCCAAGATGATGACCTCCGGCTAAGTACTTGGTGCGGTCTTTAAAATACAAAGCCTAAGACTAGATGCACACATCCCTCGATGCAAGCTTTCTCTCCCCTACGAACTCTGTTTTTGCACATGTGTTCTGTAGTTCTCTTCAAGACTTCTCTCCCTTTCAATTTCCACATGAGGGAGCTTCCCTTTTTCCCTCACAAGAGCGTGACCTAGGCTCTGATACCACTGAAACCAAAAGGTAATTCTTTTCACACAAATTCACCACCTTAATCAATTGGAGAAGAAGAAACACAATCACACCATGAAAGTGAAGCAGAATGGGAACAATCTCCCCCCCCCCCTAGATGAGTGGCTCACGCTTCCTCATCTAGAGTATTTATGATATTTCATAAAAGCACCAAAGAGCCAAAATTATCCCTCTCATCCCAAAATGAGGGATTTGCTTTACATAGCCATCTTAGGTCCCAAAATGAATTATGTCCTCAACAAAATATACTGCTCAACTTGCAATAATAGAAAAAATACAAAATTGGCCCATGGCCATACATAATGCACTGTGTGACACCTCAATCGGTACCCTCGCACTAACTCCAGTCCTCGCTATGAGTTCCATCACCTGTACTCAAGCTGCTAATTACATTAGTTATTAACAATCAATTGAACGAATCACCGAATCAACCGATCCCAACATAACTGTGCTCAAAGCATAATAATCAAGCACAACACCAATAACACTAGCAACATCAATCTTAACATGGAATCACCACAATACCGACCATCTAGCATGGCAAAACACAAGCTAGTCAGGCGTCCCCAACTAGATACTCAAACTCTTATCAAACATAGAAGAAAAGAATACTAATGCCAAATAAAAAATATCAATTTTTGGCGTCACATATTCCCCCCCCATCAGATCCTCTCTAGTGACAGAGAGGGTCTACTGGCCCTCAAGTTGGTCAAGCATGGAAGAATTTAAGGCGATACTCATTGGCGTGTCCGGGTATCACCATGCCGTCAACATCCTCAAGCTGATAGGTTCCATCAGTGACATTCATATGCATCCTTATGGAGGTGTGGCCAAAAGTAACCCAATCTCTGCTTCTGTTGTGGAGTTAACCCTCGAGGAAACATGCCTTCTTCCACATATTTTTGAACATCTTGTAGTTTTGGCCATCCAATGTCTACCAAAGAAACCACCCCCCGATCTTGTACTACAATGGCTTGAGTAGTAAACTCATCTGCCATTTTATTTTCTTTTCTGTTTATATGAACAAACTTGCAAAAATTAAACTGACTACATAGTGCCATAGCCTTTTGATTAAGCTCCTTCAAATGAGGACTTCTTGTCTTGTAATGCCCTTGCATTTGCTTTATAATAAGCTGAGAATCTCCTCTTACTTCCAATTCTTTAACTTGACTTTGAAGACAACCTCCAAACCAAGAATCAAAGCATTTTACTCAGCTGCATTGTTAGTTGTGATACCTGGAAGCTCTTGTCCTCTCGCCCACACCTCTTGACCTTGAGAATTCATCAAGACTATCCCCTCGGCTCCTTGTTGGCTTGAAGGACTAAAAGCCCCATCAAAATACAAGACAAAAGCTATTGGTGGTGTCTCCCTTTAATTATTAGTGTCCTCCTTATATTTCTTTTCCTCTCTTAGATCCTGTCATCCTGTGAGTAAATCTGCCATAGTGGACCTAGTAGTATTTTTAGTGACAAAAGAGAAAGAGAACTCTTGAAGCTCTAACAACAATTTTGCAAATCTCCCCCTAGGATTAGGCTTGTGAACTAGATATGCTAATACAGACTGAGAGGTAAGGAAGAAAATTGGCCGAGGTAATAAATAGAAGCGAAACTTTTTGAGTGAAAACACCGAAGAGAGGGCTTGCTGCTCCATTTCTTCATACCTTGTTTCCACCTCTGTAAGCTATTGGCTGGCATAATAGATGGGTTGCATTCTACTTGCCTCTCCTTTTTGTAGGAATATAGCACCAACTAAATGCAAAGATACACTTGGATTTACATAAAAGTCTTGAGACCAATCAAGGGGCTTCAATATTGGGACCTTACTCATGGCCTCCTTAAGTTGATGAAAAGACTCCTGTTGCTCCACACCTCATTGGAAATAACTCCTTTTCTTGTCAACAAGTTCATGGGATGCACTATCTCTGTGAAATCATCACAAAAGCGTTGATAATACTTGCTCTTTCCTAGAATTTTGCGATCACCGGTGACACTCTTAGGACTTGGCAATGCCATGATTGCTTGAACCTTGTTAGGATCCATTTGCAGGCCTTCTTCAAACACAATATGCCCCAACAAGACTACTTTTGTTTGAGCCAAATGACACTTGCTAGGATTTAGACACCCTTTTGCTTCATCAATCCTAGCTAAGGCCATCTTCAACTTCTCCATGTGATCTATGTGCTGAGAATAAATGCAAAAATGATCCAAAAACACCCTTATGAGCTTTTCCAAGTAAGGCTCAAGCACTTGACTCATGAACCTTTGAAATGTAGCTGATGCATTGGTCAACCCAAAAGGCATCACTCTGTAAGCAAAAACTCCCCAAGGTGTGACAAATGATGTTTTCTTTGATCTTCCTCCTAAATACAAATTTGAAAGTACCCAAAATACCCATCACATACAGAAGACATCTCATGCCCTGCTACTTGGTCGAGTATTTCATCTTGGAATGGCAAAGGAAAATGATCCCTCTTAGTGCATGCATTCAAAGGACAAAAGTCCACACAAATCCACCACTTATTTCATTTCTTTGGTGTAACAACTATAGGGGATATCCATTCTGAATCATCAATGGGAAAGATGAATCCTGCCTCAAGTAGTTGTGTTACCTCTTTCTTTAGTGCCTCAGCTTGGATCACCCCCAATTGCCTTAAGCATTACACAATTGGCTTGCTTTCTGGCTTCAAATCAATCTTGTGCTCCACAGGAGAGACTGGTCAAACCTGTGAATAGCTTGTTGCAAAGAGACATGGAAAATCATCTAACATATCCAAGTACTAGAGCTTCTTACTACCTGATAGAGAATCACTAAGAAGCTCTTCATTGTGTTGGCATTGTTTACTAGTGCTCCGTCAATGCTCCACATCTTCCACATGAAGTGTCTGTATAGGATCTTCTTGTACCACCACCTTGTTCCCTCTTGACTCATCCCGATCAGCACCAAAACAAAGACCAAAGGCCACTCCTTCCACCTCACCCTTTGAGCTGGACTCCTCAGAGCTACACTGTCTCTTCTTCTTCATGACTCCTCCTTGACAACTTCCTTTTTGTGACTTTTGATGTTGTAGTGCACCTTCTTATCATTTCCCTGCAAAATCAATTCTCCAGTATCCCACTTTTGAATAGCCTTCACCTTGTGTAGCCAAGGCCTTACCAAAATCAATGGATAGGCATGTGCATCTGGCTTGGTAGGGATCACCTAAAAAGTAGTCGGCACAGAAACTCCCACTTCTAGATTCTTCACAACTCCCAAGGTCTTAACCCTAGTGTTGTCAACCAATTTGATGCGATAAGGAGAGGTAGTACTAGAGTATTTTAAATCAGTATCTATCATGGTCTTCTCACTCATGACATTAATCGATGCACCTCCATCAATGTACACATTAGAAATCACTTGACCATCAATGATCACATCAACCACAAATACATCATCACCAACATCTATATTTACCTTTCAAACAATAGGAATGGCACTTTTCTTCTTTTTCTTCTTTGATACTCTTGTGCTTGCTAGCTTTCCCCATTCCTTTCGTAGTTTTGGAGACAAAGCAAGTAATTGACCAAAGGTGATATGAGCTTCCTTTTCTTTAAGGTCAGACAACAAGTCATAGCTTCCAATGCCTTGTTCTAAAGGAAAGTTTGACTAGCTAATTCTCCTTCTAGATGCCTTCTTCTTCTTACTACGGTGTTCCTCTTCCTGATTTTCCTCATCTACTTCTTCCTTTCTTTCTTCTTCTTCTTTTGCGTTACCATGCCCTCGTTTAGCCATCATTACCTCTCTTTCCTCATCCCCTGAACAAGGATACTTATTTTTCTTCTTTCTTTCTCAATCTAGGACACTTGGGGCGATAGTGACCTTTTTCATTACATTCTTAGCAAGTGACCCTACTCTTATCTCGAGGCCTATCCTCACTCTTTGGTGCTCTAGGTTGTCATACATTAACCAAATGAAATTTCAAATCAACAAACTCTGCCATCAATTGGGAGATATTATGATCTAACTCAGAGGACTTTGGAACCTGAGGAGTGCCCATTACGTCCACCTTAGAAGTTAAAGATGTTGAAGACACAAAAGAGGATTCGATCTTTAGAGAAGCTTCTTTCTTGGTCACAATCAAAGTGCCTCCATGTATGTTGTTGGATCTTTATTCATTACTTTCGAGCAAAGATGAGGCTCCAAAGCCATAACAAATTTGCTCATCTTTAAGTGCTCCATCCCTACGAGACTTTGAGGGGCCAATGATGCAGATGCCATAGCTCACAAAGCTGCCCTTTCATACTTTGTCCATAAATTTTAATATCGGATTGCCAACACAGAGACCATCTCACCCTCTCCTTGTAACCTCTCCTTGTAATAGAACTGGTCCAACTCCAACATCAAAGCATTTGGCGACTCCACTTCCCTAAATCTTTGCTTCATTACTACCACCACTTGGTCCCAGTCCTCCTTGGTAGAGTCCGACAAGGCCTCATGCCAACTCAAAGGCTACACCTTCAAGAAAATCAGGAAAAATCTCTGCCCTATCCTTCATGGACCATCTAGAAAGCCGGCATCCTTGAACAAAATCTCGAAGATAAGACTCCGAGTCTTTCCCTTGGGCCCCTCGAAACATTGGAATCTTCACCATGATGAAACACAAAATGGAAACACCAAGATCCAAATAATATCCCAAACAAGATCCCATGGAGTCTTAGCGAAATCTCCAAGACTACTCATAGAGAGAGAATGAGAACTAGAGAGAGATGGACTCAAGAGTCAGAATATCTACAAGAGGGAGAGAAGGCTCATGGAAGAGGCTTGAGGAGACTAGAACTACAGCAACATGAGGCCTAATGGTGGAAGAGATTATGAACAAGGGAGAGGAGGGCTCCTCTTATAGCGATTTTGTCACCCTCCTTCACCCATTTACAATTGCTGCCTATAGATTCTTTTCCTGATCAATCACATAAGCTTGTATGTCACCATCCATGTCCTTTTTGGCTACTCTTGCCATGTGTCCCATCAAAAGATGCTCAAGACTCTTAAAATATTGAGAAAGTCAAGATTCTCCCCACATGGAGCCCATAGGGACCCTCTCTTTTCCATATGTCCACATCCTCCTTATTCCACATGGGAATTCTAGAAGGATTTCTCTTGACTCCACACTCCTTCACATGCCTTCCACACACTTAACATGTGGCCTCTTTTATATTATTGGAACACATGGACATGATCCCACCTCTTTATATGAATCACTCTTCTTATTTCTAAAGAAGCCCATAATATCGCATACACAAATAACTCTCACCCCATACCAAGGTATTTATAATTCATACCTATGGTATTTACAATGATCCATTCCACTCATGCTCTCAATCCCATACAATATCTTAGAAAATATAAATAAGTGAGAGCCGCTAGGCTATCACTTGATACTCAAACTCTTATCAAACATAGAAGAAAACAATACCAATGCCAAATAAAAAATATCAATTTTTGGCATCACAGTATCAAGCTATATATAGCTTGCACTAGCTCAGCCTAGTCCTCGACTATATATATGCCTATGATCTATGAATAGAATCACTTCCTTGGGAGCAACTCGTGTGTCCATCTCCCTCCTCTTTCTCTTCCTCTCAATAGCCTAGAGTCCTTGATCTTCATGGAGCCAATTTATCATGACTTTATAAATGATCTACTCAAACTTTTCTTAGATGAAATCACTTCTAATGCATGGGTGAGGTGTCTCAATGTGGATCCCAACTCTTTCCTTTGAAAACCATATCCATTAATCTACGTTAGCTTGTAATCCCACCCAACCTAAAAAGCATAAAATTTTGATCAGTTACTCATAGAACAATAGATTTTGGAAGTTTTGTTTACAAGTGATAATGTATGGTCAAATTTCTCTTTGATTTCCTTTGAAAATGAGATAAGATCATTGCTTAACAAACTAAGTTCAAGCTTCTTACTCAAAGGTAAGAGAATTCTAGTGATGAGTAATCTGACCCATCTACGATGGCCCACGGGATAAAGACTCGTTCCATTGGGTCTCAAGGTTGCGATCATAGATTGCATTTAATAAAATTTAAGGTTTCACTTATATATCTCAAACTTTGAGGAATTGTAAGAAAATTTGTGAAGAACACACACACACACACACCCCAAAAAAAAATCTCTCTATGATCTCAATCTACACATGCACATGCCCCCTTGACAATGAAGCAACTCCTTCTTGGTGATATTGTCTCACTTGGATCTTACTCCCTTGATGTTTTGCAAGATTGGGGCAACCCATCTCAATGGAATACACTTTTACAACTCCTTTCCGAAAGTATTTTTCCATATTCCCAAGATGTATTGCAGTTTTTTTAAAAGCAACCCTCTTTAATGGACTATGATACATCTTTGGATAAATTTTCATGGACTCTCCTTTTTTTATAGAGTTATTTCTTTTTTGTTTTAAATGCTATAACCCCTCTGTGTATAAAATATATGGGGATGAGCATTTCCCGAGAGAAATCTTCTGAGCGTCCGAGCAAAGGAAAAAAAAAAGTTTCCAACTATGTAAAAATATGGCAAAATTAGATCAAATAGTTTCACGTACAAATATGCAAAGTATCATAGCAATGCCTATTTTATACACAAATCTTTACATGAATCTTTGGGAATGGTGAGAGTAACACAATGGGATGGCATGTAGAGTAGACTTCTCTATGAAAATTCCCGTACGATCTTTCTTACAACTTTTACTTAATAGGGGGTGATATTGAAAACCCTCTCTCAACCTAGCCTCATGAAAGGGTTTCTCTAAAGAAACCTCATTGAAGCAAGCCATCAAGGTAGTTTCACCAACGAAACCCCTTTGAAGTAGGTCTTCCAACATAGGTTCGCTGGCAAAACTACCATGGACAACACTTTTAAAAGTGGCATAACTTTCACATGCAATGTCCAAATATAGTCATTCAGCCACTCAAATTGATTGAAAAACACCATTTTAGCACATGTATGAAGTTATATTTTGGAGAATATTACATACATAGTATTAAATATTACATGTATTTTATGAGAGTGATATATGCACCCAAGTTAATACTTATTTATAGTAATTCAAACTTCTTTAGAAACATATCCATAAATATTTTCTTATTTGTGCTATTAAAACACTAGAAAGCTCTTGTCATATGGATATAAATGTGTTTAATAAGTAATTATGTATGTATAATATTATTAAATTGAGAGTGATGTTTCTTAAAGGAATTATTTTTCAATACTTTTTTAGGTAATAACAAGGGTATGAAGCATGTCTATAAAGAAGAAAATTTATGTTATGTAAAATTAAATGAGTAATGATTCTGTATATTTTTATGATAAAGGGATCTAGCTCTAGTGAAAATAAAAGTGTAAAAACCATGTTTCCTAAGGATATATAATTTTTTAAATCTCTTAAAAAACACGCTCAAATAAACTTGCTCATAGGTTTTCGCTCATAAAATTGATGCATCCAAAATATATTAGGGGTATAACGATAATACTTCCCCTTCTTTTAAACTTCATTATTTGAATTGTAGTTGCTCATGTGGTTATCTGGGTCCTAATTTCATGATCCTTTTACTCTTATTTACTCTATACTAATTTTTATTTTATTTATTTATTCATTTATGATGATGATGATGATTATTATTAATTCCCTTTTAAACCCCTTTGTGCATTACCCTTGATTTAAAAGTTTCAATATACTTTGTTATGCAACTTCTTAAGTTGATATGTAATTCCCCGTTCCACATGATGAAACTAATAATGCTCTCTAGTAAAATTGAAAATTGCTTGATACAAACTTATCTCTAAAAATCTTAGTTAATTTTACATCTAAAATGATCAATAACACATGTCTACATTCCCCCATTTTTTTCCGATGTGATTATACATGTGCAAGTAACCCTTTCTCCATGGTCTCAACCTTTATTGTAATGATAAGTGTTTTAACATGAGGACATTTAATTACTGCATTTTGATAAATATATATACATATCTATATCCCTAGTATTTCTATTCTTCATTTACACACTCGCTTAACTCACACACACTTACCCCTACATACCCACACACATTACTTTAAAAAACTTACACTCACACTTATAAAAAAGCATTCAACATGTGTACCTATCTAACCCTAGAACCCATAATTTTATCATGGCATCAACCCCCCTTTATAACTTTATTAGCCACCCCTTGTAACCCTTTATACGTGGCATAAACCCCCCTACCCTATCTCTCTTATGATACCCAATATAAGTTGAGAGTTGTGGTGCCATGAGCACATAATTAGAGGCTAAGGTATGGTATAGGAAAGAATTAAAGTAGCCACCCTAGGATATGGACTACAAGATGTGAAGATGTGGATCAAGGATATCCCCACAAGGAGAGATGTGGATCAGAGGATCCCACAAGGGTTGACTATTCAAAGGGCACTCTCTATATAAGAGGCCTATCATGTATTGTTGAATCCACATTGTATGAGAAATGCACATTCACTCAAGATTCTGTTTATGAGTCCAAGCTAATCTATCTTGGAACCTAATTGACTTGAGGTACATGTCATGAGCACTCTCTTCATCATGTCTCCACATAGGTTCCATCCACCTTAGAGTGCTCCATTGATCTTGTGGAACTCTAGTTTGGTCATGGTATCAGAGCTTAGGTATAGTCTCCCAGATTAGTTGTAGACATGCCTTAGGAGATCATGTTTTCTCCAAGATTAAGAGTTCTCTTCTACCTAGAGAAATCCCCATTAGGCATTTTGGCTCTATCTCTAGCTCTCATCGTAGAGCTCATTCTCCTCTTCGATTAGGTTCAGAAAGCTTCTGATTCTGCCATTTGGAGCTCTAGTTTTCATTCCTTGAGAGAGATTTGTTCTCTCACGGTTGCATTCTGCTTCACTAGTTCTAGTTCAAAGAAACTCTTTAGCCTATCGACAGGTAGTGTGACAACTATAACATAGTAGCTCCTCAACTGAGCTCCACAATAGTCTCCAATCAACTTTACGACCAAAGCTGGGTAGCTACCTACTCCAACGAACTCTAGCCCTTTTACGACAAGGGCAGAGCCAAGCCACAAACTCGGGCAAATCCTTCCACTTTGACTATGCTACGCCGACTCTTCAAGCATCTAAATAACATGGAGAGAACAATTCAAATGGCACAAAGGCCATGTCTCAAATACTTCGGTTTGCAAGCTGCTCTAATTGATGGATCTCAAATGGCTTCTTGATTGTTTGGTGCTCTAAGAGATGGAAAGTAGTTCGCCCCCAGTGCAGACTCACCAGTGCAGACTCAACTCTACTGCAAACAAGCAACTAGATAAGGAGCAGCCTCACACATCAAAGGCATCACACAGTGCCTCAAGCAGACACACAACCAACAGCGTACGCCAGCTCGAGCCTCCATCACGACAAGCAGCCTTGCCTCTCCAAACGACTGGACTTAACGGCCTACACTAGTCCAAAAGGCTATCTCAGTGCTCAACTCCCTTGTTTTTGTAGACAATCTACTAGAGTGGTAGTCCGTCAATGTCCTCTGCACCGCGAATCCATCTGCACATTATGCCAATGCCTTCAAATGGGAGGCTACAGCTCGCACAGTAGCCTTTGTTGGTGGCTATCAGCCTTTGTTTGCTGAGGCCCGCACAATAGCTACTATCATGAGCGACTGACCATTGATTCAACTCACTGCACAATAGCAGCTCCCGTCATCGCTTCACACTGCAAGCCACCATTCGCCGCTCTGTACCTCCCATCACTTCTCATTAGCATAGACAAAGCCTCAACGATCAGTCCGACCTAGCTCACCTACGTGCGCCCGGCAACATCTCCAAACGACGCTCCAAGCTCCCTTCACTCCATTCGCTCTTGTCTGTCCATAGTGAACCAAATGACCTTATCCTTCACTTTCTTCCTAAGATTCTCAACAAAGACATGTGGCAACTCCATGGAAAAGCCACGTGGTAGGACCAACAAACCATGGTTTATTCTAGGATCTTTGGTTAAAATTTTACCATGTGGCAGATAAGACTCTAGTCTGATTAAGTTAACCCTCCATGGTTAGAGTTAGGGTTAGTTATGCCTCATCACCAAGCACAATCAACTGTGCCACCTAAGCACAGAGGCCCTTGTTAAGCACAGTTGGAATTCAGCATATGAATCCCTATGCCACATCATCAGGCCCCCTCTTCTTGATCAAAACTTTGACAATCCATAACTCGCAATCCAGGAAGAACTTGCACACGCTCCAAAAAGAATACTCACCCATATAAACAAAAACATACACATGTAGGGACATACATGTATAGTAACACTACACATAGAGGCACACTCACACATGCCTAGAGAATCAACCTACATGTGTCAACATAGCCTCACATGTGTATGCATAGGTAGATTAAAAAACCTCCACATGTGCACATTCACATGTGTAGGGACACTTGCCTTATCTTCTTCTTCTTTCTGGCCTTTCAAGCATTTACATTTCCATAGCTCCCTCCTCCCTCTTCCTTCTTCCTTTTGACCTTTGCAGTTCCCATCTCCATGTCCAAACCCCCAAATTTTTAAATCTCCATAGCCAACTCTCCATTACACCCCACAATTGGCATCCCTACAGCTCCTCTCCCTATAGCTTCCAATTGCCACCACAATCTCCACGACTCCCACTACAATAGCATAGCTCCATCCCCTGTAGAAGTAGTAACTGGAACAGGCACCATCAATAGTAGCATAATGAAGTAGTCAATATCTATATTCAGAGGGGCAACAATGGTCACAACTTTGGGGAAATCTCAATCCTCATTTCCTTCCTATACACTCTCCATGGATTGACCCAGGTCCTCTAAACCTTCCCACAATTCCTCTCCTCTTCTCCCTAATATATCATCATCAGGATCAATGGTAAGATGCATCAGTGGTAGATCTGTTCTCCTCCCCAACCCTTCATTTAGAGGAGCAAAAATAATAACTCTCAGGTGATCTCAGGCTCAAGGGTGACAAATAACGATGACGATGGTTAATGGGCCTTGTCTAGTGAGAGTGGGGACATAGCCAAGTGATCCATAAGCTTGTATGGTCTTAATGGCACAATTCATAGGATCTTGGTAAGGAGAAGCAAAAGTGCTAAAGCACACTGGAAATTGGGATTCTCTGACTTCTCTCCTCTCTTCCTAGCTATCTAACCACCCCCTCCTCTCTACCTCTCTTGATTCCCCTCATAGCTTCATGGACCCTCTAGTCCCTCTCCCTTCATAACCATAACGCCCTCCTTGTAGCAACTACTCTCTCAACCCCTCTTTACCTCACCATGCAACCCCTACCCAATGGATCCCTCTAGCTTGCTATCCGTCCCTCCCCACTGGATCCCTCTAGCTCACCATCTATCTCTTGGAATTGTGAAACATAGTCTCATCTAGATGTGCTCTCTTATCAAATTCACCGAGATGATGAAAGAAGTGAACATGAAGTAGGGATATATGGTCAGTCATAATAAAAAAGTGTCTACCCTTGGAATCCTAATAAATAAGATGCTTAACATACCTAGAGGTAGTTCATAAGCTTGTTACTTGGAGAAGGAATAAAGGAAAGATGACCTTTTAAACTTATTCCCCGGATCTTAGATTAGTAGAGATGGTGGAGTCAAGGCTTCTAGAATATTGCTAGCAAATGATTAGGATATTTTGAAGGAGATAGGGAGTTTCTTTCCCAACAAAGAAACTGTGAAATTCTAGCAAGTTTGAGTAGTAGTAAAGTAACTAAACAAACTCATAACTCTTTGTCAAGGGTGATATCTAGGACTTTATGAAGAAACTTAATGAAAAATAAAAGATGACATTTGAGACTATCATTATACATGATGGGCACTTGCCTCAGTATAGTATTTTACCCTACAAGAAGGCGATGAGAAAATATAGAGGGAAGCCACCCATGCAACATTGATAGTGCAATAAGAGAAGACCCTAAGGGAGAATGCAGATGACAAGGTAGATTTGGTACAAGGCATGGTGGAGGAGGTAGAAGCAAAGGCCATGCAAGAATGAGAGCAACCTATGGTGGCTATTGAGGGTTAAGCAACAGAAGCTGAAAAATGGCCGCCGAGAAGGGAAGGTAGATAAGAGAAGAATCAAATATGTAGGTCAAATACCTATACTAGTAGCTTGAAGACAATATAATGGATGAGAACTAAGAACATTCCAATCTAGAAAAACTTTAGGGACAACTTGATGGGCACGGAGCAGATAATGAAATTCTTTACCAAAAGCTCCACAAGTTGTAGAATGCATTGAATATTGAGAAAGATAATATTATAGCTCGACCTTCTGAGAAGGGAAAATGCGCACACTATGGCGATGATGCAAGAGCTACAAGAACGATTTAAAACCAACAAGGATGTAGCTTGGAAATAGAGTGCCAAGAAGGATATAGATTGAGTAGAGAGCAGCCAAGGTGGATCACATAGCAAGGATGAGAATGTGAAATATTGGGAAGAGAAGGCAAACTATTGGCAAGATAAGCATAATACCCTATAGCTAAATTACAATACCACTATAAAGCAGCATGCCATAGCTCTTGCAATTTTTAAGAGGTAGTACTCCATCATTTTTGAACCCAAAGGACTCTACTAGTCTTGCAAGTTTCCTATGGTAAATTTGTGAAAGGATTTAAAGTGGTTCAATTGTAGCTAGAAGTATTTGATAGAGAATGCCACTCTTAGGATGAGATAGGAAGGAATCTAGAAACACCTTGCTCATGTATAGTGAGACAATGATATTGTTAAACTAGAAAAAGTAATCTTTAGATGTGACAAGACTGTATGTAAAAAATCTTCCACGGGCACATTATAGATAAGTGCAAGATCCAATGGCACTAGTGTGGACACTCTATGCATGTGTTTCTCTTGCTAAAAATATCTATCTAGGGAGAGTAGTAGATGCACGTGCATTGGCCATAAAAAGAGAGGCACTATCTAATGAAGGGAAGATTTAGTCCCCTATTAAGGGACGAGAAATCCCTTCATGAATAAAAGAAGCAAACCAAGGCTAAGATGCACAGGTTCAATTTATAATGAAACCATTCTACTAAAGTTCTTTGTGTTTAATAGTGAGAACACAATTTCTTTATACAAGCTATTTTAGGAGCAACTACAACCATTGCGATGGTTGTAAGGTATAAGTGTTTTAGTACTGATTCCAACTAGCATGGTGGTTGTACAAGTGATTTAGGGTCAACTACAAACATCATGATGATACTATAGAATTTAAGATCTTTTTTGGGTCTCTTTTGGCACTATTTGACCATGCTAAGTCTAGGATTTAATAGATAATCATCATTGCAGCCAGTATTGTGGTTCTAGGATTAACATTAATTAGCATTGTTATTGTTAAAGTAATCAATTGAAGATTGAATTTAACCAACATGGTGATTTTACAAGATTAGTGGTTTAGGATTATCCACAACCATAATAAGTTTAGGATTCACAAGGTAATTGGAATACATTTTCCTTGGTTTAGGATTAACTATAGCCAACACTTTTGAGTCTAATGTTAAATGATTTGCCATCACATTATTATGGATTGTAGACAAACTAGTTACACAATGAGAATACAATTTCTTGTGCTTTCTTAGTCCTCTTCTCCAAGAAGCCCCATGATGTATTCATGTGTGTTTCTATTTTGAAAATAAAATTTCCCTTCTGTCATCCATGCAATTGAGACTTAATAGTAGGACACCAAAGACATCCCATATCATTTTTAGACTAGCTAGGGATTTAACATTGAGACAAAGTAGAATCCATAGGCTAATCTAAATTGAGAGGAAGCACCATCTGATCACACTCAATGCTAACTTATTATGTCTTGGACATGGAATCATCTTTTTTTAAACATTCCCATGTGTGTGTGAGCTCATAGTTCATGGTGTGTCTACACATATATGTGTGTTGGGCCTTTGGGCATATTTTAGTGTGCACATCTCTATCTACATTTCCATGGGGTCTATGATGTGTGTGTATATATTGTGGATAACTTGTCTATTACCACAAATTGTTCCAACCACTCAGCTAGTTTTAAATGTAAAGTAAACTATTAGTTGAAATTGGTTGAAATCATTGAGTTATTTTAGGACAATCACATTAACCTACTGGAAAATAAGCTTTTGGGCACACAAAGGATGTCAAAATTAAACTATAAGAAAACAGAGTACATCCAAAATACATTGTTATTTATTTTTGGTAGGTGAATTATCCCATAGTGTCATAGATGGCTAAGATCATATTAGATAATTGTAGAAAATCTCAATTCCCAGAATGGTAATTTTGAAAGAAGGTATAGCATTTCTCCATGTAAAAACAAGAAAAATACCTAAAATATACCACGCCAATAAATAGAATATCAATGCATAAGCTACATTATCATTAACAAAAGAATAAAACTCCAAACCCATTTAAGTGAGAATCATCTCGTGAGCATGTAGTGGTGTTCAAAAACTACTTCATAATAGCTCTTTAGAACTTCCATTGATATTGATACTTGCTTTGTTGTGAACATTTTCTTTTGAAAATTTCCAAAGGTATACAAAGTCTCCCATACTTTCCATCATGTCATGACCCTCTATGGTGTTCATAACACCACCTAATAAAGACCAATAGGAAATTTGATAATTTAATCACATTACATTGAATAGTAAAATTGAAGGACATCCATGACAAAATTATAGAAGAGGGAATGCAAGATTTGTAAATTAAATTTGTGTGGTGGAGACAGACATTCATTATGTACTTATAAATCATACTTCATGGATGATTGGAAACTTTGAAATGAATCATCATTCTAGAACTTTATTCATCATTATTGTCCCCTTGGGAGGAATGGTACCACAACCATTCCTCCATAATCCCATGGGGAGAATGGCACTAGAGCCATTGAAGCTCTAGATTCAAGATCATTTGTTTCAAAGGGGCTATGAAAGTTATAACATAATTTGCCTTGATCTTGTTCATAGATCACCCAATCAAACAAGATACACAACAATTAAGCACCAAAGTATATAATGAAGTATAATGTGCTCAATCAAAACTCATAGTTTGCAAAGAGCTCCTCTCATCTATATATATGATCTATGGTTTCAATACTAATTTGCTCTTATATTGCAATACCTCTATAGTTCAAGGTTGTAAATCAAGAGAAAGTACATAACATTTATCTTTTATTGAGTGAGACTCATCTCTTTAAACTTAACGTGTTGATAGTTTTAGCATTATTGAGACTTGCACTTTTAGAGCTTTGGATTGAAATAGTATAACATCTATTTCACGTACGTAACATTGGTACCCGTTTTAAGATTCCCTAAAAAATTCACTAAAATATAATTTTTTTTAAAAAAAACTATACTCTTTTTAAATCACATAAAGAAAGAATGGAAAACTTTTATTCTAGTGAGCCAAAACCTCTAAGTTATTTGAGAAAACATTACAAGTTTTTTTAGATGCATAGTTTGAAACTTTTGACATTAGAAATGAGCTTGGAAGGCCCGAAAACCCTAAAAACAACTATAAACATGGGTATCTTTCGATGATTTTTTAAAAAATCTCCGATGGGAAAGCATGTGCGCAACTCTCGATTGATGATATCGTCGACTTGGCGCATGTTTGGTCGATGCTATCATCGACCAAGAACGTTCTTGGTTGATGATATCATTGACCAAATGCGCACCAGGTTGATGATATCGTCAACTTGGCACACGGACGCACACTTTCCTATTTAGGGTTTTTCAAAAAATCGTTGGAAGGGACCCATGTTTGCAATCATTTTTAGGGTCTGGAAGTCTTTCAAGCTCATTTTTTATGTCAACAGGGCCAAAATATGCATCTATAAAAAGTTTTATTTTTTTCAAATAATTTTGAGCTTTCAAAGGTTTTGGCTCACTCGGTTAATGATATCATTGACCAAGCTTATAGCTTGGTCGCATAAAGCAAGCAAGGTAGAGCTTGATCGATTATATCATTGATTGAGCAGTTGGGTTAGATATTTTGGTATATGCATTTCAATTAAGACAAGAAGGAAAATCGCCAAAGGGGACACAATACATAACATTATCCTGAAAGATTCCAAGGATATTGATTGGATGCAATTCACAACTTGAAGCCAAGACACGCCATGCAAGAAAGAGGGTGGCATACTAGGTTGACTCAGAGAATGTTCTAGTGGATAGTTTGGAGGAGGAAGGCTGTTACAACTTCTACCCCACAAAGCTTTATCTCTAGTGCATTTGAAGGTACAGGATTCGAGGATGAGTACTATTCTTCGTAGGATCAATGGCATCTATATTTGTGAAGCAATATAATTTCTATCTTGGTAGGGTTTTGAAATATGTTATGCCATGGTCCTTTTATTTGCATTGGATGCATAGGTCCATATTGTAACGGTTTTGAGACATTATTGTATTTTATGTGTTTTTTGTATTCTAAGTAAAGGTTTTCATGCTTGTTTTTTGAAATACCATTGCCATCAAAATTACAAAAAAAGATGGTTTTTATGTCTTTTGTCAAAAGACATTGTGCAAAATGGCCATCTTTTAAAAAAAAATGTAAAATTCACATGCAAAGAAGGGAATCTTTCAAAGATTCCCCTAGAGTTTTCATTTAGGGGTTACAGTTCCTGAATTAGACGTTACATTGTTTTGAGTGACAATGATCTCATAAACCTTAGTGGTGTTTAAAAACACCTTAATATTTTTTAGACTTGCATTTCTGTGTGGTTTCAATGGTGACTCACGTGTCAAGGGGATCTTGAAGGAATGCCAATGGAGCCTCCACTCCAAGCTACTCCTTCTGAGAGCAATGCAAGGAATGAGCCATCCGCAACTATCATTGAAGCGGCTCTCAGATTGTTGCATTGTGTTTCCATGAGATAAAGAGGGAAAGGGGAGATGGGAGGATGGGAGAATGGGAGGATAGGGGGAGGGAAAGGGACTAATGAAGGGGGAGGGAGTGGCAAACACAAAGGCACTACAAAAAAAACAAGAGAACACCCAAAAAAGGCCCTTGGAAGAGAAGAGGGAGCTTTTTTTCCAAACTTGTGCATCCAACAATGAAGACCAAAGTCAACCACTTGGCCTTTTACACATGTCACCTTTTGAAGGGAGGTCCAACCCTAATCTCTTTCTACCACTCTCTCGTCTCATTCTTTTACTATACTATTGGGCCCATCTAGCTTTAAGGCACAATCCTAGCTCTATGAACATGCCACAATCCATCAAATAACACCGTATTAGTAATTTTGGGAAAATGAAATAGGGAGAGAGAACCTTACAATCTCCCATTTTAGGATCCCTTCCTCATAGTCTTCTCATCTTTCTGACCTTACACTCTCCCATCTTAGGATCCCTTCTTCATACTCTTCTCATCTTCGCTCTAGCAGAGTGAATCTTTTGTTTCATACATCGTCACTGTGGATCTTTAAAGGGTTTGTTGATGTGTAAATTGTTTCATTTTGGGAATCTCTTGTTGCATTTATAGAGGCCTTTATACTAAGAATGTCAAATTCAATTAATTTTGGTTTTGTTGTTTTAGAAAACTTAATTTAGAGTTTTTCATTAATCTTGGGAATGATGTATATGATATTTATTTATGTCTTTCATGTCATTTTAATAAAATAATTGAGGTGTTTCATTAACTTTGGGAATGAGCTATTTGTTGTGTAAACTCAAAAATTTCGCTTGATGCAACATTCATAAGTCACCTACTCACATTAGATTATTTAGTATTTGACAATGAAAACCTGAAAATTATTACAATGCCATAGAAGAGATTAATTTTGTTGAATTATGAGCACATTTATATAATAGATGGTGAAAAAGTATAATGCCATTTATTTAAAACAGTGCCCTGAGTTAAGCTAACCTTGTTATTCATCATGACATTATCAATGGCAATTGTTACACATTCAACCAATAGGAAGACAATGAGCTTAACTACTCAATATAAGACACAATTTAAAGACAAAAAACCTTAAGACAATTTAGTGTTATCCCAATCTTCTCCCTTTTATCTCTCTCTCTTTCCCTTCCCCCCCCCCCCCCTCTCTCTATCTCTCTTCCCCTTCTTCTCTCCTCTCTTCTCTCCATCCCTTTCTTCCCCACACTTTCCGACTTTTCTCCCATGCCTCCCCATCCTCATTGCACTGCCATGGCAGCGCGAGGGGCCACGGCAACAAAAAGGTTTAAAAAAAGGAAAAACAATTGATTGCCATGGCAGCGCAACCCCTTCCCCTCCCCCTGTCACCCACCCCTTCCCTCTCCTCTTATCTAATTAAATTTGTTTCTAGAAAATCATTCCTCCCCTCCCCTTCCCTCTCCCATCCCCTTCCCTCTCCTTCCCTCTACCATCCCCCTTCCTCCTTTTTTGTGTTAAAATTCTTGCTCCCACGGTAGCGCAAGAGACCTCTCCTCCCTTCTCTCCTCCCCTTTCCCTTCCCTCTTCTCTCTCTTCCCCTTCCCCTTCACCCCCCCCCTCTCTCTCTCTCTCTCTCCCTTCCTTTCTCGAGAGCTACCCTACCCTCCCTTCCCTCTTCTCTCCCTCTCCTGTCCCTCTCCCCTTCCCCTTCCCTTCCCCCCTCCCCCCCCTTGTTCTCTCTCTCTCTCTCTCTCTCTCTCTCTCTCTCTCTCTCTCTCTCTCTCTCTCTCTCTCTTTCTCTATCTCTCTCATCGATCCCTACTAGTCCTACTTCTGCTTTCTCATGCACAATTGGCGGAATTTTGATCTTCTTGGGATTCTTCCCTCGTTTTGATGTCAGCTCCATACTATTGAGACTTCTTGCTCCCAATGTGTAGGATCCTTGTCATTGCACATCCAAAACTTCTCCCAACAATTTGCGTATACTTCTTCCTCGCTTGCATTATTCTTACAAGAAAATGACCATATTGTATTCTTTAGAGAAAGTGTTACACTTAACCAAATTGGATATATATTGTCATTTGCACTCACAAGAACAAAGTCACACTTTTCTACATCTATCAGAGGTTGAAATGTATCTTTGGGCTTGTTACATTGTGGACCACAATAGTGGTCTTCTAGTGCCTTTAAACCCATGAAACCTTCTTTGTTGGCGTTTGTGTTCTGCTCTACTACATGTGTTGCTCAGGGGGGTCACTATGTATAAACCCTCTATATCACGTGCTTACTTATATGTGTATGCATGTATGATGTCTATCACTTGGGGCCGGATGATGACTCGCTTCGATAGCTAGTTGGATTCATCTCACCTCGAGTGATGTTCTATTAGTTAGTATCATGATCAAGGGTAGGTGATGGCTCGCTTAGGCCGACTGGATCCCCCTCGCTTTGGTCTACTATCATATATTCATATATATTGTACATAGATGTCAATAGAGCCGGTTATTGTTCGGATGATAGCTTGCTTCGGCTAGTTCGATTCATCTCGACGACGACCTTCCCAATGAGCTCAAGATTTGTGATCACGAGGTCATCACACAATGATGATCCAGATTATCTTGGTTCATTGAATCATGATTGTTGTTATATGTTTTCTTGTTTTGTCTTTTATAGCCTATCCTCCTTTGATAGCCTGATAGGGTTTCTTGGACCAATCACACATTACCTATGTTTTTCTTGCACCTCGATCATTTGTATGAGCCACGCTATTGCTTGTAGGGTCCACGTTATAATTATCCATTAGAAATTCATGTTAGCATGTGTGCGTAGATATAAATTTTATTTCTAAAGAAATTGTGTTGCGCATGTTCTATGTGTTTGTATTTACAATTTAATTTTCACTTTCATGGTATTAGCAAAGATAGTTGTGTTGTTTATGGGATTTTTTTGCTTTTTTTTTTTGTAATGATTGTTGAGTGTTAACATACATAACACAAAGCAACTATAGACGCGCTTGATAGACACGCAAAATAGCGGACACATCTATAGGCGTTGCTTGAATAGAGAAATTACAGACGCATCTAATAGCGTGTCTAACAGGTCGTCTATTTATGCGTATATTGACACGTCTATTAATCTTTAATTATAATATTGACATTATTTAATTACTTTCAAATACCTCGGGGGACGCTCCAGTAGCCCGGATATACTGCTCCTCAGTAATCAACTTGTCATTATAAAAGTGCCTCCATGTATCTCCTCTGCGATGGTGACAGTGATAGGAGTAGGGTACCTGCCCACGATGGTGATGGTGTCTCGATAGGAGTAGGGTACCTACCCACGATATCAAGCTGCAAGATGACACAATTTGTGGAGGGGTTAGTACAAAGAAACAACCTCCTAATAAACTATATAAACAATATAATTTGAGATTGATACTTACAAATTGAGCCTCCCATGATTCAACACCCCCTGCTCCAAAATAAATGCATGCTTCCATATTGCTCCATTTGGATCCTTCGTGCCTCCACGACGTGATGCAGACTAGGGTCCGCCTTCGCTGCCTTCATTGCTTTCTTCCACTCACACTTGTAAGCGGTGTGGCGCGGGCCCCTTGGTGGTTGACCTCCCTCGAACTTGGCAAGCTCCGCTAGTGCCTGCCTCTAAGCGAAGATCTTTTATTACTAAGTATCGTAACAATCTTTGACTTGGCCCATTTATCCATGAACTGAACATTGGGGGGGTTAGGATACCTAGAGCGAACAGCAGTGAGGGTCTCATCAGCCAACCTCTTTGGCTAGTCTTTGTAGTGGATAAAGCAATCTCTGTAATTGTTAGCAATTACAAAGTGCATGAAGGCCATGATGTCCTTTCCCCGTGCATCCATCAAGATGCCTCCTATCTGAGTGATGTCATAGAAGATTGTACCATCACCCGGAGGCACATCTAAATCATCTAAATCATCCTCGTCCCCACAACCACCCCTCCCAAAGCACTGTGCCATGCATCCCCCACCGCTCTCCCTGCTACTACGCCTGCTACCGTGTCGTGTTGAGCTAGTATGCTAGCCACTCGTAGCTAGAGATTGCACGGGCCTATGTGGACCACTCGTAGCTGGAGAACCGAGTCTCTACTGCACAGGATTACGTCGACGGCTCTGCGAGACAAAAGGACCTCCTGACGGCATGGGAGAAGGGGCATAAGACGGCATGGGAGAAGGGGCATAAGACGGCATGGGGAAAGGGGCTCGGATGTGTAGCCGACTGGGCTGTGCTGACTCCGCTGGGGTAATCTCATCTGGTGTGGGGTTGGGGTGATTTGGAGTCTGTAGTGCCGACTCCTGGGGGGTGTTTAGAGTACCCGTCATGTAGCCGTATAACTCCCCACGACTGGGAGGGTGCCCTAAAAGGTTATATAACTCCTGAAAGATGGTCTCCCGAAGATCAGGTGAGCCTGAAGAGCTTCCTGGCCACATGATGAACTGGAAAAAAGAAAAAAAGAAGATTACTAATGAGTTGAGAAGAGAAAAAGAAGAGAAAAATAGAGAAAAATTACCACGAAAAGAGAGGGAAAGAGAGGATAAAAGAGAGAAGGAAAGAGAGGCAAATACAGGAAAAGAGAGAAGAAAAGAGAGGCAAATCCTTTTCTTGAAAGTGGAAGTGGAAAGGGAAAGGGAAAGGGAAGAGGAAAGAGAAAGGAAAGGAAAGGGAAGGGAAGGGAAGGGAAGGGAAGGGAAGGGAAGGGTCTAAAACTATCGGATCGCGTCTATAGACATGTCTGAGAAGCGCATCTATTTTCGCATATAACAGCGCGTCTATAGACACGGCTATCTGTTTCTGAAAACAAAGTAGACGCACCTATAGACGCGATTTTAGACGCGCTCCGACAAACAGACTATTCTAAAAAGTAGAAAAGGGCATGTGCCCGACACAAAAGCGTAACATAAACCCAAAATCATTCGTTTCTTAATCATTCGTTTCTTGGATACGACAAAGGACGAATCCAAAGAGAGAAACTTTCAAAGAACATCAATCGTAAAGAGACTTACCTTGGATAGAGGTATGAAAGTTTTTGTCCTTCTTCAAAGTTGCTTCTCTTCCTTGTTCACCCTCTTCTCCTACATGCTTGGAGATGATTGTGTTCCTTGTTCACCCTCTTCTCCTGCGTGCTTGGAGATGATTGTGTAAGCCTGGAAGTAAGTGTGGATGCTTGAAGATAAGTGTCGGAGTGTGGATTTGTTAATAGCAAAGCAAGCAAGCCGCACGAAGCTTATGTGAAGAAAAGCAAAGCAAATGCGCTGAAAGTAGATTTTAAAACCGCGTCTATAAGCGCGTCTAATGGCGCGTCTATACATGCGTCTAAATATGCCTGTAATTGCGCGTCTAAATACATAGAGCAAACGCGATTTTAAACGCGTCTATAGACGCGTACCACAGAACAGACAGACGTGGTTTTAGATGTGCCACAGAGTTGTAAGATTAAATATTTGAAGAAAAGCAAAATTTTTTGGGTTGTTTGTTTGTAGGAAGTCTTCATCTTCAACAAGTAGCTCCAGTCAGGATGAATCCCTCCGTATTCACCATGGCAAAATGTGGTTGGAGCAAAAAATCAAATGTATGTGTGATCGATGTCGAGGAAACATGTATCGTGCGCGCAGGATTACACTCAATCACAACTCAAAGTATGAAGAATGGGATGCAACCGTAAACATGGTAAGTGTTAAAGAGTTAAGGTTGATTGAGATACCTATGGGTGTTCATATGTTTGAGTTATGATCCCGTTTTAATTCGATACAGGATGCAGTGCCACACCCGCATATGTTGCCCTATTCTCGTCGTGAGGAGACGAAGCGTCGACGATATGAGGTGGGATCTTCAGAAGGAACCGTTACGGGATGCATGGAGTGATGGTGATAGTAGCCCTCCGCCGTTACCTCATGAAACCGTGGAGGAGGAGGTGTTTGATGATATGGTGCGGGATTTATATGTCTATCAATCCGAAGGGAGGGATAATAGCATGGAGCAGGACGATCTTTTTACCGCAGCATCAACTCCACTGTTTTTGTCCTTCTTCAAAGTTGCTTCTCTTCCTTGTTCACCCTCTTCTCCTGCATGCTTGGAGATGATTGTGTTCCTTGTTCACCCTCTTCTCCTGCGTGCTTGGAGATGATTGTGTAAGCCTGGAAGTAAGTGTGGATGCTTGAAGATAAGTGTCGGAGTGTGGATTTGTTAATAGCAAAGCAAGCAAGCCGCACGAAGCTTATGTGAAGAAAAGCAAAGCAAATGCGCTGAAAGTAGATTTTAAAACCGCGTCTATAAGCGCGTCTATAAGCGCGTCTAATGGCGCGTCTATACATGCGTCTAAATATGCCTGTAATTGCGCGTCTAAATACATAGAGCAAACGCGATTTTAAACGCGTCTATAGACGCGTACCACAGAACAGACAGACGTGGTTTTAGATGTGCCACAGAGTTGTAAGATTAAATATTTGAAGAAAAGCAAAATTTTTTGGGTTGTTTGTTTGTAGGAAGTCTTCATCTTCAACAAGTAGCTCCAGTCAGGATGAATCCCTCCGTATTCACCATTGCGAAATGTGGTTGGAGCAAAAAATCAAATGTATGTGTGATCGATGTCGAGGAAACATGTAACGTGCGCGCAGGATTACACTCAATCACAACTCAAAGTATGAAGAATGGGATGCAACCGTAAACATGGTAAGTATTAAAGAGTTAAGGTTGATTGAGATACCTATGGGTGTTCATATGTTTGAGTTATGATCCCGTTTTAATTCGATACAGGATGCAGTGCCACACCCGCATATGTTGCCCTATTCTCGTCGTGAGGAGACGAAGCGTCGACGATATGAGGTGGGATCTTCAGAAGGAACCGTTACGGGATGCATGGAGTGATGGTGATAGTAGCCCTCCGCCGTTACCTCATGAAACCGTGGAGGAGGAGGTGTTTGATGATATGGTGCGGGATTTATATGTCTATCAATCCGAAGGGAGGGATAATAGCATGGAGCAGGACGATCTTTTTACCGCAGCATCAACTCCACTGTTTTTGTCCTTCTTCAAAGTTGCTTCTCTTCCTTGTTCACCCTCTTCTCCTGCATGCTTGGAGATGATTGTGTTCCTTGTTCACCCTCTTCTCCTGCGTGCTTGGAGATGATTGTGTAAGCCTGGAAGTAAGTGTGGATGCTTGAAGATAAGTGTCGGAGTGTGGATTTGTTAATAGCAAAGCAAGCAAGCCGCACGAAGCTTATGTGAAGAAAAGCAAAGCAAATGCGCTGAAAGTAGATTTTAAAACCGCGTCTATAAGCGCGTCTATAAGCGCGTCTAATGGCGCGTCTATACATGCGTCTAAATATGCCTGTAATTGCGCGTCTAAATACATAGAGCAAACGCGATTTTAAACGCGTCTATAGACGTGTACCACAGAACAGACAGACGTGGTTTTAGATGTGCCACAGAGTTGTAAGATTAAATATTTGAAGAAAAGCAAAATTTTTTGGGTTGTTTGTTTGTAGGAAGTCTTCATCTTCAACAAGTAGCTCCAGTCAGGATGAATCCCTCCGTATTCACCATTGCGAAATGTGGTTGGAGCAAAAAATCAAATGTATGTGTGATCGATGTCGAGGAAACATGTAACGTGCGCGCAGGATTACACTCAATCACAACTCAAAGTATGAAGAATGGGATGCAACCGTAAACATGGTAAGTGTTAAAGAGTTAAGGTTGATTGAGATACCTATGGGTGTTCATATGTTTGAGTTATGATCCCGTTTTAATTCGATACAGGATGCAGTGCCACACCCGCATATGTTGCCCTATTCTCGTCGTGAGGAGACGAAGCGTCGACGATATGAGGTGGGATCTTCAGAAGGAACCGTTACGGGATGCATGGAGTGATGGTGATAGTAGCCCTCCGCCGTTACCTCATGAAACCGTGGAGGAGGAGGTGTTTGATGATATGGTGCGGGATTTATATGTCTATCAATCCGAAGGGAGGGATAATAGCATGGAGCAGGACGATCTTTTTACCGCAGCATCAACTCCACTGTTTGAGGGGTGCACATTCTCTGTTCTACGTGCCTCCCTTGAGTTACTAAACTTGCAAACCATCTATGGATGAAGCAATGCAAGTTTGAATGCATTACTCAAGTAAGCTTTAAAGTCTATTTTGCAAACATGGTGAATTATGCTAGTGGGTCAATTACTCGAATGCTTTTCCTCATTTATGGTCTTCACGTGCAGGCTATTGTGTAAAATGCTTCCAAGCGAGAATAAATTACTAACCTCAAGAGATATGGCAAGGCAACATGTGACCTCTCTTGAAGGATTAGATTACAAGTGCATCCATGCATGCGTCAACGATTGCGTTTTGTTTCGTGGACTACATAAGGATGCAAGAGAGTCTCCTACTTGTGGAGAGGCAAGATATAGAGCAGATCTCAAAACTTTGGACGTGCCTCATAAGGTTCGGCGACATTTTCTTATAATCCCTCGCATCCAACATATGTTCAAGTGCAAATCCATTGCAGAGCTCATGTCATTGAGAGTGCTCTCAACGGAAGCAAGAACGGAAGAAGGAGAGAGAGAGACAGAGAGCCACACAAGTTTGGTGGGTGCAGAACCACCCTAATCTTCTTTTTCATTCATCTATATATGTGTTTGAGTATTGTACATAACTGGGGTTAAGGCACAGTGACCTTTAACCCCCACAACCTCCCACTTAAAGGACAATGTGCCTTTAAGGGAGAACAACTAGTGAGCATACTATCCAATGCCCATCAATACACGACAATACTCAAACCGCTGACTAGGTAGACTCTTCGTCAGCATATCTGCAGGGTTATCATCTGTATGAACCTGACAAGCTCTATGCGCTTGTCCTCGAGTACCTCCCTGATGAAATGGTACCTGACCTCAATGTGTTTGGTCTTTGCATGAAAGACCGGATTCCGTGCTAGCTGAATAGCACTCATGGAATCACTATGCAATGTCGGTACACCTGTATGAATCCCCAAATCTCCCACTAGCCGATCAAGCCATATAGCCTCCTTGCAACCCTCTGTGGCTGCAACATACTCAGCCTCTGTGGTAGACAAAGCAACGCACTTCTGTGCGCGAGACATCCACGACACTGCACCACCTGCAAAGGTGAACACATAACCAGAAGTGGATCTCCTACTATCCACATGCCCTGCATAGTCTGAATCTGTGTACCCAAGTACACGCATGTCTCCTTTACCAAAGCAAATGCACATCTCCTTGGTACCCTTCATGTACCTCATGATGCACTTAACTGCCTCCCAATGCCTCTTTCCTGGATTAGCCATATACCGGCTAACAACTCCCACTGCAAATGCAATGTCTGGTCTAGTAGCTATCATAGCATACATAAGACTCCCAACTGCTGATGCATAAGGAACCTTGGCCATCATGGCTCTTTCCTCATCTGATTTGGGACTATCTGTATGACTCAGTTTCACATATGGAGGCAATGGAGTACTCACTGCCTTCCCCCCCTCCATATTGAAACGCTGCAATACTTTTGTAACATACTCTTTTTGTGAAAGCCAAAGGAGTTTCCTACTCCGATCACGCGTGATGCGCATACCAAGAATATGACCTGCAAGTCCCAAATCCTTCATATCAAAGGCCTCATGCAACTTGGCCTTTAATGCATCTAGCTCATAAGTATTCTTGCTAGCCAATAGCATATCATCCACATATAGTGCCAGGATTATCAGGCTACTATCCTTAGCCCTTTTAGTGTAGAGGCAGTGATCAATTTCACTCCTTCTAAAACCCTGGGACCGAATGAAAGCATCAAACTTCTGATACCATTCTCTAGGTGCTTGCTTAAGACCATAGAGACTCTTTTTCAGCTTGCAAACTAAATGCTCTTTGCCCTTTTCTTCAAAGCCTTCCAGCTGCACCATGTAGATGTCCTCATGCAAATCCCCATGCAAGAAAGCTGTCTTGACATCCATTTGCATAAGCTCCATATCCTCTACTGCCACTAGTCCAAGCATGCATCTAAGTGTGGTCATCTTCACAACCGGAGAGAATATCTCATCAAAGTCCACACCCTTCTCTTGCTTGAACCCTTTAGCAACCAAACGGGCCTTGTACTTAGGCACATCATCACCTGTGACCTTCATTTTGTAGACCCATTTACATGGCAATGCTTTCTTTCCATGTGGCAAAGAAACCAAGTCCCAGGTCTTATTCTTCATAAGTGAACTCATCTCTAATTGCATAGCATACTCCCACTTGCGTTGATCCTCATGCATCATAGCCTCTTTGTAGCAAGAAGGCTCCCCGCAATCAGTAAGCATCACATAGTCTACCCCTGGAACAAACCTATCAGGCGGTCTAGACACTCTAGATGATCTTCTCAAGGGCATTTTAGCTTGCTGTCCCACTTGCATATCAGCCACATTTGGCTCATCATTTCCACCAATAGATGATCCATCATCTACCCTTGATTGTATACCTGTGGGAGTACTTGTTTGTACCATTTCTTGCACATTTGGTGCATGGACAACTTGCTGTCCATCAACATAGGCAGGTGGATTCACATCCTGGAAAGTGATTCTCCTCATTTCCACATCCCTCATGGGTGCATTATGCATCTTCTTCTCATTGAAGACCACATCATGGCTGCGTATGATCTTCTTTGCTTCTGGATCCCAGAGACGATAGCCCATCTCTCCACTTTCACCATAACCCAGAAAGATGCATTTCCTAGACTTAGGATCTAGCTTCTTTCGAAGCTCTTTTGGCACATGTGCATATGCCTCACACCCAAATATACGCAAATGAGAGTAAGAGGGCTTCTTTCCACTCCATGCCTCTTCAGGAATACCACCATCCAAACTCTTACTAGGTGATCTGTTGATCACATGCACTGCAGTCTTCATTGCCTCAGCCCAAAAACCACCAGAAAGACTTGCATTGGAAAGCATGCATTGCAACCTTTCTTGAATGGTACGGTTCATCTTTTCTGCAACTGGATTTTGCTCTGGAGTACGAGGGGATGTAAGCTCCCTCTTAATCCCACGAGTATCACAGAAATGCTGAAAGTCATGAGAGAGATACTCTCCACCATTGTCAGTCCGTAGGCATTTAAGCATTCTACCTGACTGATTCTCAACCAAGGCCAACCATTTCTGAAATACCTGGAACACATCACTCTTCCGAGCTATAGCATAAGCCCACACTTTCCTAGTTGCATCATCAATGAATGTCACATAGTATTCAGCCCCGCCTAATGACCGTGTAGGCATGGGACCACATACGTCTGAATGCACCAAATCAAGCATTTCAAACTCTTTCTTTCCCCTTCTTTTATGGGCTGATTTAGTCTGCTTCCCATAGAGACAGTGCTCACAAAATTCAAAATCAGAGAAACTCAAATGCGGTACATAACCCAAACGGCATAAGAGTTTCATTCCATTCTGGCTCATGTGCCCCAACCTGCAATGCCACAAAGAAGTGCTTGGCTGCTCGGTTATTGCAACAACATGATCAAATACCCCTGATACATGTAAGGGATACAAAGTCCCACACTTGGCACCCCTAGCCAAAAGCATAGAGCCCTTCTGAATTTTCTAACTCTGAAAGCCAAAAGTGGTGTGAAAACCAGCATCATCTAGCTGACCCACTGAAATAAGACTCTTGGTCAGCTTAGGCACATGTCTCACATGTTTCAAAACAAATGCAGACCCATTTGCAAAAGAAAACTTTATGTCACCTGCTCCCACTATGTCACATGCATAGTCATTTCCAAGATGCACACAACCTGTCTTTCCACTATCATAAGTGGAGAACCATTCCCTATGGGGAGTAACATGGAATGAAGCACCAGAATCCAAAATCCAATCCTGGGAATATGCATCATCTTAAGTGGTAAGCAACTCTGCAGATAAACTAGACATGAAGAGGACATCATTGTCACTATCACGTGTGACTGCATTGATTTCCTCGATCTTCACTTTTCCTTTGTCCTCCCTTGGACTCTCTTCGTTTTGATTTGCACCGCAATTTGCATTCTTTTTCTTATCCTTTTGCTCTCTTTTCAGCTTGTAGCAATCCTTTTTCATATGGCCCTTCTTGCCACAATGGTAACACTCAATGTTCCGTGCCCTGGATTTGCTACGAGACTTCCCTCTTTCTTGGGACTTCTCCCTGAACTGTGATCTGCCCCTTTGCACATTTAGGGTTGCATCCTGCTTGTTGCCATCCATAGACTTCCGTCTAATCTCCTCGGCCAACAAGCTACCCACAACATCATCAAATTTCAGTACTCCACCAGGTGCAGAGTTACTGACAGCTGTACGGAAGGTATCCCATGAGGATGACAATGAACATAAGAAAAATATTGCCTTAGTCTCCGCATCAAAATTCATCTTTTGAGCCTGAAGCTGGCTGAAAATAATATTGAATTCATTCAAGTGAGAAGCAATGGAGACCCCTTCCTTCATTTGCAGCTCAAACAACCTCTTCATGAGGTAAACTTTATTAGAGGCAGTTTCCTTCTCATAAGTGGCACACAGTTTCTTCCACAAATCTTCCGTAGTCTGCTCATTTACTACTGTGAAATAAACTGACTCTGCAAGATGAAGTCTAATAGTAGACTTTGCTAATGCATCCAACTCATTCCAATCATCCTCAGACATATTTGCAGGCTTAGCTTCAATCCCTGCCAAGGGTTTAATCTGCTTCTTTTGAATAAGCACATCCCTTATCTGTTCTTTCCACAAAGAAAAGTTTGTCCCATCAAACTTTTTAATGCTGAAAAACTCCTTTTCAGGCATGGAAGAGGATGCCATGATGCAAATAAAGCAAAATCCCAAATGCTAGTGCCTGCAAGAGAGAATCACACCAAATACCAGGTGCACCCAAATGTGTATGCCACAATAGAGTGAAATGTCACCAAAACTCAAAGCTCAAAGCATCAAAAGATGCATCTGACTCATGTGCATATACTATGCATCCATATGAGCAAATCTGGCCCAAAAGAAAAATGCCAATAAGTGCCAAATGACTCAAGCATAAACACTGTCCACTGGCATATGCATCAATAATGTCTCATCCAAGAGAGCATAGCACTATCAGTGCATCATCTGCAATGTGTCAAAGCTGTCCCTCAGCTTAAAATAGCATCCATGTGCAAAGCGTCCATAAAAAATAGCATCCCACAAGGCAATTTGGGCCTATCAGCGCATCCAACAAGGACCGCAATGCATCCAAATGGCCTATAAATCATCCACTGCAACCCAATGCATACCACGAATGAGCGCACACTGCTCAAACTGCAACCAGAGTGATCTGCATAAGGTATGCTCAAGAAATCATAGTCCCACAGTGATGAGCGCTACTGAAAATAGAACCTGAGATGCCTCAAAACATGGGCGCCATTGCATAATCGGAATCAGCAAGAAAATCTGCAAATATCTCTCTTCTGCCAGAACTCCAAAATCCCAACCGATGAGTGAGAAATGGGAGTCAACACTTATCCACTGCCATGTGGCATAAATCTAAGGTTTCAAAACCTTAGTATGAAAAATGTATAACAGAGAGACGAAATCGAATACACAGAGATTTATAACTCTGAAAATCCTCCACCGAATCATGCAAGAACTGATAGGTAGGGGTTTTTGGGCATCCGGAACGCAATGGGATAGACGGTTTTGGAAACCGTGGCCTCAATCACTGGGTCCAACACACGGACTGAAAAACGTTTTTGGAAACAGAGCTATCTGTAAACTCCACCGGAGTACGAATGATGAGCAACATAGAAGTTTTAGGACCTCCTGAGTCCACCGGAACTGACAGATCTGCAAATGGTTGCTCCAAACTTGAGTTCCAACACCCGGGCAAAAAACGCAGGAATTGACACAGTGAGTCAGAAATCTACTAAAATGATCTCAGATTCAAGAATGAAGGTGTTTCCAAGCTCCTGAAGTAATGTGGACACCAAAAGCAAGCAATAGTTGCCTCCACAAGTCAATACGGAGTCTCTGTCATCGAACGGAACAGGGAAAAGCTCAAAAAACGACTTTTTCTTTGAAAGCTCTTAACAGGCTCTCAAAACCACTTCGCAAAGCCAAAGTGACTTTTCCAAAGGTTCCTCCAAGGTCTCTGCACACTCGGATGCAAGTAAAGTCGCCCACAAAGCTTCCCACAAAGCTTCTCCTTCCTCCCACAGAGCTGCTGAGCTTCCAAGCATTCACGCACGCTCAGCTAGATCACCTGAGCTCTGATACCAGTTGAGAGTGCTCTCAACGGAAGCAAGAACGGAAGAAGGAGAGAGAGAGACAGAGAGCCACACAAGTTTGGTGGGTGCAGAACCACCCTAATCTTCTTTTTCATTCATCTATATATGTGTTTGAGTATTGTACATAACTGGGGTTAAGGCACAGTGACCTTTAACCCCCACAGTCATGCCATTCCTCCCATCGATCAATCGATGGCAAGTGGAGAACTCCTGCAGACACTCCTGCGTGGAAGCATATTAAAGACACATGGCCAAGCTTCAAGGAAGCTTGGCATGGGCAGACGCATTGAATAAGGTCATCTATGAGAATCACCATCGATTTCTCCCACCTGATCATCCCACCTGATCATCCTAGATATGTTGTCCCTTGGAATGAAGTCCTCCCACAATCACTCACTGCGGGAGATTGGATGAGAATTTGGGACGTTCAGGACTCCTCCACCGCTTGGCATGAGCCGGTCAGGGTTTGTAACTATTGTGTGCTATATTGACTGGAAATAAAGATTGCCTGCTAACATCAGCTTTTGTTTAGATACTCCATCTTTTATCGTTTACCATATTGGTCTCACCTCAAGATCAATCACTTGCTTGATCCTAGGCATATCTTCAAGAATGTGGCATCTACCATTTGGGAGCATTTGAATGGGACACGAGATTCCGTAAGCATAAGGGAGGATCTATGTACCATAGGGAGGATGCGTGAAGCTTGACCACAAGAGAAACCAAATGGGCGTGTTTTTTTACCTCGTATACCGTGGAGGTTATCAAAGCTAGAGATGGCGATGGTGAAGTGCGTATTACTACAATTCATACTCCCACTGGATGCATGAGGTATTTGAAGGGGGCCTTTACAAAGAGCAAGAAAAGAGGTATAGAGCAATTATATGACTTGAAATCTCATGATTGGCACAAGATGCTCCAAGTAAGTATTTTATGTGTATAATATCTTTTTCCTTTCAAATTTGTGAGTGAATAATTATAAGCAACTAATCAACCACCTCCTCGTGGGTTCAGTTCATACTACCTACTAGCATTTCTTATAGTGCATCGAAAGATGTGAAGGATTGTGATTACAAGATGGACGAGCTTGTGAGATACTTTATATGATACAAAATATGATGCGTATCAATGCTTCATGCAAGGTGTTCATATTGCTAATATGGTATACTTTTTCATTTCTAGGTATGTGAGCTCAAAGGAAATAGATCCCACCACGCTTGAGAATGCTCGAGTTATGTCAGTGGAGGTGGTTTGTTTAGTGGAGGAGACATTTCCATGTTCTATTCTCACAAGCCAACTACATCTTATAGTGCATTTGGTGGATGAGATTGCTATATGCGGTACTATACATGCACGATGGTTATTCTTTCTCGAGCGCTTCATGAAGATCTTGAAGGGCTTCGTGAGACAAAATGCAAGACTCGAAGGTAGCATGGCCAAGGATTGGTTGGTACAAGAGTCACTTGTATATATTTCTGAGTTTCTTGTTGATGTGGATAGGTCTCTCCCACGACTATGGAGAGATGATGAAGACCTAAGGATGACCTCTATTGTGCCTCAAGGGAAAGGACGCAACAAAGTAATAGACACAGAGTTGCTTAATAATATCAACCTCTATTGCGTGCTTAATAGTGATGTGATGAAAAGATGGGTGACAAGATACGAGGATGCAAAGGCAAGAAGACAAGAAGAAAGGGCCCTCTTTCGTACACACCACGGATCTCGTGTGCCATACCCTCAGTATCTAAGAGCACTTCCAAAGGATATTCATGTGGATTGGCTACTTGACGAAATGGAGAAAGCAGAGAAAGACGAGAGGATGCATATTACAATGGAAGAATGGGAGTATGCTAGGTGATGCATGAGCAAGGTCGGTATATAGAATGTTATGCATAAGTTAGGAGCTTTCAATAATTTAAATTGCTTGTTTAATTGATTTTTTCTTGGTGTAGTGCACTATGTTCAATGCTATATGGTGTGAGGGCAAGCATTTTCGAACACAACGGATTGATGATAAAAGAAACACACAAGATTGCGGCGTCATTGCTAGCTTTGAGAGAGCCAATGGAGCCATGGATGATTATTGTGGCATAATCCAAGATATTATTAAGCTTGACTTTCGACGGTTCTTTGTGTATGTTTTGGATGTAAAGTGGTTAAGGAAGTGATGGAAAGAGGCCCTAATGCAACAATCAAACGCCACGCAAGTGACTTTGTATCTATTGACTCCACAAAGTTTTGGCAAAGTAGGAAGGACACACTAGTACTACCGCAGCAATGTAAACAGGTACTGTGCACACATGTAAAAATACTTGCTTTTAAATATTTGATACCTTCGATGCAAGGAAAATAACATGATTGTATTTGTGTTTGAATTAGGGTGTCTATCATCATCAAGAGCACCCTCTCGACCATCCACACAGGCTGAGTCATTAGGAACGAATTGCGGTCTCAAAAGGACCTCATAAGGAATGGATTAGGGATGCTTAGTGGGCTAATGCAAGGGGCTTGGAGGGTCCCAAAGAGGCCTAACCAGCCCAACCTAGGTGGGTTAAGCCCACATTTAAGCCCACCTCTCCCCCCATCAATGAGGGAAGGGCGCCACTTTTTGAAATTTGAATTTCAAATTTCAAATCTCCCTCCCTCCCTTTCTCTCTCTCTCTCCCTCCCTCCCTCCCTCTCCCTCCCTCATCCCTAGTCCCTCCCTCCCTCTCCTCCCTCTCCCTCTCCCTCCCTCCCCCTCCCTCCTCCTCTCCCCTCCTCCGTCTTGCTCCTCCTCCTCCCTCCTCCGTCTCCCCTCCTCCTCCTCCCTCCTTCCTCTTTCCTCCTTCTCCAGCCGCCCAGGCTCCCTCTCCTCTGCTCCTCCCTCCTTCCTATAGAATCTCTCCCCTCCTCCCTCCTGTAGCATCTCTCCCCTCCTCCTTCCTTCTACAGCAGCTCCTTGCCTCCCTTCTACACCTGTCACCCTACTCTCCTCCTCCTCTTCCTCTTGCCCTCATCAACTTCTCCTCCTCCTTCTTCCTTGCTACTCTCTCCCTCTCAATTTCATCCAAATTGGTTTTGAAACCGGTCTTGGTTAGGGGATGGAAGGCTTGGCCTTTTTCTTTTATCAACCCAAACAAGATCGATTTCAAAACCAATCTTTGATGGGAAGCTAAAGAGAAATGGCAAGGTCTTTCAAGTCCGAATAAGATTGGTTTCAAAACCAATCATAATTCGGGGATGAAGGGAAAATGCAAGGCCTTTCATATCCAAGGAAGATCATGGTTAAGAGATAAATAGCTTAGCCTCCCTCCAACCAAGATCGGTCTTACGATCATGGATTAGGAGATGAATTTCATCCCCCATTTCAAGTTAAAATTTAGCCATGCCAGTTTTAAAACCGGTCTTGGTTGGGGGATAAAAGGCCTAAGCTTTATTCTTCTTCTCCCTAATCAAGATCAGTTTAAAACCGATCTTTGATGGGAAGATAAAGAGCATGGGAAACATCAATTATGTCCAAATAAGATTGGTTCCAAGGTAATACAATGGTTGGGGGATGAAGGGCAAATGCTAGGCCCTCGGATGTCCTAATAAGATCTTGGTGAGGAGATAAAGAGCTTAGCCTTTACTCTGTGCATCCGTTTAACCAAGACTAGTTTTGGAACCATAGGAGGTGAATTTCATTCCCCTAATTGAAGTCCAATTTCACCAAGATCAGTTTTAAAACCGGTCTTCGTTAGGGGATGGAAGACCTAGCCTTTTTCCTTCATTACCCCAATCAAGATCGGTTTCAAAACCGATCTTTAATGGAAAGATAAAGAGCAAGGGCAAGGTCTTTCAAGTATGAACAAGAATGGTTTCAAAACAAATCATGGTTGAGGGATGAAGGGCAATTGCTAGACCCGGTGTTTTCTCTTCATCCCTCCAACAAATATCGGTTTTAGAACCCAAACTTGGATTAGGAGGTGAATTTCCATTTATTAGTTTCAAAATTTTTATTCCACAAATGATGTGAACTAAGCAATGAACAATGTCATAATAAGTTTTAAAAATAACGTAGACTAATTAAGTACCTTTACTTCGGTTGGTTGTAAAACCCTTCTTATTTAGGTTACTATATTTAGCATTTTGATATAGAGAGAGAGAGATTTTGAGAAAAAGAGAGCGAGCAAGAAAGAGAGAGAGAGAGAGAGAGACTTTGAGCGAGCGAGCGAGCGAGAGAGAGTGTGTGTGTGTGAGGGTGGAACATAAGTCTCTCTGCGTGAGAGAAAGTTGTGTGAGAGCGGGAGATAGAGAGAAAGTTGGAGCGTGAGGGAAAGAGAGGCTAGAGACACAGAAGGAGAGAGAGAGGCCTACCTCGTTTGCAAGATGGAGTCTGTCGATGGCAAGAGCGCGGGGACCTGTTAGCAGAGGCAGGAGACGTGTGAGGATGATGAAAAGCTTGGTCCAGATTGTCAACGATCTCAACGAGACCTTGCAACCGATGCTTACTTCGGTGATGGCGATGACCGTTCAGCTTTCGATGGTGACGATGACCTTGGAGCCTGCTTTGATGGCAATCTCTTTTTGGAGTCACTTCTCGTGATGGCGATGGCAAGGTTCCTGTTGCTTTCCGTGATGGTGATGGATATGGCAACGGTGGATATGGCAAAATTCCTGTTGCTTTCCGTGATGGCGATGGATATGGAGCTTGCGTTGCCGCCCGTGAAGGCCTTGCAGCTTCAGATCTTCGGTGGCCTTACAGACGGAGGTGGAGATGGCCTTGAAGATGACGATGGAGATGGCCTTGCAGATGACGGTGGCCTTGCAGACGGCGACGGAGATGGTGATGCGCATGAAGCTGCAAATCTCGACGACGGCAGCGGCGGCGGAGATGGCACAATAGTCGACCATGATGGCAATGGCGATGGTGAGCGTGATGGCGATATAGTCAATGGCGGCACAGAGAAAACGAGAGGTAAGTACATTATCTTTTAGGTTAGTAACGTTAGGTTTTTCTTAACGTTAGTCTTAGTAACGGCAGGTTAGTTTACGTTAGTAACGATAGTTTACGTTACTGTAAAAAGTTTAGGTTGGCAGAGAGTAGGTTAAAACGTTTAGATTAGTTTATAATGTTTAGGTTAGTAACGTTACATTATTTTAAAACGTTAGTTAATAACTAGTTTAATTAAAACTAGGGAATTAAAAAAGAAAGAAAACTAGTTAGTTTAAAACTAGTCTTAATATGCACATATATTTTAAATATGTTTCATACAATAAAATAATTATTTTGCATTTATACATGTTTAACTATATGTATTTGAATTATTAAAATATATGATAATATGGAGATATATCTTAAATATAGTTTAGTATAATAAAATATTTTATTATATTTTTAGCAAGTACTTTTAAATAAAATATGAAATATATAGATTTATATAGTGAACTCTTCTAAAATCTATTACAATATCGTCAAATAAAATATATTTTAATATATAGTTTACTAATATATTAAAATGTAAATAGCGAATATTCAAATGTGTAAGTATATAAATATAGAATATATTTAAAATATGTTTTAATATTATATAAATATTTTATTAAGTAAATCGTATTGAGTATATTTTAATTATGAAAATGTATGATCATATGGAGATATATTTCAAACATATTTTAGTATAATAAAATATGTTATTACATGCTTAGTAAGTACTTTTAAATAAAATATGAATTATATAGATTTGTTTATTTGACGTATTTTAGTAAGCACTGGGTTTGCCCAAGAGACTCCGCGGGTCTTTAGAAACCCAGTATAGTTGCTTATGCTTGGGCACTGATGACGACATAAGTGTTGCTTTGCTTGCTAAGTATGTCTTCCTTTTGCTTTTCATAAAAGTTTTTGTTTACCTTTTTTCTTCTCTTGCATTTTCTCTTTTATTTTCTTTGTAGATTTTTGATCTTTAGAACAACAAATTTTCTAAATTTGTATGATTGGACTTATTCTAGTCTTACAAAGGTATATGAACTCTTCTAAAATCTACTACAATATCTTTTAATAAATATATTTTGATATATAGTTTACTAATAGATTAAAATATTAATAACAAATATTTATATAAATAAGTTTTTAATTTAAAAACTAATGATGATATGGAGATATACGTTGAATATATTTTAATATTTTATTATATTTTTAGTATGTACTTTAAAATAAATATTAAATCTTCTAAAGTCTATTACTAAAATATCTTTAAATAAACTTATTTTAATATATATATATTAAAATACGATGATCTTTTAAAATCTATAATTACAATTCTAGTATTCTATATACCTAGCGCTAAATTGATAATATATTTTAGCTTTCGTAATAAAATACTAAATAAAGAAATAAATAAAATCTTTCATCTTGAAGAGAGACCATGATCGGTTTTAAAACCTATCTCGACTTCATCCTCTACAGGACATGATAGAGTCCACGATCAATTTTAAAACTGATCCTGAGATTTCATTCTCCATCAGGCATGAGGGATGACGATAGGTTTTTAAACCGATCTTGAACTTTATCATGATGATAAAAAAAGCTTGGCTTGAAAATTGATCTTGGTTTCATCCTCTAGGGAACATGATGGAGGCCATGATCGGTTTGAAAATCGATCTAGAGCTTTCATCATTTTTGAGACATGAGAGATC